>NC_072432.2:88316136-88629318 GCF_028878055.3 Symphalangus syndactylus
GACCAGCCTGACTAACATGGAGAAACCCCATCTCTACTAAAAAAGAAAAATACAAAATTAGCCAGGCGTGGTGGCGCATGCCTGTAATCCCAGCTACTTGTGAGGCTGAGGCAGAAGAATTGCTTGAACCTGGGAGGCGGAGGGCACAGTGAGCTGAGATCGTGCCATGCACTCCAGCCTGGGCAACAAGAGCGAAACTCCGCCTCAAAACAAAACAAAACAAAACAAAAACCCATTTAAAAAAAACAAAAGACAAAAAAAAACCTGGGAAAAAAAAGAGACCGTGTAGTATTGAGGAAGGGGCAGACACACACACAGATTGATGGAACAGAAGAGAGAGCCCAGAAATAAACCCACATAAATATAGGCAATTGACTTTTGACAAAAGTGCAAAATCAATTCAGGAGAAAGAGTCTTTTGAACAACAATGGTGCTCAGTTAACTGCACATCTATTAGCAAAAAAATAAAAATAAACCTAGGCCTAAATCTCATATCTAATACACAGATTAACTTGAATGGATCATAGTTAAAGGTAAAATGTAAAACTACACAAAATTTTTAACAGAAAACCAAGAACATCTTGAATTTGACAGAGTTCTTATATATGACATCAAAAACATGATCCATAAATGAAAAAAATTGACAAATTGGACTAAATCAAAATTTAAAACTTTAGCTCTATAAAAACACTATTAAGAAAAGCTAAGCTAAATGGTGGGAGAAAATATGCCCATGTAAGTTATCTGATAAAAGATTTACATCTCAAAAACAACATTTTTAAAAACAAAAATCTCAAAACTCATAGTAAGAATACAAACAATCCAATTTTTTTTTAATGGGCAAAAGATTTCAACAGACACTTCACAAAGATACACAGAGCACATGAAAAGATGTTAGACATCATCAGCCATTACAGAAATGCAAACTGAAACCACAATGAGATACCACTACACACCTATTAGAATGGCTAAGATAAAAAAAAAAAAATTTAAACCTGACAATTCCAAGTGCCAATGAGGATACAGAGCACCTGAACTCGCACACGCTGCTGAACTCTCATACACTGCTGTTGGGAATGCGAAATGGTACAACCACTCTGAAAAACAGTTGGTAGTTTCTTATAAACATACACTTACTATATTACCCAGCAATCCTACTCTTAGGGATCAGCTTTGAGAAATATAAAGGTAGGGTCACACAAAAACGTGTACATGAATGTTTGCAGAAGTACTATTCATAATCACCAGAAACTGGACATATTCCAAATGTTCTTCAACAGATGAACAGGTTGACAAACTGTTATATACAATGTTATATGCATTGGAACAGTTATATACAATACTACTCAGCAATAAAAAAGAACAATTGAAAAATACAACAGCATGGTTAAATCTCCAAGGTATTATGCTCAGCAAAAGATGTCAGTCTCAAAGGGTTACATAGTGTAGTATGATTCTACTTTTATGACATTCTGGAAAAGGTAACACCACAGGAATGGAGAACCAATCAGGTTTCCAGGAGCTGGGGATTAGGGAAAGTTTGACTGCAAAGGAATGGCAGGAGGGAGTATTTTGGGGTAATGGAACTGTTCTGTATCCTGATTGTGGCATGGTTACATGAATCTATACATGTGTAAAAATTCAGAGCTGTACACCAAGATTTGTTTCAATTTTACTGTTTGTAAAATTTTTAAAATAAGAAAAAATAAAACAAAAGCTGTTTAAAATGTTAAAAGGCAAAAATGAAATACTATCTTGGGTAGATTAAGAAGAAAGAAAAAGGCCGGGCGCGGTGGCTCATGCCTGTAATCCCAGCACTTTGGGAGGCCGAGGCAGGCGGATCATGAGGTCAGGAGATTGAGACCATCCTGGCTAACACGGTGAAACCCCGTCTCTACTAAAAATACAAAAAAAAAAAAAATTAGCCAGGCGAGGTGGCGTGCGCCTGTAGTCCCAGCTACTCAGGAGGCTGAGGCAGGAGAATGGCGTGAACCCCGGGGGGCGGAGTCTGCAGTGAGCCGAGATCGCGCCACTGCACTCCAGTCTGGGCGACAGCAAGGCTCCATCTCAAAAAAAAAAAAAGAAGAAAGGAAAAAAGGAAAATAATATTTGCCATTCATGAGCTAGAACTTCAAAATCTTTTCAAATATTAGTTTTATTGAGCTTATTCTTGTGAAGGAAGTAGTGGTTTATTTGGCTGTAGTACTGTAACAGAAATAGGTTTCCAACTAGGAAAGAGTACCCTGCTTGCCCCAGGGGCACTGTGTATTGGCCCAAAGCCACACTAGAATGCAGGGTTTCTGGTCCCTATATTTTGGCCATGAAAACACCACAAACCCTCTTGTCCAAAATCTGGACTAGCATCCATCCTCTATTTTTTGTTTTATATTGATTGATTGTGGTGAAATATACATAAAATTTACCATCTTAACCATTTTTTAAGTATATAAGTATGTAACATTAAGTACATGCATTGTGGTACAACCATCATCACTATAAATCTCCAGAACAATCTCATTTTCTCAAGCTGAAACTCTGTACTCCTTAACCAGTAGCTCTCCATTACCCGTTTCTCACAACCCTTGATAGCCACTATTCTACTTTCTGTCTGTGAATTTGACTATTCTAGGTAACTCACATAAGTGGAATCATACAATGTTTGGCCTTTTGTGTTACAAACTTTCTCAAATTTTTACCTTCGCTTTATTTTTAATTGACACATAATAACTATATATATTTATGGGGTACACAGTGATGTTTCAATTCATATACAGTGATCAGATCGGGGTAATTAGCATATCCATCATCTCAGACATTTATCATTCCTGTGTTGAGCACCAATACTCTGAACTCTACAGATCCACACTGGATTTTTCTTAATACTCCCAAAGTCAGCATTCAATTCCCACAAATAAGAGTTTTTTCTAGGTTCTAGGATTAAACCGTGGAAGGAAAAAACAAAAAAACTGGAAAGGCCTGACAACTCAGTATCCATATAACAGAAGCAATGCCTATAAGGAGCTAATGGTTCTAGAATCCTGGCTAGAAAAAAAACATACACACTCCTTCCTCTCTGGGAATGAGTTTTTTTCCTTGAGATTTTGTAACAGATTGCATTGAGTATTAAACGCATTGCTCTTAAAAAAAAAAAAAAAAACCCTTTCTCTGAGCACCACCCTTGGCAAAGGTAGGGCTCCAGGGTAGCGCCCAAGTGCAGCATGGAAGTGACATCCCCATTTGACTGCTGAGCCTCACCACTGGAACCAGCAAGGCAGCCTGTGGAAAAGTGCGAGGTGAAAGACAAGGCAACTGGCTAGGAACAAAGCACATCAGCCCCCAAGGGTCAGACTTTAATTTTAATCTAATTAAAATTAAAATGGAAAACACTCATATCTAATTAATAGCAAATCTTTGATATCCACTCATAACACAAAGATGAATTTATTTTCTTTGACCTATAAAGCTTTTGAGCAATTTCTAATGCCAGAAGTCTACCTTAAGATCCCAAAATAAGTCTTACTACCCCTTGGGCACTTATGGGTGAAGTTTCCTGCATGAGTCAGAAAAAAAAAAAAAAGGCCTTGTTAGGTAAGTGAAACATTCATATTATCACTGTACTTTGTTTCCCTACTACACTACTTAATCATTCAGTCTGTGCACTTAGTAAAACCTTTCTTGGGTTTCACACAACCCTCTCCTGCATTTCCAGAGACAAGGAAGAAGAAATACTACAAACAAAAAGATGGTTAAGAAATAAGAAAAATCTATAGATCTACTAAAATATTACTTGCATGAGAACATCCAGATTAATAAAACAGATTGCCATCATTCAGTTAAGTGGTGTTTATGGACTTTCCTCATCCCAGGCTACCTTAAGAATGCCTTTCCAAGAGACTGTTGTATAACAGTTCTTAATTACTGTTACTTTGAGCATTCAAACTAGGAGAAAGGTATGCACTTATAATGGGATTGCAAGGAGAATCTCCTAATAGAATTACTGTAAGGGTAATTTGGGTAATACCCTAAATAGAGTGCTAAATTTATTAACATCTTGCACATGAACTATGCCTGCTCTACTGGTTCCACAGCAAACCATGGGGACTTCCGCCAAATGTCTGAGTGCAAACTGTGGTAAATGTAATGGAATTTGCAAGAACTCAGTAACTTTCGTGGTGAGAAGAAAAATAATTTTAACAAATTAAATGAGATTTTTAAATTGCATTAAATTTCTGATTTTTTTTCTCTTGGTGTATTCTATTATTTTGATGTCCATGTTCCGATAATCCAATAATCCTTTATTTTTTCTTATTCAATGATCATTTCTGACGAGAAAGGGCAGTAGCAGAATCTAAGCTCCCTGAGTTCTGCCTTTGCTCTAAGTTACCACTGTATACTCAAGTTGTACGTTAGGGCCCTCTGGCCACCGTCTTGTACCCCAGCTATACCAAGAAGATCATGCAAGTCAAGTCTGACATTTTTCATCCACAGCCTAAGATTCAGTACCCGAAACAGAAAGCAACATCACTGGCTGATAAGGCCTTTTCTTTCCCTCTGCTTTCACCTACTAGAATCCTCTCAGTTACTACCTTTAACTCAGCCTGCAATTTCAAATAGTATGGCTGTCATGAAGCACATGGAATATAAACAAATGATCAAAAAATGAAGTCTACTGAGTTTCGGTAAGGACGAAAGAGTCATTTACCAAGTCTATAAAAAGGTATAGAATTCTTGTTCCTTTATCCTCCAATCTGAAGGTGAGTTGAGAATGCCAAGGAAAATGACAAGTTAAGTGTCTATGAATGGATAGAATGTAAAACTCCAAAACAAGGGTAGAGACCCAAAACAAAGATTAAATAATCTTTATCAGTGAGAGCTTAGATAATAAAGTTCAGAAGATTCAGGTTTTCCTACAAGAAATAACATTAAAAGCTCAAGAAAACCCTCTGCAGAGAAACAATTAGAAAATTAGAAATAAAGAGATCTTGTTAACCAAAATGCTATGGACCAGACTACCATGTATTACAGAACATACTTCCCCAGATTTTCAAAATAGGAGATTATCTCTAATCTTTAAAACAGTAAAATAATCTTTATTCCCTCTCCCTTTTCTCCCATGTAAAGTCATTCACTGAGTTCTACTGAGTCTTCCTATAAACTATTTCTTACATTAGAAAAATATTAAACACACACATTCAGATAACACACATATACAGTTATATTTACTTTCCTTCCTTCCCATCCTTATCACCACTACACTACTCCAACCCTTCATCACTACACAGCTGGGACAAATCAAAGAGCCAACTAAGTAGATGTCCATTCCTTGCTCTATTCCATCCAATTAGACGCTGCTGCTCAATATTCCTAAAACACTACAGTATAGCTTTGATCATCTGTCATTCTATACTCTCTAAATTCTACATTCTCCATGTCATGAAAGAAACTTCAAAAAGTCCTTAATATTTGGCTAACTCTATCCTATCTTTGCAGGCTTATCTGCCACAAGGAGATTCTCACTGCTCCCCCAAAACACTTTGTACATTTTTGCCTTCTCACTTTGGCTCACACTGTTCTACCCAACCATTCTGTAAAGCCCAGCTCAAATCATGCTTCTTCCATCAACCCGTCTCTAATCATACCAGCTTGAAATGCTCTCTCTTTCCTAAAAAATCAATTTATTAACTATACCATTTATTTAGCAATAAATCCTTTCCAACTTTTTAATCATCAACCATTATGAAAATCTTTTCTTATTTAACATTTTGTGTTTATGACTTATTTCACAAAATAAATAAGCTCCTAGAACATAAGGTCTATCTTTTATATATCCCATAGTTGCTACTCGCTAAATATTTGTTGACTGATGTGGTCAAGACAGGTGATTTAGAGTTCACTCATAGACAGCAATGAACCAATAGTTCTCAAGGCTATGTCTCCCCCTGCACTTTTATTTTTAACAGGTAATTCTATAAGGAAAACCCTAAAAGCAATGTAGGTTAGTAGGAAAGGCTGCTTCAGCCCAAACTAACTTGTACATTAAATAAGCCAAGAAATTAAAATATAAATTTTACTAAGAAAAATAAAACAGAGGGATTATGTATTTCTAAGGAAAAGGGGTAATTAATTGATCTAAGATGATCTAGAATGAGAATCCAAATCCCCAAATTATTTTAAGTCTTCCTTAAAAGACAATGGAAGTAACTGTGTGAAGAGCAGGGGGAGACAATATGTATATGTGCGTGTATGTATGCAGGAAGCATTACAAGAGAAATCAGTAACAGTAATTGCTATTATGGAGTGCATACTGCATGATTGGGAGACAGTAAAAGAAGACTTAACTTCGAACTTTTTGGTTTTTGAATTCTGTGCCTCTGTTAAATATTCAAACAAACATTTCAAGACAGAATGGAAAAGAAACTGTCAACAGAGCCTTCTGAGAAAATGTTTTTGTATTAAATGACTAAAAATCAAGAGGAAATGAAAGAAACATTTAAGAATATTACTACTTTTTTTCCATAAAGCAAGAAAATATTCCCCAGTTTTCTCAATGCAGAGATCAGATAAAGAAAGCAATTTTCAGCAAAGTTCTAGCAGAGCTAAGAATAAAATAAAACTAAACAACAACAAAAACCACCTTCCCAAGGTTCTGTGCCCTGTCCAGCAGATGAGGATCTGGTTCAGTAACACAGAGGTGTACCCAAAGGAATTGTTGGAGGGGAACGAATACCTACTCTTAAAATATGAGCAGTTCCCCAAGTTCACATCCAAATCCTCTTGCCCATTTTCACTCTGTCATTCACCTTCTTTTGCCTTCTCCCTATGATGATTCGTCACACTCCAAACACTTTCTTCCCTCCCTATCACAATACTCATCTTAAAAAATGACTAATTATCTTCAAGACATCTTTCCTACAAACAAGGCATTATGCCTCTTTATAGTATTCACCAAATCATAGGAAATCCAATTGAGATGTCTGTAGCAAATGTGATTTCTGGGTATTCTGACCTCTGAGAATGCTCTATCAGTCTCATTTGCAACCTGCTTGATTTTTTTTCTGCAATTTAATAATGCATCAATTTTTTTCATTTAAAAGCATTCAGCTTCCTGCTAAGACAAAAAGACAGTAATGAATGTAACACAAAAGCCTGTTGTATTATCCTTAATTGAGGAATTAATCCTGAAACAAGGAGCTAAATATATAATAAATTAAGCCCTACTTGTTTACAGGGTTGTTGCTCACTAAAATGAAAGAAAAATGCTATTTACACCAGCTTGCAGTGGACATTAAACTTGTAGACGCTCAGCCTTCAACTGTCTATACTATTAAAATAAGGAGAGAAGAATAGATTAAATATGAGGTGTTTTTTCATTGACAAAGTAGTTGCCATCTCTTCCTTTATCAATCATTATCTAAAAAGTAAAAGTAACATTTTAATTTTGACTTTTTCTCCCTTCCCAAGTTCATGCTGGTAAAAATGCTAATGATCAGTTAAGTGCTCATAATGGAGGAAAAAGGAGAAAAATAAAGTAATTCACAAGCTTGATGATCCATCCCTGGATAAGTAAGCATCCACTATTTCTCTAGCATTCTTACTCCCCAGGAACCCAAAATTTATAGCACAAAAAACTACACTAATCAGCTGAATATGAAAGGAGCCTGTGAATGTGCCTTTTGAGGGAGTTCAGTGCTTTCCACTTCCAGATCCTGGGACACGCCCAGTGAATACAGGATGCCTACCATCAATAGTGAATATAAAGTGATCCAAATCTCTCCATCGCCTATTTTAGTCAACCCACCCCAATCAACTCCTTCCAGGATCAAGAGAGCTTCAGTACCAAACTAAAAGTACCTCTTAGACCCTCAGGCTTCTTGCTTTTATTTCATTCTATTCTCCTCAGTATGACACATCTCCATATACCCAAGGAAACTCTTAACTATTACCCTCTCTCACCTTTGTACTACTTCTAGCCCAAAGTCCTCCCAGAACTTCTTCGGCCCCAACTTGCTGCCCGTACCCATCACCAATCCCCAGCATATTCTGTTCTCTGAGTCTCACACCAGTTTCAGCCTTGCATAAGCAAAGAAGTCCAGGTAACAATGGTCATAATTCCCTACAGTCCTGGTTACAACCTAGGCTGGCAATGGGAGAGCTTTCATCAATAGCCAAGTGTATGTGTTTACATGCAAGAGACATGGAGAAAGATAAGCAGACACCAAGATATGACCTTTTTAAAAGTAGCTAGGATAGCTGCAGAAGGAACACAAGTGTGTTACTTTGCTGCCTCCTGTTTTCATCCATATTCTACTTATTGATACATCTTCTGTTAATTTCCCCTCATCCTTCCTGCTTCCAAAATGCTTTCCTTCAAAGGCACTTTTGCCCTCCCTCTGTCTATCCCAGAATCTTTCATTATACCCACTCACTAAGATATGTTTAGCTACCTAAGTTAATAATATCTTAAAATAAAACCAAAATTGTTCACATTACTTGGTTATATGAACATCAGAATATAACACCATTTAATAGAAAGACGTCATCAAACATGAGTTGACCAACCTAGGTACCAGTCTCCACTACACCAGTTAGATAGTCCTTAGCTTGGACAACTTCCTTCATTAAGCTCTTCGATGCTCAGTTTCTTCAGCTATAAAGTGGGTAGGATATTTGCTTTACCTCCCTCTCAATCGACTGATAGAAGGATTTTGAAAGTTTTGATAAATAGACAAACACACAGTAACATTTACCAAAGGTGGCAGGTCACCTATGAGACCCATTCAAATAAAGCAGTTCAAAGACTATACAGTGGGGAAACCTAAAATGATGCTGAAGACAAAACCAACTCCAAACATGTATAATCACCACAATGTAAAAATCCAGCTCAAGTCAGCATAAAGGCAGGCCTCAGCCTTTGAGTCCATTTCACCTTCAGATCCCAGGCTACAGCTAAAAACAGCCCAGCTGGAGAGTGCCAAAGCATTCCTTTTGGGTAAAGAGTCCTATTCTAGTGTAGTTTGGGAATGGACAAGGCAAGATGTACTTTGGTAACCACATTTGCACTGTTGGTGGAAGCCAGCAGAGCAATTACACAGTAAAACTTTTCTTAGCAATGTCCATCCAAGTTAGGGTATCTACGGGTTCCATCCTCTATGCCAGACTGAAGATAAAGCAACCGTCTGCTTTTCAGACTACTGAAATTCAATACAGTACATATATACTATGTCAAATACATACATAAATACACATTAAGCTGCTAAATCCCTAGAGGAAAGGAGGCTAATATATATTAAGCACTATGTGTCAGAAACCATAAGGAAACAGAGATTTCATTTAATCCCCACAAATACCCTGCAACGTAGGTATTATTATTCCCACTTTTATGGATAGGAACACTGAAGCTCCAATAGATTAAATAACTTGCCCAAGGTCACAAAGCTAATACGTAGCAGAGTCGGGATGTGAATCTAGTTTTGTCTGATTCCAAAGCCCATACTGCTTCTGACATTTTCTTCTCAATGGTGTAACTATAGCAACCTTCTTGGGTTTTCATTTCACCTTAATCTCCAACATAGTACTTAAATATGTGTCCTGGCTGTGTCTCCATAACTTCACAAAGGGATAATTTTTCCAGAAACCTTCTCCTTTGTCTTTTGACTGCATTTACTTCCCATTCTTGCACAAACTATTCTTTTTTAGGTTAAATCACTGGGCTGGCCCTAACAGACTGCCATACATTTCAGCAATTAATAAACTTATAGGGTAAAAGTTCTGTTTCCTTCGACACCTTAATAGCCACAGTTTTTGAGCACAGTATTATTTTTCAAGCTGGTGCTCGCCAGCTTAGAGAGGCATTGTACTAGTGTTCAGTACAGTGCCTTATATATAGTAGGTGCAGAGTGAGACTATTTGCTGATTCATTGATTAAGAAAAGGTTTATTTATTCCTCAGTTAATGTGCTAAATATAAACAAAGAGACTTTATGGAAGTCCAATTCTATGAGTGAATTCTTTCACATTAAAGTTTTTTTTGGAACATTTCTAAAGGATTAAGAAAAAGGTAAGTTGAAATACAACAATCTGTTTAAGTCCCTAAATGACTAGCTGGTGAACTATAAAATTAAGAGGTTAAAGGGCTCAGTTTTAAAATACTGTCATTCTGGATAACTTTACAAGTGCTTCTTTCCCTCTCTATGGGAAAAAAAAAGACTGGAAAAACATAATAAAACACAGATAATTGTTTTGCTTATGGTAGAAGCAAAGATGGTAAGGATAGTAAAACTAAGGATGACTTTTTCCCTCTGTTTTTAAATATATTAAAATTTTTCTGCAATAAGTATGTATTTTATAATTATGGTAACTGATCTCACTCTGGATAAACTTTGGATTTTTAACACTTTCTATATAGTACAGCTTTATTGTCCTTAGATATAATCCATAGGAATTGAATATTCATTAATTCAAGCATGTGCCTTCTAGAACAATTTGTTACATAATACCAGCACATTAAAGATAATTATTTTTCTTTCCATTCACAGAATGTTTTTCTTGCTTTAGGTAGACATGTCTCTATTTTTGCATTCTTTTCAACTAAGTGCAAGTTTCTTGTATATTCTCTACAGAACAATGATTCTCAATCTTTTCTTGGAAGCAAGCACAAGAATGGCATTTACCCCGATATAGCCCCAGTTTATATGTCTTTCAACTTTATGTATATTACCTTTTCAATAAGATTAAAATACTTTGATCACAGTGGAATCCAAATGGAATGAGCTACGTTATGTGGCAGTAAGTTCCCTACCAACGGGTGTATTCAAAGCAGAGATCTCCCATAAAGGAGATTCCTGTATTGGGTGGGAGGTGGTACCATGGGAATTTTATGGCCTCCTTCCTATTTTGTGATTTTAAAATAGTTTTTTTGGACAAATCTACTTTAGTAATACTGACCTCTGCTGTGTCAAGTGCCTTTCCCAGTTCGCTATTCAAATCAACCCACAGAAGACGCTCTTCTGATCCAGTTTAATTTAGCCAGCTATCGAATTACTTCTTGTGGAGACCAAGAGTATTAACAGTTGCTTGCTATTTGAAATGACTGAAGTGTGCTGAAATAATGCAGTCAGCAAAATGTCACTTATGGCTTACATATGGATCTGTTGGAGCCTGTAAAACATTGTCTCCATGAGGGACAGCCAAAATGAAGAGTTATGTGGGAGTAATAAAATATGATAACTAGGCCTCAACCTCAAGTACAAACCCAGCTGCGCACGTACATACACATCCAAGAGAAAGCCTGCTGATAATAAAAAGCAAAGAAAAATCCAATCATGTCCAGCGTGTGTGCACTTTGCCACAGGACTGGTCGGGGAACTGTCCTTTCAGCACCACAACAAGAAACCTGAGTACAAGCCTAAACACAGGCAACCCAAAGCTGGGCCAGGAGAAAAATTTGTTAAGGGTCCTACAAGGAAAGCAACAGCAACCGTATGGTTGTTTTTAAGGATGCTGTATTCCGCTTGATTATCCTTTATTAATTTAAAACAAAACCCTCCAAGGATTTTGATAAAAGTTGACAAAACCCCAAATGAAAACCAAAGCTGCTCAAACCGAAGCCAAGAAACCAGTAACTGACCTGCACCATTATGAACTGCTTTGCAATACCCACCACCAGCTCTACTCAGAAACACAACACATTTACATACACCCTGAATCAGATGTTCAGAGAACACGGAACATGCTTGCAGCCCTCTCCAGGGAGGACCTCAATTTCTAGGACAGGGAATGTGTGCTGAACACCAAAGGATCACTACCCACAACCACCACCCCACCAACCAGCAACCAAATCCTCTTTCAGGGAGAAATGAAGGCCTTATGGGTCATGAGCTCCAAAGAAAAATGCTGCAGTATTTCAAGAACCAGGTTACATGTAATGTGCTACAAAGCTTTCAGCATTTTAAGTCTGATTCCCCCAAGATTCCTACCAGGATAGTACCGTGTAGTAATGTTATCCAGCCATTTGCATTACAAATCAAAAAAAAATTTTTTTTGAGAAAAGAAGAAAAGCACAACATCCCCCCGCTCCACATCTTCTAATGCACGTGGAGAAAAGAGAAGTGCAGAGGGATTTTGAGACAGTGAAAAACCTACCACACCCGAAATCTCCACTGGAAAGCTAAGACATCCCCCAGCCTTAACACACTGCTACCTCTCTCTAAAGGTTCTCCAGGTTCAAACTTGAGAAAACAGTTACAAAAAGCACTCTCCCCCTTTACCCCCAAGGCCCCCACCCACACTTCCTGCTTCCATCCCTGACTCTCTGGTGCCCACTGTGCATGAAAAGCAGTTTTCCTTGTGTGGCAGAGCTTGCTCCATGCTAATTATTTCTCCCTCCCCCTGACTTTAGCCAGATGCAATCCAAAGTTTCCTCTACCCTCCCCCCAAACAGATGACATCCATTTATTATGAACGCTGATGCGGAATCTTGGAATCTCCGGACATAAAATGTATTCCCCCTTGCTTCAAAAACTGCAGTGTAAGCGAGGAAGAGGGCATAGGGTGGAGTAGTCGGATGGAATGCATGGTTTGAAGAATCCTATTTATCGGGCTGAAAAATGGTTCCCATTCCATCCCAACTCGAAGCTGGGGCCCCTGAAAGGGTCTGACGGTCCTGGCTAACCCCGGGAAAGTTAGCCAAGTCTCCACCGGTGGTTGTTGCTGGCAATGGACGGGATGGAGCTGAGCTCTCAGGAGAAACTGCAGAGGCTTTGCGGTGCCCCAAGGTACCAAGTAAGAACCAGAGAGGAGGGTCCAAGCCCACGGAGCTGGGCAAACAGTCCTGTACCCCAACGCTAACAAGAAGCCAAGGGTGCTGCAGCTGATGGTAAGGTGGGGGAGGGAGAGGAGAGGAACAAGCTCTGCATTGGGTGGCGTAGGGGTGGGGGTGGGGGTGGGATGGGGGAAGGGGATATTCTCAAAGTGATGTGCTTCCAAATGCAGGAATCCTAGCCTGCCGAGGAAGGTCCCGGGAGCCCCCATCACAACCCCAGAGCACCCTGTTGGGAGGGGGACGAACGCATCCGAGTAAAGGACAGAGGGAGTCGGGAGTGCTGGCTGCGGGAAGAACCCAGGAGCCCTTGGCTTCTGCAGTTTTTAGCAATGTGAAGCCGGCTGAGGGAGAAGGATGCAGTAAGACATGGGGGAGGGGGAGGGCTGAGGGTCTGCTGTAGGAAGATCCCGACAGCGCTGCCCTTCCCAGTGCAAGCCGGCCAGGGGCCCCAACTCTGCCCGGCACCGAGGGAGGGGTGGGGGGCTGCACCGCGGAAGGGGCACCAAGGACGGGCCGTGTCCCTCACTGTAGCCGAGACGGAGAAAGCAGGGTGTCCGGGGTGGGGGCTGGTGGTCCTCAGTTCTCTTAAGAGACCCCCGGTACACACAGTAGAAGGAAGCAAGAGTTCCAAACACCTGTCCAAAATAAGGAGAGCAGAACCCCAGCTCCACCGCCCCTCGAGCCCCGCCGCGCACTCTGCGGCAAAGCCCCTGACTGGAGATGGGCGAGCCCCGCTCGAGGGTCCCGAGGCGAGAGGGGAAACCCGGAGGGCAGGAAGCAGCGCCGGGGCGGGGGCTCTGGGGCGACTTACGGCAGCGGAGGCGGCGAGGGAGGCAGCGGCGGCCCTAACGCGGGGCCCGGGAGGCGCGGCCGGACTGCAAAGGCGCCGAGGCTGCGGCGGGCGGGACTGCGGTGGGCGCCATCTTGGAGCGCTCCCCGCGCCCGCCCCCCGCACCGCCCGAGTCCTTGCATAATTGATAACTCGCGCCCGCCGCGCGCCACCGCGTGCGCGCCCCTCCCGCCGGGCCCCCCGCCCGCCCCGCCCCCGCGCCGACCCCACCGCGCGCGCCCCCTGCCCGGGCCGGCCCTCGCCCGCACGCGCCGCCGCCGCCACCGCCGCCCCTGCCCCCGCCCCCGCGCTTTGCGCCCGCCCGCCCGCGCCCCCGCGGCCCACCTACCCCTGCAGGGCGCGCCCGCTCGCCCGCTCGCCCGCAGCGCGCCGCCAGCCCGCAGGCTCTCAGACTCGCGTCCCCGCGCCGCCGGGAGCGGATCAGGGGCAAGAGGGAGCGGGGCGCCGGCAGGGGGCGCCGCGCGGGAGCGCCAGGGAGCGTCCCCGGACCCGCCTCCACTACGCCCCCGCTAAGCCGCCGGGAGGGGCCGGGGGCTGAGGGCCGGGACCCGCCGCGAGACGCCGGCTGGCTGCTCCCCAGCGCCGGGCGGCGAGACCCGAAAGCTGTCGTGGTGACTCGCGAGCTCCGTGGCCCGCGTCTGTGCCAAGTCTTACCTTTCTCCTGCCCCGCAACAGTGCCGCGCTCAGTGAAGTTTCTGACTCCAAAAGCGGAGGGAACTCAATTTACAGCATGTTGGGCCCACTGAAAAAACGAGAAGTCAATCAGCGGCAGGTGGAGGCTCGTGTTTCAGCCCACAGGGACCTGCTGCCAGGAGCGGGGAGGCGCTGCCTCCCTGACAGCCCCCAGGCCACCTCAGTCTTTCCGATCCTCAGTCTGTCCATCTGTAAAGCAGGCATGAGCATTTCAACCGCTCACTCCACCCTCGCAGGATCTAGGTAATGAGTGCCAGAGCTCTTGGCACTTTACTGTGCCTCTTCTCTACTTAATATTTTCCTACCACCAATCACAAGAGGGAACAAGGATGTAACAACCTCTCCAAACCTCAGTGTTCTCGCCTGTAAAAGGAAACAATCACAGCAAGCTTATAAACTTCTTGTTTGTACAAACGGGGAGCATGCACTTCACACATTGCTAACACAGCCTGGCACATGGTATGCTTATCACATAATGTGCCCTCTACAATACATTTAAAATTAGCTTTACTGGGGTATATTTGCGTGTGTTTAGATTGTACAATTTTGACATATGTGTACACTCATGAAACCATCGCCACCAAGGTAATGAACACACCCATCACCTCCAAAAATTTCTCCGTGTGCTGCTTTGTAATCACTCCCTGCATCGCTCGCCCCCACACACCCTCTCCAGGCAACCACTGATCTTCTTTCTATTACTGTACATTGGTTTGCATTTTCCGGAATTTTAAATAAATGGAATCATACAGTACAAACTCTCTTTTTTGTATGGCTTCTTCCACTCGGCATAATCGTTTTGAGATTATTCAGTCGTCGCCTATCAAGTGTTCCTTTTTACTGCTTAGTAGTATTCTTTATGGGGAGACACCACAATGTGTTTATCCAGTCACCTGTTTGTGACATTTAGGTTATTTCCAATGTTTGTCCATTACGAACAAAGCCGTTATGAGCATTCGTGTGCAGGTCTTTGTATGGATATATATGCTTTCGTTTCTCGTGGGTATAAATATCTAGGAATGGAACAACTGAGTCTTGTCTTAGGTGTATATTTAACATATTAAGAAGGGGCCAGACTGCCTTCCAAAGTGGTTGTGCCTGTCCATTCCTATTAGCAGCATATGAATTTCAGTTGTTCTACATCCTCACCAACATTTGGAGTGATCAGTCTTTAATTTTAGCCATTTGAATAGATGTGTAGTTTTATCTCGCTGTGGGTTTGTCGTCCATTTCACTAATGACTAAAGATGTTGAACATCTTTTCATGGACTTGTCATCTGTAAATCCTCCTGGCGAAGTGTCTCTTCAAGTCTTTAGCCTATTTTAAAAATTGGTGGGTTTTTTTCTTGTTAATTGAGTTTTACGAGTTGTTTATATATCCTGGGTGGGCCCAGTGACGCACGTCTGCTGTCCCAGCTACTCTGGACACTGAGCAGGAATAATTGCTTAAACCTAGGATTTCAAGTCCAGCATGGACAACACAGGAGACTCTGATTCTAAAATTTTTTTTAAAAAATTAAACAGTTGTTTATGTATTGTGGATACAAATCTTCTGTCAGACATGTGATTGGCAAATATTTTTTCCCAGTTTAGGGTTATCTTTTTATTCTTTCTACTCTCTTAACAGTGTTTTTCCAAAAGCAGAGGTTCTTCAGCCAGGTGCCCTGGTGCACACTTGTAGTCCCAGCTACTCAGGAAGCTCAGGCAAGAGGATCTCCTGAGGCCAGAAGTTGGAGGCTATAATGTGTTATAATCGGGTCTGTGAATAGCTGCTGCACTCAAGCCTGGGCAACATAGCCAGAACTTGTCTCTTAAAAAAAAAAAAAAAAAAAAAAAAAAGTAGACCTTCTTAATTTTTATGAAGTTCAGTTTATTATTTTTTCTTCTATGGATCATGCTTTTAGTGTCATGTCTAATAAGTTTTTGCCCAACACAGGGCCCCAAATATTTTATCCTATGTTTCCTTCTAGAAATTGTATAGTTCTAGAGTTTACATTTAGGTTTATAATCCATTTTGAATTGACTTTTGTATGTGGTATGAAATGTAGTTTGAAGTTCCTTTGTTGTTTTGTTGCATAGATATATAGTTGTCCCCATGCAATTTGTTGAAAACACTATCCTGTCTCCACAGATTACCCTTGCACCTTTGCAAAAAATCATTTACTCAAGTATGTAAGAATCTAGTTCTAAACTCTCCTTCTGTTTCATTGATATATTTATCTGTCTTGGCACTAATACCACACTGTCTGGATTACTCTGCCTTTATAATAAATCTTGAAATCAGGTAGTTTCAGCCCTTGACTTTGCCCTTCATTTTCAATATTGATCTTGCCAGTCTAAGTTCTTTGCATTTCCCTATGAATTTTAGAATCACCTTGTCAAATTTCAACAAAAATCCACTGAGATTTTGATCAAGATCGCATTGAATCTATAGATCAACTTGGGAAGAACTTATATCATAACAAAATCAAATTTTTCATTCCATGGACACTTTTAGTCCTTTTGAATTTCAATGTTTTATAGTTTTCAAGATATGGGTCTTGCTCACCTTTCTGGGATTTATTCCTAAATATTTCATATTTTTGATGTTATTGAATGCTATTTTTATGTGGCAATTTGATTATTCATTGGTATTGTATAGAAATATAATTAATTTTTGTATATTAATCATAGGCCTTGAAACTTTGCTAAATTCATTTAATACCTTTAGCAGAGCTTTTTGTAGAGTCCTTTAGATTTTCTACTGATAAACATAGAATCTGCAAACACACAGTTTTACTTCTTCCTTTCCAATCTGGATGTCATTGTTGTTGTTTTCCTTGCCTTTATGCACTGGCTAGAACCTCTAGTACAATGTTGAATAGAAGTGGTAAGAGCAGACATCTTTGTTTAGTTCTTCATCTTGGGGGAAAACTTTTAGTCTTTGGCCTTTAAACATAATGATGGCTGTAGGCTTTTTTTTCTAAATACCCTTTGTCATGTTGAGGAAGGAATCTTCTATTCCTATTTGGCTGAGGGGTTTATCAATAATGGATGTTTAATTTTGTCAATGCTTTTTCAGCATACGTTTTTTCTTTTTAGTCTTATATATAGTGGTTAATTTTCAAGTGTTAAACTAAACTCACATTCCTAGGATAATGTATTGATCGTGACATACTATCTTTTTTATATATTGCTGGGTTTGGTTTGCTAACATTTTGTTAAGAATTAGCACATCTATGTTATGAAGTGCATTTGTCGGTAGTTCTCCTCTAATACCTTTGTTTAGTCCTGGTGTCACAGTAATGCTGGCCTCATAGAAAAGACAATATTCCCTTCTCTTCAATTTTCTGGAAGAATTTGTGTAAAATTCATATTACATGTTCCTTAACTGTTTAGTAGAATTGCCTAGTGAAATCATCTGGGCCTGGAGTTTTCTTTGTGGGAAAGTTTTTGGGTTTTGGGTTTTGATTTGTTTTTGTTTTTTTGTTTGTTTCTTTTGTTGTGTTTTTTGTTGTTGTTGTTGTTGTTTGAGATGGAGTTTTCGCTCTTGTTGGCAGGCTGGAGTGCAATGGCGCGATCTTGGCTCACTGCAACCTCAGCCTCCCAGTTTAAGCGATTCTCCTGTCTCAGCCTCCAAAGTAGCTGGGACTACAGGCGCCTGCCACCACGCCCAGCTAATTTTTTGTATTTTTAGTAGAGAAGGGGTTCCAGCCAGGCTGGTCTCGAACTCCTGACCTCAGGTGATCCACTCCCCAACCCCCAGCCTCCCAAATTGCTGGGATTACAGGCGTGAGCCACCCCGCCTGGCCTGTTTTTGTTTTTTTGAAACAGGGTTCTCACTGTGTTGCCCAGGCTGGAGTGCAGTGGTGCCATCACAGCTCACAGCAGCCTCAACCTCCCAGGCCCAAGCAATCCTCCCACCTCAGCTTCCCGAGTAGCTGGGACCACAGGCATGCGCCACCATGCCTGGCTAAATTTTTTATTATTTATAGAGAGGAGTTCTTGCTATGTTGCTCAGGCTGTTCTCAAATGCCTGGGCTCAAGCAGTCCTCCTGCCTCAGCCTCCAAAAATGTTGTGATTACAGGCGTGAACCACTGTGCCTGGCTTGAGGGAAAGTTTTTGACTACAAATTTATTGTCTTTAATATAGGGATTTTCAGGTTTTAAATTTCTTATTGGTAGTTTTATCTATCAAGGAATTTGTCTATTTTATTTATATGGGCATAAAGATGTTCATAAAATTCCTGTATTATTCTTTTACTATCTATAGAATTTGTAGTAATGTCGCCTCTCTCATTCCTGATATTGGTCATTTGTATTCTCTCTCTCTTTCTCTCTCTCTCTCTCTCTCTTCCCCCTCTCTCAATTAGTCTGGCTAAAGTTTAATCAACTTTATTGATCTCAAAAAATACTTTTTGGTTTCATTGATTTTCCTCCACTGATTTTCTGCGTTTTATTTCATTGATTTCTACTCTAATCTTTATTATTTCCTTCCTTCTATTTACTTTGAGTTTCACTTGCTTTTTTCCCCTAATTTTTTTTATTTTTTAATTTTTTTATTAGACGGCGTTTTGCTCTTTTGCCGAGGCTGGAATGAGGTGGCATGATCTTGGCTCACTGCAACCTCCGGCCCCCTGGGTTCAAGCAATTCTCCTGCCTCAGCCTCCCAAGTAGCTGGGATTACAGATGCCCACCACCACACCCGGCTAATTTTTATATTTTTAGTAGAGATGGGGTTTTGCCATGTTGGCCAGGCTGGTCTCGAACTCTTGACCTCAGGTGATCCACCCAACTCAGCCTCCCAAATTTCCCCTAATTTTTTAAGGTAAAAGCTGAGGACATTTGTTTAAGACCTTTCCTCATTTCTAAAATAGACACCTAGTGCTATAAATTTCTCTGTAAGTACTACTTTAGCTGCATCCCACAAATTTTGATATATTGCATTTTCGTTTCAATTCAGTTAAAAATGCCTTTTAATTCCCCTTTTGCTTTCTCTTTGACTCGTGGGTTATTTAGAAGCATACGACCTAATTTTCAAATATTCAGGGATTTTCCCGATAACTTTGTGTTGTCAATTTCTAATTTTAGTGCATGTAGTCAGAGAACAAGAGTTATATGAATTGATTGTCTTCAGGTTTTTGAGACTTGTTTTATGATCCAGAATATGATCTATCTTGGTAAATGTTCTGTATTTTGTTTGTTTGGTTGGTTGGTTGGTTAGTTTTTTGGCTTTTGTTTTATTTTCCAAGACAGGGTCTCACTCTGTCAGCTAGGCTGAAATGCAATGGTGTGATCTTGGCTCACTGCAACCTCTGCCTCCCAGGTTCAAGCGATTCTCCCACCTCAGCTTCCAGAGTAGTTGGGATTACAGGTGTGCTCTACCATGACCATCTAAATGTTGTATTTTCAGTAGAGACAGGGTTTCACCATGTTGGCCAGACTGGTCTCGAACTCCTGACCTCAAGTGATTCCACCGCCTCAGCCTCCCAAAGTGCTGGGATTACAGGAGTGAGCCACTGTGCCCAACTGTTTTGTATGCATTTATGAAGAGTGTGTTCCCTGTTGTCATTGAATGGAATGCTCTATAAATGTCAATTAGGTCAAGGTGATTAATAGTGATGTTCAAGTATCCCATATCCCTACTGATTTTCTTTATACTTGTTCTGTCATTTATTGAGAAAGGACATTTCTGAATATAATTGCAGATTATTCTACTTCTCCTTGCAATTCTATCAGTTTTTCTTCCTTTATTTGGAAGCTCTGTTATTAGATAAATTGATGTTTAGGATTGTTGTGTCCTCTTGATCAAATCACTTCTTTATCATTATGGCATGGCCTTCTTTATCCTTCTAATATTTTTTGCTCTGAAATCTACTTTGTCTAATATAGCATCAGCATGGTATTTCTTTTTACCCCATTCTTCTAATTTTAACCTCTTCGTGTCTTTATATTTAAAATGGGTTCCTTAACAATAAACAGAATAATGAGACAACCAACAGAATGGGAGAAAATATTTGCTAGCCATACATCTAACAAGGGGCTAATATCCAAAATATATAAGGAACTCAAACAACTCAACAATAAGAAAACAAAGAGCCCTGTTAAAACATAGGCAAAGAACCTGAATAGACATGCCTCAAAAGAAGACATGCAAATGGCCAAGAAGTATATGAAAAAAACTCAATATCACTAATCATCAGGAAAATGCAAATTAAAACCACAATGAAATATCCCCTCACACCTGTTAAAATGGCAATTGTAAAAAAAAAAAAAAGGCAAAAAATAAGTTTTTGCAAGGATGTGGAGAAAAGAGAACTCTTGTACACTGTTAGTAGGAATGTAAATTAGTACAGCCATTATGGAAAACAATATGAAGGCTCCTCAAAAAAATACAAAATAAAACTACCATATGATCCAGCAATCCCACTACTGGGTATATATCCAATGGAAATAAAATTAGTACATCAAAGTGATACTGAACTCTCTTGTTCACTGCAGCATTATTCACAATAGCTAAGATATAAAGTCCACTAAGTGTCTATCAGTGGGTGAATGGATAAGGAAAATTTGGTCTTTTTATTCAGCCTTAAAAAAGAAGGAAATCCCATCATTTGCAACAATGTAGATAAACCTGAAGGACATTATGTTAAGTGAAATAAGCCAGACACAAAAAGACAAATACCATATGATCTCACTAATATCTGAAACCTAATAAAGTCAACCTCATAAAAGTAAAGAGTAAAATGGTGGTTATCAGAGGCTGTGGGATAAGGGGATTGGGGAGATGTTGGTCAAAGGATACAAGATGTCAGTTAGACAGGAAGAATAGTTCTAGAAATCTATTATACATCATAGTGACAATAGTTAATGTATTGTATATAGGCATACCTCCAAGATATTGCAAATATCACAGGCAAGTAAGTTACATAAATTTTTGGTTTCCCAGTGTACATAAAAAGTTATGTTTGTACTATAATGTAGTTACTAAGTGTGCGATAGCATTATATCTTAAAAATGTACATACCTTAGTTTGAAAATACTTCATTCCTAAAAAGGGCTAACCATCATCTGAGCCTGCAGCAAGTCATGATCTTTTTTTATGCTTTTTTTTATTATTATACTTTAAGTTCTAGGGTACATGCGCACAACGTGCAGGTTTGTTACATAGGTATACATGTGCCATGTTGGTTTGCTGCACCCATCAACTCATCATTTATATTAGGTATTTCTCCTAATGCTATACCTCCCCCAGCCTCCCACCCCCCAACAGGCCCCGGTATATGATGTTGCCTGCACTGTGTCCATGTGTTCTCATTGTTCAGCTCCCACCTACGAGTGAGAACCTGTGACGTTTGGTTTTCTGTCCTTGTGATAGTTTGCTGAGAATGATGGTTTCCAGCTTCATCCATGTCCCTGCAAAGGACATGAACTCATCCTTTTTTATGGCTGCATAGTATTCCATGGTGCATATGTGCCACATTTTCTTTATCCAGTCTATCACTGATAGACATTTGGGTTGGTTCCAAGTCTTTGCTATTTGTGAATAGTGCCGCAATAAACATACGTGTGCATGTGTCTTTATAGTAGCATGATTTATAATCCTTTGGGCATATACCCAGTAATGGGATCGCTGGGTCAAATGGTATTTCTAGTTCTAGAGCCTTGAGGAATTGCCACACTGTCTTCCACAATGGTTGAACTAATTTACACTCCCAGAGGGCTGGAATAAACTTTTTCCCACTCCTGTTGATGTTGATATTTTGACCTTCTCCCATAAATTACAGATGTTGTTAATGGCTTTTTCAATGGTGAATCATTTCCAGAAGGCTCTCCATTTCCTTTCCCAGATCCATCAGAGGAATCATTACCTATGGCTGCCATAGTCTTACAAAATGTACTTCTTAAATAATATGACTTGAAAATTGAAATTACTCTTTGCTCCACGGGCTACAGAATGGATGGTGTGTTAGCAGGCATGTAAACATTAATTTCCTTATACATCTCTGTCAGAGCCCTTGGGTGACCAGGTATATTCTCAACGAGCAGTAATATATTGAAAGGAATCTTTTTTTTTTTTTTTTTGAGCAGTAGGTCTCAACAGTGGGCTTAAAATATTTAATAAACGGTGCTGTCAACAAACGTGCTGTTATCCAGGCTTTGATGTTCCATGTATAGAGCACAGGCAGAGTAGATTTAGCATCATTCTTAAGGGGCCTAGGATTTTCAAAATGGTCAATGAGCATTGGCTTCCACTTAAAGTCACCAGCTGCATTACCTCCTAACACAAGAGTCAGCCTGTCCTTTAAAACTTTGAAGCCAGGCATTGACTTCTCCTCTCTAGCTGTGAAAGTCCTAGATGGCCTCTTCTTCCAATAGAAGGCTTTTTCTCTACACTGAAAATCTGTGTTTAGTGTGACCACTTTCATTAATTAATGATCTTAGCTAGTTCTTCTGGATAACTTACTACAGATTCTCCATCAGCGCTTGCTCCTTCACTTTGTACTGTCATGTTCTGGAGATGGCTTCTTGGCTTCTTCCTATAAACCTCATGAACCAACCTCTGCTGGCTTCAAACTTTTCTCCTGAAGCTTCCTCAGCTCCTTAAGCTTTCATTGAATTGAAGTTATTGCCTTGTTCTAGATTGGGTTTTGGTTTAAGGGAACGTTGTGGCTGGTTTGGTCTTCCACCCAGACCACTGATACTTTCTCCATATCAGCAATAAGGCTGTTTTGCTTTCTTATTATTCATGTGTTCACTGGAGTAGCACTTTAAATTTCCTTCAAGAATTTTTGCTTGACCAGGTGCAGTGGCTCATGCCTGTAATCCCAGGACTTGGGAGGCCAAGGCAAGAAGACTAGTTGAGGCCAGGATTTCAAGACCAGCCTGCACAACATAGCAAGACCCTCTCTCTACAAAAAACTTTAAAACATAGCTGGGCACAGTGATGTGGGCCATGTAATCTCAGCTACTTGGGAGACTGAGACAGGAGGATCACTTGATCCCAGAAGTTTGAGGTTACAATGAACTATGATTGTGCCTTGCCCTTTAGCCTGGGAGACATACCTTTCAGCCTGTCTCAGTTTTCAACATGTCTTCCTCACCGAGCTCAATCATCTCTAGCTTTTGATTTAAAGTGAAAGACATGCAACTCTTCCTTTTATTTGAACACTTAGAGGCCACTATAGGATTTCTTTCTTTCTTTCTTTTTGAGATGGAGTCTCACTCTGTCACCTGGGCTGGAGTGCAGTGGCATGATCTTGGCTCACCGCAACCTCCACCTCCCAGGTTCAAGTGATTCTCCTCCCTCAGCCTCCCGAGTAGCTGGGACTACAGGCATGCACCACCCTGCCTGGCTAATTTTTGTATTTTTTGGTAGAGATGGGGTTTTACCATGTTGGCCAGGCTGGTCTTAAACTCCTGACCTCAGGTGATCCACCCACTTTGGCCTCCCAAAGTGCTGGGATTACAGGCATGAGCCACTGTGCCCAGCCACACTATAGAATTGTTAATTGGCCTAATTTTAATATTGTGTCTTAGGGAATAGAGAGGCCCAAGGAGAAGAAGAAAGACAGAGAACAACTAGTTGGTGGAGCAGTCAGAGCACACACAACATTTACGCTTGCCACCTTGTATGGGTATGGTTCATGGTACCCCAAAAGAATTACAACTGTGACATCAAAGATCACTAACCACAGATACAACAGATGTTATAACAGTTTAAAAGTTTGAAATATAGCAAGAATTACCAAAATGTGACACAGAAACATAAAGTGAGCACGTGCTGTTGGAAAAAAGGCACCCATAGGCTTGCTCGATGTAGGGTTGCCACAAAACTTCAATTTGAAAAAAAAACACAATATCCGTGAAGTGCAATTTTAGAAAGTACAATAGGCCAGGTGTAGTGGCTCATGCCTGTAATCCCAGCACTTTGGGAGGCCAAAGCGGGCGGATCACTTGAGGTTGGGAGTTTGAGACAGCCTGGCCAACATGGCAAAACCCCCTTTCTCCTAAAACTGCAAAAATTAGCCAGGCGTGGTAGCGGGTGCCTATAATCTCAGCTACTCGGGAGGCTGAGGCAGGAGAATCGCTTGAACCCAGGAGGTGAAGGTTGCAGTGAGCTGAGATTGTGCCACTGCACTGCAGCCTGGGTGACAGGGCAAGACTCCATCTCAAAAACAAAAATAAAATAAAATAAAAAATAAGAAGCACAATAAAACAAGATATACCAGTACTTGAAAATTGCTAAGAGAATAGATTTTAAGTGTTCTCACCATCTGTTAATTAGCTTGATTTAGCCATTTCACAATGTATACGTATTTCCAAATATCATATTGTACATCATAAATATATATGATTTTTATTTGTCAATTAAACCCCACCACCACCACAAAAAGGTGGTTTATTTTAGGCAACATATGGTTGGGTATTACTTTATTTTCCAATCTGACAATCTTTTTTTTTCAATTGGGTTAGACAAGTTATAGTTGATGTGATTATCAATATTGGGGTTAAATCTAACATTGAGCTACTTTGTTTCCTTATTTGTTCCCGTCTGTTCTTTGTTTCCTCTCTTCTCTCTTTCTAATTTAATTAATTGGTATTTATTTTATGATTCTTTTATATACATTGTTGGTGTGTCAGCCATATTCATTGTTGCATTGTTTTACCTCTACATCAATTTAAATATCTGTCTTAACTTGAGTACTAAACTGTAAGTTCTTTTGAGGCAGGTTCAAGAATAGGGTCTGGAGGCAGGGAACCCAAGGTGCATTTGCGCTGACTTCCTAGAACCGAATCAAAAGGGAAAACCCCACCTCTCCACACCAAGTAACAAAAGGATCAGAGGCTACTCCATTTGCACACCCCCCTTTTCTGCATTGCAGATGAAAAATGAAAGTACCTGTGATTGGTCCCCTCCTGCAACCAATCAGCAATCAGACTGGTCTTATGCCAAGACTTCATGTGTAACTTTGTAACTTCATTTCAGCCTCTGATTGGTCACCTTCTGCAACCAATCAGACTGATTGCAGGCCACTACTTCAGTTACATAGGGTGTAAACCAAGTAACCAATGGGAAACCTCTGGAGGGTATTTAAATCCTGGAAAATTCTGTAACCAGCACTCTTGAGCTGCTTGCTCAAGCTTGCTCCCGGTCTGTGGAGTGTACTTTCATTTCAGTAAATCTATGCTTTCCTTGCTTCATTCTTATCTTGATTTGTTTGTGCATTTTGTCCAATTATTTTACCTGGACACTGTCCACCAGTAACACTTCGACTCCTTGCAGTTTGTATGCTTTGTACACAGTAGGTTTTCAATACATACTCACTGAATGAGTGAGCATTTGTTTCTTCTTATCTTACATCAGCAAACATTTAGTGATTACCTGCTAAGGCTGCTCTAGATAGCTGAATTAGCAGTTGGCTTCAAATGAAGCAGACCTCATACTAGATAAGGAGATGGAGGCCGGGGTTTGGCTCACACCTGTAATCCCAGCACTTTGGGAGGCCGAGGCAAGAAGATCACCTGAGGTTGGGAGTTCGAGACCAGCCTGACCAACATGGTGAAACCCCGTCTCTACTAAAAATACAAAATTAGCCGGGCGTGGTAGTGCATGCCTGTAATCCCAGCTACTCAGGAGTCTGAGGCAGGAGAATTGCTTGAACCCGGGAGGCAGAGGTTGCAGTGAGCTGAGATCGTGCCACTGCACTCCAGCCTGGGTAACAAGAGCAAAACACCATCTCAAAAAAAAAAAAAAGAGATGGAGCATTGATTTCCAGTATGGTAACGAATCAACGTGATTATAAACAGAAGGAAAGAAAGATAAATCCACAAATATGGTTAAAATATAATGACTAAAGGCTTTATGTAGTATAATTTATAAGAAAGCCAATGTGTAAATAAGTTACAAAGAAAAGTTTGAGGTCATAGATTTAAAAAAATTCAATCCTATGACATAAAGTCTTTCCACGTAATAAACTTACTTTTGTTTTTATTTTGCATTTTCTGAAGTTCTGTGGTTACAATCAGAATGTTATGTCCCCCTTGTTAAAGCTGCATTTCCTGAAAATCAGACCTTTTGGAGCTATCATTAAGCATTATTTCCCAAACAGGGAGAGAGGACGGAATTCTATATCCTTTCTCCAATATTTTAACAAACATGAAAATTACACCTTCTGGGACTATATCGGGTTAAGTAGTAATGGAATCGGTTACCTTTCAGCTCCAGGTAGCCAAGCTTACAAACTTTTCAAATATGAGGTTATTTGCTGACTCCATGAGAATCTTTAGAAGCATCAAAAATGTCAAGGATTTCTTTTAACAACTAAGCTCATATCAGGAAAAAAATTCAATACTCTGAGAAAGGAGTTTCCATTTAGAAAGACGAAAGAGGGATTAGACCTACCCAGTGTTACTCCAGAGGGCAAACCAGGACTGTGGGTGGGAGTTCCTGGAGGATAAACACCAGCCCGATATGAGGAAGGATGTTACAACAGAACCAATCAGCAACAAGGCAGGCCACCCAAAGAAGGAGCCAGCCATGTTTATTCAAGGAAAAATTATACAATCAGTTGTCCTGGACATTGTTATGTTCAAGGGCCTCTTTGAAAATTGAATGGACACCATGGATATTTTTTCTTCCCAGAAAAATGCTCAGATCCATGCACATATACTCATGCATGTATGCACGTGCACACGCAGGCACACACACACACACACACAGAGTAATGCATAATTTTGCATTTGACTGTGAAACTCATCCTTGAGGCCCAGGTTAACAATGTCTGGGGTATACAAATGTTTAAAGTATAAAGTAGGACTGTGCACCTTCCACCTCTGAGAGTCTGTGACCCTCTGGTTATATCCCCGTTCTCATCACTACCTTTAGAGGTTATTTAAGGTTTCCTGATGGAAATCCAGCAGTGGAAGTTACCTTCCTTCTTTGGATGTTCTGCCTCACTTCTTTCTACCTTTTAACCCAATCATAGTTTACTTAATCTTCCATCCTTCATTCTGGACATTATTGCTCCCTCTAAATGTACTGTTCCCTTCGATGGAGACGGATTTTAATCCCTTAGCTTTCTATGATGCCAGCTGACTCCAGTCTGAAGATTTTATCTCTGAGATTACTCCTAATCTCCTCCCACACTGGCAAGCCCTGCAGAAATATTGGTGATGTGGAAGATGTCGCTCCCTCTAGCCCTCCTTCCACTGCAACTTGTGACAATAGGCCTCGTGTGTTAGCCTGTGGACTTTTCTTGGTTTATCCTACTTTTGGATTATTGTAGCTTTGCAAATAATTTGCCAATTAATTTGGTCAAGCTGCATCTACAAGAGCATACTTCATGCCTCAAAGTCAGCATCTGTAATGGCATAGATGGCACTGCTATGCATCCTATGTAGTAAGTACACTCTTCGATAGGCACAGTTGAGAGATAGTGTTCATTGTGGCCAGCCATGTGGACTGTGCAGCCAGTTGTCTTGGATTCAAATCCACACTTCACCATGTAGCAGCCTTTTAATCTTGGGCGGTTATATAACTATTGAGCTTTGGGTTTCTTCTTTCCTTCTTTTCTTTTCTTTTTCTTTTTGAGACAGTGTCTTGATCTGTCACCCAAGCTGGAACTCTGGAGTGCAGTGGCACAATCATGGCTCACTGCAGCCTCGACCTCCCTGGGCTCAGGTGATCTTCCCAACTCAGCCTCCTGAGTAGCTGGGACAACAGACACGCACCACCATGCCCAGCTAGTTTTTCTATTTTTTGCAGAGATGGGGTTTCACCCTGTTTGCCCAGGCCAGTCTTGAACTCCTGGGCTCAAGCGATCCTCCCACCTCTGCCTCCCAAAGTACTGGGATTACAGGTGTGAGACACTGTGCCCGGGCTGGATTCCTTATCTGTAAAATAGAGATAATGGTAGCTCCTGTCTCATAGGGTTGTTATGACAGGTTATATTAATCAGTGTAGGTAAGCACTTAGAATGGTGCCTAGGGCCTACTGTGCATCCTGTAAGTATTAGTTTATAATCCATATTCCCAAGATAGAAACCTCACTTCTAATGAACCCTAAGTCCTAGGAGCTGGTGCTGCTTAATACCTTTGATTCTATGCCTACCTTTCCACTGTTATTGCCCTAATTATCTCGTTTCTACTACAATACAGGAGTTTTTTTTGTTTTTGTTTTTGTTTTTTGAGATGGTGTCTTGCTCTGTCGCCCAGGCTGGAGTGCAATGGCACGATCTCGGCTCACTGCAACCTCCGCCTGCTGGGTTCAAGCAATACTCCTGTCTCAGCCTCCCGAGTAGCTGGGATTACACGCACATGCCACCACGCCTGGCTAATTTTTGTATTTTTAGTAGAGATGGGGTTTCACCATGTTGGCCAAGCTGGTCTCGAACTTCTGACCTCAGGTGATCCACCCGCCTCAGCTTCCCAAAGTGCTAGGATTATAGGCATGAGCCACTGCACTTGGCCAGTACAGGAGTATTATTAATGGAATGTTGTTCATTCTTCCCTCTCTTTGGTGTCATGTCAGCGACTTTGTTTTTTTGAGACAGGGTCTTGCTCTGTCGCCCAGGCTGGAGTGCAGTGGCACCATCTCGGCTCACCGCAACCTCTGTCTCCCGGGTTCAAGCAATCCTCCCACCTCAGCCTCCTGAGTAGCTGGGATTACAGGCATGCACTGCCGTGCCCAGCTGATTTTTTGTATTTTTAGTAGAGATAGGGTTTTGCTATGTTGGCCAAGCTTGTCTCAAACTCCTGGTCTCAAGTGATCATGTCAGTGACTTTGGATTAGCTTTGTGACTTGCTTAGTTCAGCAGAAAGTAGACAGAATGCAAGCAGAGGCTTTCCATGTGCCTTTGCACCATTTGGCTTAGTCTCTTGCACTAAGATCTACCATGGGAAGAGCATGCCCCCAAGTAGTTTCTGGTCCAAAGCTAATGTAGAAAAGTACGGGACAGACTTGGACCTACCCTGCAGCCTTGTGCCTGGACTCCAGCCTACCCCAGCTGAATTGCAGCCAACCCACAGACCCGTAAGTGAGAAATGCTGGGAGAAACACTTAGTTTTGGAGTGGTTTGTTATGCAGCAGTAGTGTAGCACTAGCTAACCAATACAGCCATCTTTCTAGCCAGTCTCCCTATGGCTCATCTCTTTATATTCCAGTCAGTCTTCATGCTGCCAGATTTGTCTTTCTAGAACACAAAACTAATTAAATCAGTCACCTCTTAGAAATCCTTTACAGCTTCATGTAGTTATTGGAAGAAAGTCTAAACTCCACAGTGTTGCATTCGAAACTACTCACAGTTGGCCGTAGGCAACCTTTTCGTTGTTACCTCCTACAATTTTAATTCATTGGCCACACCAGTCCTGTGCAGTTCACAAATACGCCATGCACTGTCACATCTGTTGATTTGCTTTTGCAGTTGACTCTTTTTTTCTGGTCATTTGTTCTTCATTCTTCAGGGACCAACCTATATATTCTATACTTCATAACGCTTTCTCTAACCTCCTTCTGAGTCAAAAATCAAGCATTTAGTACATATTTTTTTTTCAGGGGAATACTCACAATGTGTTGCAGGTATATATATATATATGTGTGTATATACGCACACATATCTGTCTTCCAAATTATAGTGTACATTTCCTGAGACTAAGACTGTGCATTCCTGGTGTTCCATTGGCTGGATAAAACTTAACATGGCAGACAATGTCTTGCATAAGTTGCCGCTGCCTAATAGTTTAGCTTCATTTCCTCTCGCTCTCCCCTGTACAAACGTGTTCTCTCCTAGCATGAAAAATGCTTTGGCTGGGCACGGTGGCTCACGCCTGTAATCCTAGCACTTTAGGAGGCTGAGGCGGGCGGATTGTCTGAGCTCGGGAGTTCAAGACCAGCCTGGCCAACACGGGGAAACCCCATCTCTACTAAAAAATACAAAAAATTGGGCGGGTGCAGTGGCTCACGCCTGTAATTCCAGCACACTGGGAGGCCAAGGCAGGTGGATCACACAGTCAGGAGTTTGAGACCAGCCTGGCTAACATGGTGAAACCCCATCTCTACTAAAAATACAAAAGATTAGCCGGGCATGGTGGCATGCGCCTGTAACCCCAGCTACTCAAGAGGCTGAGGCATGAGAATCTCTTGAACTCGGGATGTGGAGGTTGCAGTGAGCCGAGATCGTGCCACTGCACTCCAGCCTGGGTGACAGAGCGAGACTCCGTCTCAAAAAAAAAGAAAAGAAAAGAAAATGCTTTTAGTTCCCCCAAATACCCAAGACCTGTGGCTCCCAGAATGTGCACCAAGGCACCCCAGAACACTTAATTAACAGAGGCCTTGAAAAATATTTTAACTTTTTGAGGGAAATACACCAATACTCAGCATCTGTCAGATACTGCGTAACCTTTAACGTGAAGTAGTTCACAATTTCAACATTAAATACAAGCATTCCTTTCAGTGACATTATCTCTTTCAAAACTGGGTTTTCAAGAGTTGCTATAATAAAACACAAATATGCTGGGCGCGGTGGCTCACGCCTGTAATCCCAGCACTTTGGGAGGCCGAGGCGGGCGGATCACGAGGTCAGGAGATCGAGACCATCCTGGCTAACACAGTGAAACCCCGTCTCTACTAAAAATACAAAAAATTAGCTGGGTGTGGTGGTGGGCACCTGTAGTCCCAGCTACTTGGGAGGCTGAGGCAGGAGAATGGCGTGAACCCCGGGGGGCGGAGCCTGCAGTGAGCCGAGATCGTGCCACTGCACTCCAGCCTGGGCGACAGCGAGACTCTGTCTCAAAAAAATAAAAACACAAATACCACGTGAAAAATCAATGTGAAACAGGAAAGCATGGTGGTGGTGTGCAATCTGATCCCAACGTCTGGGAAACTGAGTAGTACCCAACACGTGCACACATTCTATTAGTACATCACTGTGGTTATTTAAGAATAAAATTAAAATATTCTTTTCTTTCAATTTATGTGTATGATTTTTTAAGCAGCTATTTTGTTATTAGGACATAAATGGTTATTAAGTTGTTTGGACCTAATCAGTCAGTCATGGAACAGTTAGGCATTATTTCTGGACTAGAAATGCCATGAAAAATCCACCAAGACACTAAGGGCTCAGTAAACTGAGAAGGTTTGGAAATGTCTGCTCTGTACTATTTCACTCACCCAGACTTTTATTCATGCTGTTCCCATGCTTGAAATGCCCAGCGTTCATCTGGCAAACTCTCATTTGTCCTTCAGAAAAATGAGATTGGATTCAGCCTCCTCTAGGAAGTCTGCCTTGACTTTCACAGATGGAGGCAGCGGTGGGCCAGTTCAGCCCAGCACCTGCCTCAGAGTGAAGCTCCTGTTTCCTGTTTGTCAGCATTCTGTGTGCAATAACGCTCATCAGATAATAAAGACTTCGTTCCTTTGTGGAAAATGTCCCCAAGAAGAAATCCTGGAGTCCTCCTTGACTGTTGTCTTTCTCTCAAGCCTCACGTGGAATCTGTTGGCACATCCAGAATCTCACCTCTTTCACCAGGGCTACACCCCTGGTCCAAGTCACCATTATCTTTCACCTGAATTATTTCAACAGATTCTCAGCTGGTCTTCCTGTTTCCACCCTGGCCCCTCTTTGGTCTTTTCTCAACTCAATATCAAGAGGGATCCTTTTAAATATAGAGTAGATCAAGTTACTCTACTCGAAATCCTCTAATGGCAGTAAAAGCTAAAATCCGTACAGTGAATGACAGGGCTCCCGTGATAGGCCCCATTAACGCTCCAACTTCATCTCCCTGTATCTGCTCGCACCACGCGTGCTCACTGGCCAAACCTGTTACTCAGACACACCAGGTATGGTCCCTTCTCAGGGCCTTTGCACCTGCGGATCCTTCTGCCTGGAGCTCTCTTCCTCCAGACAGCCACAGGGGGCCCTCTTACTTCCCTCAGATATTAACATTACTATCTCCTTTACAATGAAACCTTCCCTGACCGAAACTCAAAATTCCAGCTCCATCCCCAACTCTTCCTAATCCCCTTTCCCGCTTTATTTTTCTCCTCAGCATATATTGTTATCTAACATACTATGTATTTTATTTATCTTGTTTATTGTGTGACTCTCCCACTAGACCATAAATTCTAGGAGGGCAGGGCTTTATCTTCACTACCTAGAATGCTGTCTATTAAGCATTCCAAATAAACATGTTGAATGAATAACGAAAACTGAAATGGGGAAAAAATGTATGGTTTTGGCACAGGGTTAAACAAATAAATCAATAGAGCAGAATAGAAATCCCAGAAATAGACCCCCAATATTTGAACTCCTGGTGTATGACCACACGGGGCATTGCAGATCAACTGGGAAACAACAGATTTTTCAATAAATGGTGTTAGAATGATTGGGTAATTACTTGGAAAATAATGAAATTAGAGCCCTAGTTCCAGGTGAAATAAAGGTCTAAAATGTGAAAGCCAGAACTAGAAAGCCTTTGAATATAATACTGGAAAATAACTTCATGACCTCAGGGAAAAGGATTTCTTAAACAAGATACGAAAAGTGCTCTCTATAAAGGAAAAGACAAATTCAGACCTGCTAAAACTAAGAGCGCCTATTTTTCAAAAGATACAATAAAGAAAGGGAAAAGACAAGTTACAAGGTAGGAAAAATATTTGAAACATATGTAATTGGCATGGATCTAAGATTAAGAACTCCTACAATCAAGAGTAAAACAACCATTAGAAGATGGGCAGAAAGGCTGAGTGTGGTGGCTCACGCCTGTAATCTCAGCACTTTGGGAGGCCAAGGTGGGTGGATCACTTGAGGTCAGGAGTTCGAGACCAGCCTGGCCAACATGGTGAGACCCCCTCTCTACTAAAAATACAAAAATTAGCCAGGCATAGTGGCAAGGGACTGTAATCCGTTACTGGGGATGCTGAGGCAGGAGAATTGCTTGAACCCGGGAGGCAAAGGTTGCGGTGAGCCGAGATCGTGCTACTGCACTCCAGCTTGGGCAATAAGAGCAAAACTCTGTCAAAAAAAAAGAAGAAAGAAAGAAAGAAAGAAAGAAAGAAAGAAAGAAAGAAAGAAAGAAAGAAAGAAAGAAAGAAAGAAGGGGAAAAGAAAGAAAGAAAATAGACTTAAATAGGTACTTCACAATAAAGAAAATCCAAATGGCCAATAAGCCTAAAAAGAGGCTTTAATCTTTTTAAACCTTTAAAAACATTCAAATTAAAACCAAAATGAAATGCCTATCAGATTGACTGAAAATTTTTTTTAATCTGAAAGCACCAGTGTTGGCATAGATGCAGAGCAAGGAGAACTTTCACATACCACTGGTGGGCACATGAAGTGGTACAACCACTTGCAAAATAGTATGGCATTCTCCAGTAAAGCTGAAGATAGGCATAGGCCACATGCTGACAAGTTCACTCCTAGGCATATACCTTAGGAAATACGTGCTCACCTGCACTAGGATATATGCAAAAGAAGAATCACAGAAGCAATGTTTACAATAGTCAAAGGCACTTCAACAGTAGAATAAATAAGTGAAATGCAGTCTGGTCACAGAAAGAACTACTCTACAGCCACGAAAATGGATTCACTATTAATAGATCTACACAGAGAATCATGGATGACTCTCACAAGCATAATGTTGAACACAGAAATAAGGCACAAAATACATCTGATTACTCCCTATAAGGTTCAAAAACAGATACATTAGATAATTTAGGGATCACATATAGGTGGTAAAGCTATAAAGAAAAGCAAGGCAATGCTTATCCCCAAGGTCAGGATAGTGTCTACCTCTGGGGTAATTTGAAAGGGATGATGGGAGGGCTTCCTGGGGGCTGGAAATATGCTGTTTCTTGACTTAGATGGTGGTTATCAAATCTTCACTTTGCACTTTTTTATTGAAAACTGTATTCTCTGTTTTGTGCACTCTTCTGTGTATATGATAATATCTCTCATAACAAAGTGAAATTTTAAAAAGAAGAAAAGTAAGAGGAAAGCTGGCAGCTGTTAACATTACAGACAGACATTAAAAGTCTAAGAAAATGTAGTTCTTGTGAGAAAATGGAAATATTGGATCACTTAGAGAGTGAGATGTCACATATGCCTGCATACGCCTATGCAGCCTTGTGATGTGGATGAGCCTACCACAAGCATTAGGTGAAAATAAAGGTTGGGCATGGTGGTTCACGCCTGTAATCCCAGCACTTTGGGAGGCCGAGGCAGGTGTATCACGAGGTCAGGAGTTCGAGACCAGCCTGGCCAACATGGTGAAACCCTGTCTCTACTAAAAATACAAAAATTAGCCAGGCGTGGTGGTGGGCACCTGTAATCCCAGCTACTCAGGAGGCTGAGGCAGGAGAATTGCTCGAACCCGGGAGGTGGAGGTTGCAGAGAGCCAAGATTTCGCCACTGCACTCCAGCCTGGGTGACACAGCAAGACTCTGTCTCAAAAAAAAAAAAAAAAGAAAAGAAAAGAAAAAGCAATTTGTGAATCTGTTTCAGCAAGTGTTCCAGTCAGTATACAAAAATATGATTATCAGGTGAGATAAATTATTAAGCGTCTGAAGGAGTCACTTACAATTTTAGTTTGTGAAAAAATGAAAATTGTATACTAGAGTGGGGTATTAGTGAGGACAATACAAACTGCAATACCAGGTAAACACTGTAATCTCAGTAGCTAAATATAATAGAATTTTATTTCCCATGTGAACACACAGGGCAGCAGGAGGAAGGGGTGTGAAGTGGTTTTGCTCTACGCGGTCATTCACTATCATCGTGGATGTGGACATAGTAATAAGGACTCTGGGTCTTTTTGTTTTAAACAAGTACACACACATACACGCAAAATTCTGTTTCTTTTTTTTGTTGTTGTTGTTTTGTTTTTTTTGAGACAGAGTCTTGCTCTGTCACCAGGCCGGAGTGCAGTGGCGTGATCTCAGCTTACGGCAACCTCCACCTCCCAGGTTCAAGCGATTCTCCTGCCTCAGCCTCCCGAGTAGCTGGGATTATAGGCATGTGCCACCACGCCCAGCTAATTTTTGTATTTTTAGTAGAGATGGGGTTTCACCATGTTGGGCAGGATGGTCTCCATCTCCTGACCTCGTGATCTGCCTGTCTCGGCCTCCCAAAGTGCTGGGATTACAGGCGTGAACCACTGCGCCTGGCCACACACACACAATTCAACCGTCTCATATTTTATACAAAAGGTGGCGTAGTATACAATGTCTTCTGTGCCTTACTTATATTCATTTAACAATACAGATTAGAAATCTTTCCATGTTCATATATAAACAGCCTCCTTATTCTTTGTTATAGCTGCATAGTATTCCACTCTATGGGTGTTTTGTAACTTATTTAACCAAGGACTGGCCCTCTCCCCAATGCCTAGTATAGTACCTGTTACATAGGGAAGGTACTTTACAAATATTTGATAAATGAATACCTCCACCCTCAAGAAGGTGGTATGCAATAAAGCATATAAACGTAGACATGAAAAAAAGCCAGGAGCAAAATGTATTAACATTAAACAGAGGTAATTTTTTTTTTTTTCTGAGACAGTGTTTTGCTCTTGTTGCCCAGGCTGGAGTGTAATGGCACGATCTCGGCTCACTGCAACCTCCGCCTCTTGGATTCAAATGATTCTCCTGCATCAGCCCCACAAGTAGTTGGGATTACAGGCATGTGCCACCACGCCCAGCCACTTTTGTATTTTTTAGTAGAGATGGGGTTTCACCATGTTGGTCAGGCTTGTTTCAAACTCCTGACGTCAGATGATCCACCCACCTCGGCCTCTCAAAGTGCTGGGATTACAGGCATAAGCCACTACACTCGGCCCAAACAGAGGTAATTTATGTAAAAGGTAGTTATTCAGGCAACACGTCGGATATGATGTCTAAGAGCCCAACTTTTAGAGTCAGACTTACCTGTGTTGGAATCCCAGTTGTACTGACCACTTAGGTGTATGACCTTGGGCAAGTTATGCACTCTCACTGTGCCTCTGTGTCACCCTTAAATGGGAATAACCAATTGGGATAATGCAGATACAGCACTTAGCACAGCTCCTGGCATATCCCCAGTGCTCAGTACAGGTCAGATACTATTATGAAATGGGGCTAACAAGAGGAATCTCACAGAGGTATGTTTGGATGAGGAAGGAAGAAAGTGGCACAGATGTTACAAAGAAGTCAATGGGAAGGAACACCATGAGCAAAGGTGTAGAGATGGGATCCCCAGGGACTATGGGGACTTCGTGGGAGACACCATCGGATCTGTGACTGGGGCAAAGGCAACCTCCTGGGGAGAATGAAAAAATGAGATTGGTGAGATGTGGACTTTGACAGCAAACTGCAGTGTGTGCTTAAGACCACTGTAAGTCAGAGGAATGACATGTCAATATCTCTGTTTAATAAGCAGTATTCAGGATGGATCAGACAAGAAAAAGACCAGAGAGAGGGGAAGGAATTTAATATTGAGTTCCTACTTTGCATTGATTTTGGCATGTTACAAAGTTTATCTTGTTTCATCTTCACTCAACTCTATGATGCAGGTGTTATTAGCCTTATTACAGAAATAATGAGGCTTGAAGAGGCTACTTATATTGTCCATGATTGGAGAGCAAGGAACTGGTAAAGTTAAATTTAAACCTAAAGTTGTCTGACTCCAAAGCAGAGGTATGCGGGGGCTGACTTATAAAGGCTTGCAAGACCTGACAGTTAAAATTTCAGGAATTTTGTGAGTTTTTTTTTTTTTTTCCCAAGACAGAGTCTTGCTTTATCACTCAGGCTGGAGTGCAGTGGTATGATCTCAGCTCACTGCAACCTCCACCTCACGAGTTCAAGTGATTCTCCTGTCTCAGCCTCCCAAAGTGCTGGGATTACAGGTGTGAGCCACCACACCCGGCCTGTGAGCATTTGTTAAACACAGCCACTACTAAAAATTAAATGATGTAAACTTACAATTAAGTAAGTTGTATTTAAAACAAGGTAATAAATATTCAAAGCATATCATTTCTTATTATTACTACCTTTGACTGTTGTCTGTGCTCCTAAGTTGACTTACATCTCTTCCATCTACATGGTAGAAATCTGATATATCACTGTGCTGCTGAACATCTCTTCCCAACGCCACATCCAATAAGGTCACAATCCCAGCATGAAATTGGCCAAGATAAGAGTATTTACAACGTAGCAATTGGCACATGTTACAAATTACAGCTTGGTTTGGCATAGTGTGGATTATCTAGAGTTAAGAAGGTGGTAGCAAAATGTTAATAATATAGATTTTTAAAGATAATCTATATTATTAACATTACAGATTAAACTTAAAAGTGTGTAACGTCTATAGATTAAACTTAAAAGTCTGTCATGTCTATAGCTGTTCCATTTTGCATAACACAAAAACACTGAAGAAATAGTCTTCTAGAATTAGAAAACTGTTAATCAATTCAGCAAAGTCACTTATGTCGTTGACAAATGAGTGAAGTTCCAATATGTCTTTGCTTTCCACTTGGATTTCATTTATTACTGTAAAAAAATCAACCAACATTCACATTAGAACTATACTTATTTGTCAGTTGCAACTATTGGTTAGTTATGGATACAGATTTCAGGAAAAATATCAACAAAAGCATTCTGTGAGAATCCAATGGCTATGGGGTCATTTACAACAGAGCATTACATACAGACATCCTTCCTATTCTTGTGCTTTGCAGATATCGTGTTTTTCACAAATCAAAGGTTTGCGGCAGCCCTGCATCAAGCAAGTCTACTGGTGCCATTTTCCCAACAGCATGTGCTCACTGTGTGTCTTGGTGTCACATTTTAGCAATGCTCCCAATGCTCATACTTTTTCATTATGATTATATCTGTTATGGTGATCTGTGATCAGTGATCTTTGATGTCACTATTGTCATTGTTTTGGGCACCAGGACCTGCACGTAGATAAGATGGCGAACTTAATCCATAAATATTGTATGCCCTGGCTGCTCCAGTGACCGGCTGTTCCCCCATCTCTCTCCCTTTCCTCAGGCCTCCCTATTTCCTGAGACACAACGATATTGAAATTAGTCCAACTGATAGTCCTACAATGTCCTCTAAGTGTTCAAGTGAAAGAAAAAACATTCCTTTCAATTGAACATCTCTCACTTCAAATCAAAAGCTAGAGATGATTGAGCTAAGTGAGGAAGGCATGTCGAAAGCTGAGTCAGGCTGAAAGCTAAGCCTCTTTCACCAGTTGGCCAAGTTGTGAATGCAACAAAAAAATCATTGAAGGAAATTAAAAGTGCTACTCCAGTGAACAAATGAATGTTAAGAAAGTGAAACAGCCTTACTGCTGATATGGAGAAAGTATCAGTGGTTTGGATAGAAGATCAAACCAGCCACAATGTTTTCTTAAGCCAAAGCCCAATCCAGAGCAAGGCAATAACTCTCTTCAATTCTATGAAAGCTGAGAGAGGTGAGGAAGCTGCAGGAGAAAAGTTGGAAGCTAGCACAGTTTCCTTAAACTCATGAGGTTTAAGGAAAGAAACCATCTCCAGTACATAGAAGTACAAGGTGAAGCAGCAAGTCCTGATAGAGAGGCTGTAGCAAGTTATCCAGAAGATCCAGCCAAGATCATTGATGAAGGTGGCCACACTAAACAACAGGTCTTCAGTGTAAAGAACCAGCTTTCTGTTGGAAGAAGATGCCATCTAGGATTGTCACAGCTAGAGAGGAGAAGTCAATGACTGGCTTCAAAGCTTCAAAAGACAGGCCGACTCTCTTGCCAGGGGCTAATGTAGCTGGTGACTCTAAGTTTAAGCCAATGCTTATTGGCCATTCTGAAAATCCCAGGCTCCTTAAGAATGATGCTAAATCTACTCTGGCTGTGCTCTATACATGGGATAACAAAGCCTGGATGACAGCACATCTGTTGACAGCATGGTTTACTAAACATTTTAAGCCCACTGTTGAGACTTACTGCTCAGAAAAGGAGTATTTTCAACGTATTACTGCTTATTCACAATACACGTGGTCGCCCAAGAGCTCTGATGGAGATGTACAAGGAGATTCATGTTGTTTTCATGCCTGCTAACACAACATCCATTTTGGAGCCCATGAATCAAGGAGTAATTTCAACCTTCAAGTCTTATTATTTAGGAAATGCATTTTGTAAGACTATGGCTGCCATAGATACTGATTCCTCTGATGGATTTGAGCAACATAAACTGAAAACCTTCTGGAAAGCATTCACTATTCTAGAAGCCATTAAGAACATCTGTCATCCGTGGAAGGAGGTCAAAATACCAACATCAACAGGAGTTTGGAAGAAGTAAATTCTAACCCTCTTGGCTGACTTTGAGAGGTTCAAGATGTTAATGGCGGAAGAAACTGCAGATGTGGTGAATATAACAAGGAAACGAGAATTAGAAGTAAAGCCTGAAAATGTGACTGCATTGCTGCAATTTCATGATAAAAATTGAACAAATGAAGAGTTGCTACTTACGATGGATGAGCAAAGAAAGTGGTTTGTTAAGATGGAATCTACTCCTGGTGAAGATGCTGTGAACATTGTTGAAATGACAATAAAGGGTTTAGAATATCCCATAAACTTAAGTTGATAAAGCAGTGGCAGTGTTTGAGAGGACTGACTCCGATTTTAAAAGTTTTACTGTAGGTAAAACGCTATCAAACAGCACTGCATGTTACAGGGAAATATTTCATGAAAGGAAGAGTTAATTGATGTGACAAACTTCATTGTTGTCATATTTTCAGAAATTGCCACAGCCACACAGACCTTCAGCAACCATCACCCTCATCAGTCAGCAGCCCTCAACAAGGTGAGTCCCTCCATCACCAAAAAGATGATGACTCACTGAAAGCTCAGATGACAGTAATATTTTTTGGCAATAAAGTATTTTCAAATTAAAGTATGTACATTGTTTTTTAGACATATGATGCCGCACACTTAACAGACTACAATATAGTGTAAAAGTAATTTTTATATGCACTGAGAAACCAAAAAGTTCACATGACTCACTTTGTTGCAACATTCACTTTATTGCGTGGGTCTGGAACTGAACCTGAACTATCTTTGAGGCATGTCTGTATTTAACATTATTTGTGAATTGTGTGCTGCACATCTTTTACATCAGTAAAATTTATAATTAACATCTATTAAATCAGTTGTCAAGAAGAAATTTTTAATAAACATAATAAACTAGCTCTCTGGAAAAACTACATCTCCATGCACATTTGCTAATATTCACCAGCATTCCACTGCTCTACGTTATATCACCTTGCCTCCCCAGCAGAAAGGGAGAGCAGTCATGCTTCTCTCTATCAAGTTAATTAATACCAACCTCCATCAAGCATAGTATATTTATTTTAGGCAAACTATGTTATTTTCATTTGGCCTATTCCCTGATTTTCTTCTAAGGCCTTGAAATACATCACTGCTTATTTTCAGCCCAAATTATGCAAGTATGTAAGACTTCCTCTAACTCTGTAAATAGTAATTTTCTGACTTTGCCTTTTCCTTCAACACACTGATTCATCGATTCTAGGATGCATATTTTTTCACATCTTAACATCTCTGAAATCGAGAAGCCTCTTCCAGCCACTGTTGGCCAGGCAGCAGCTGTGTCACTGCCTTCCCATGTGTGAACTTGGCCGTAGCTATTATACTGGCATCACCATCGATGAGTTTGATTGCTGCTTAAAATGTCTTTTAAATGATTGCTCATTGCAACCAAGGGTTACTGTAGTCACAGAAAGGCAGGGAAATAGAAATACAGCAGCAGGGGGAAATTGATAGTGATAAAGCAGACATTTCACTTTGGAGGAATGGCCAAAATTCCACATTGTCTTGTAAAGACCAACAAAGAGTTATATAGGACCTAAGAAAGGAAGAGACCCATACTTAGATGAACTTGTGCTCCATTTGCTACTGAAATACATGCAAAAGCAAGGTCTATCATAAGCCAAGGCAACTGAAGGTAGGAAAATCTGCCAAATCCCTTGAAATAAATCAAAGAAATCTCAAGGCAGCAAGAAGCTGATATATAATCAATTCTGCATCGCCCAGGGCCATCGTTAAGACATTGCTTCATACTTTTTTTTTTTTTTGAGACGGAGTCTTGCTCTGTCGCCCAGGCTGGAGTGCAGTGGCGCAATCTCGGCTCACTACAAGCTCCACCTCCCGGGTTCACGCCATTCTCCTGCCTCAGCCTCTCCGAGTAGCTGGGACTACAAGCACCCGCCACCACGCCCGGCTAATTTTTTTGTATTTTTAGTAGAGACAGGGTTTCACCGTGGTCTCGATCTCCTGACCTTGTGATCCGCCCGCCTCGGCCTCCCAAAGTGCTGGGATTACAAGCGTGAGCCACCGCGCCCGGCGTTGCTTCATACTTAATTGACAGCATTTTTTCCCCTCTTAACGGTTTATAGAATAACGATGCATTTAATGGTAAGTGGTATTTGAGATTTGCTTAAATCTAAGAACTAGTTTTATTTTCCTCTTTCAGGTACCATTTTATATACCATGCATTTCTTTACATGTATATAAAATATCTTGTATGTTGCAATGCTTTGCTTGAGAAATGTGACAGCTACTTTGAAACTAAAGGAATCCCTCCATATATAATCTACCCTAATTCCATCACACCCCTCTGCAGTTTTACTTCCCTAAGAATGTAAGATCCAACTCTTTTTTTTTTTTTGAGTTTGAGTCTTGCTCTGTCACCCAGGCTGGAGTGCAGTGGCACAATCTCTGCTCACTGAAACCTCTGCCTCCCAGGTTCAAGCGATTCTCGTGCCTCAGCCTCCTGAGTAGCTGGGACTACAGGCATCCACCACCATGCCTGGCTAATTTTTGTATTTTTAGTAGAGACAGGGTTTCACCATGTTGCCCAGGCTGGTCTTGAACTCCCGACCTCCAGTGAAACACCCACCTCAGCCTCCTAAAGTACTGGGATTACAGGCGTGAGCCACCGCCCCAGGATGCAACTCTTTTAAAATTAACTTTTAGAGTGAAGTCTACATACAAAAAAATGCAAACACTATAAATACACAGTTCAGTGAATTATCACAAGGTGAGCACCACCCAGGTTATGAAGTAGAACATTAGTAGCATTTCAGAAATCCTCTGTGGGTCCCTCAATGTCACTAACTCCACTCTGATCCTCAAAGATAACCACTTTTCTGACCTCTACTACCATAGATTAGTTTTGCCCATTTTAAAGTTTTATATATCAATAGAATAATATAGTATATATTATTTTTGGCTTCTTTCACTCAATAATATGTTTGTGAAATTTTTTGAAGTTATTGTGTGTAGCTTTAGCTTACCTGTTTTCACTGCTGTATGTTATTTTATTCCATGAATATACCACAATTCCTTTATCTCTTCTGCTGCTGATATTTGGGTTGTTTCCACTTCAGGCCTATTTTGAATAGTGGTGCTATAAATAATCTTGAATCCTCTGTGTGTGCCCATAGTCCTCTGCCCCTCTTGGCTTCTCTCATCACTTCTGTCTACATGTCTTATCCCCCTACTAGATGGGAAGCTCCTTGAGGGCAGGATCCATGTTGGATTCAATTTGTATTTTCCATGCTAGGGAACCAATTCTTGTGTTGAAAACTGGTAAAAGCAGGGAAAGATTCAAGCATTTATCCAGCCTTTCCAATGGGAACTAAAAATATGGATAACCTAATAGCTAATGAGAAGTTTCCCTTTGTGGAAATATTTCAGCTAATAAATAAAGAAGGAATAATAGACGTAAAATATCACCATTTTGTATCCCCTAAGCAACAGTCCCCAACCTTTCTGGCTCCAGGGACTGATTTCATGGAAAGCAATTTTGCCACAGATAGGGCAGGGTATGGTTTCAGAATGATTCAAGTGCATTACATTTATTGTGCATTTTATTTCTATTATTATTACATTGTAATATATAACGAAATAATTATATAACTCACCATAATGTAGAATTAGTGGGAGCCACGAGCTGGTTTCCCTGCAACAAGATGGTCCCATCTGGGGGTGATGAAAGACAGTGAAAGACCATCAGGCATTAGATTCTCGTAAGGAGTGTGCAACCTAGATCTCTCGCATGTGGAGTTCACAATAGGGTTTGCACTTCTGTGAGAATCTAATGCCGCAGCTGATCTAACAGCAGGCGGAGCTCGGGCAGTAATGCACACGATGGGGAGCGGCTGTAAATACAGATGAAGCTTCACTCACTCACCGGCTGCTCACCTCCTGCTGTGCAGCGCAGTTCCTAACAGGCCACAGACAGGTACCAGTCTATGGCCGAGGGCTTGGGGACCCCTGCCCTCAAGAACGAATAATAGATCGAACATGCTGGCTGACATCTCAAAAGGAGAGACAACCGTACATTTTGTGCCTGTGTGAAAAGTCATGCCCTCCTCCAGCAAATATGAACTTAAAAGAAATAGAGGATATGGAGGACTATTTTAAATAACAACACAGGGGCACGCCATCAGCAAAATCCTGATGGGACAAATGACATGGTTTCCTCAACACACAAATTGCAAGGGAAAGGAGAGAGAGAGAGAAAGGAAGGCAAGAAGCTACAAGTTAAAAGAAACTTCAGGGACATAGAAATCAATTGCACTATATTGACCTTATTTGGGTGTTGATTCAAACAAACTAAAAATAAACAAACATGCAAACCTAATCTGAGTGAATACTTGCTATTAAACGATTATTGTAATTTTTTTTTCTGTTTTTTGAGACAGAGTTTCACTCTTGTTGCCCAGGCTGGAGTGCAATGGTGCAATCTCAGCTCACCGCAACCTCTGCCTCCCAGGTTCAAGCGATTCTCCTGCCTCAGCCTCCGAGTAGCTGAGATTACAGGCATGCACCACCATGCCTGGCTAATTTTGTATTTTTAGCAGAGACGGGGTTTCTCCGTGTTGGTCAGGCTGGCCTTGAACTCCCAACCTCAGATGATCCACCCGCCTCAGCCTCCCAAAGTGCTGGGATTACAGGCTGAGCCACCGCGCCCGGCTGACTGTTAATTTTTAAGGTATGACGATGTTGTGGTTATGTTCTTATAGTTGTGAGTTCTTATCTGTTGGAGAATCAGGGTAACGTATTTACAGGTGAGATGATTTTCAAGCCATGGGGAGGGACGCATATGGTATATAGATGAAAAAAAAATGGAAGTGAGTTGATAGTTGTGCTTGGGTCATGAGTCCATCAAATTTCATTATATATTTTCCCTACTTTTTACATGTTTGAGATGTTCCATAATACATTTTTAATACAAAAAAAGTCTCTTCTATGGTGCCTATATCAGTACTTTACAAATAGTAGTTACTCAAAAAGTATGCATTGAATGATGGAATTGTCTGACAGCAGCCTTAGCAAAAGGGCCATCTTGGCTCCAACACACATTTTAGAGCTGATTTTCACTCAGCATCTTTCGTATTTACAGTTGCTGCTCTTTCCACACCCACTTTTGAGAATTCCCTCGACCCCCAATCCCCTATCACTGAACAGCCCTAAGCAGCTGATCAGAGCTGAGGGCAGCTGTGTTGACAATTAATTCACGGACAGGTGGGGCCCATCAGATTCGCTCGGGGAGAGAACAAGGCTTGGTCAGACAAGAATGGGCTCTACAAACGCAAGGATTTGTCTGGCAGGAGCAAGAGTCTGTACCATATCTTTTGCATGAAAAGGTGTTCAGTTCACTCATAATAAGGGAAATGCACTTGAAACTACACTGAGATACCATTCCTTATCCATAAGATTAGCACAAATTTGAAAGCTTAGCAACATACATGATTGGCAAGGTCATGGGGATACAGGCACTCTCCTACATTGCTGGTAAAAACACAAAATAGTACAACACTACGCAGAGGAAGTTGGCAATATCTAATAGAACTGCTAGTTGGCCCAGCAATCCCACTTTTAGGAATTTAAATTCAAGAGACCCCTCCAATAATACAAAACTACATAGGCACAGGGTTATTTATTGCAGCATTATGTGTAACTGCAAATTACTGGAAACCACTTAAATGCCGCAAAGTAGGAGATTGGTTGAATAAACTACAGTACAGTCACACACAGAGCACTATGCAGCTGTAGAAAGAATGGAGATGATCGCTACAAATTGAATTGCTAAATGCAAAAGAGCATGTATGGTACATCAATTTTGTGTAAAAAAAAAAAAAGAGGAAATGAGAAAACATATCTGCTTATTTTTTTACAAAAAGACACAGGCAAATTAAACCAGAAACCAGTGACATGGGTTACCTGCTGGGGGTGGGGAGTAGACAAAGCAGAGGCCATAGTGGGCGGGAAACCAGATCCACACAAAACAACCTGCAAAAGTCCTGCTTTGTAACTGTGGCGTTTCCTTGGTGTAAATACTCCCACTGTATTCAAGCTACCTGCAGAGATGTATAGAATGGGCTCTTGCAAGCCAGGACAGCTGGCTCCGGCACAATACTCAGTGGAACGGACAGGGAAGTAAGTGATAACTCTCTGTGCATGCCTTTTTATATAGCTTTTTCATCAAATTTCTTGAAGTGTACTTTTTTTTTTCTTTGAGACAGAGTCTCGCTCTGTCATCTGGGTTGGAGTGCAGTGGTGCGGTCTCTGCTCACTGCAACCCCAGCCTCCTGGGTTCAAGCGAGTCTCCCTGCCTCAACCTCCTGAGTGGCTGGGACTACAGGCGTGCGCCACCACGCCCGGCTAATTTTTTTTGTATTTTTAGTAGAGACGGGGTTTCACCATGTTGGCCAGGCTGGTCTCAAACTCCTGACCTCAGATGATCTGCTTGCCTCGGTCCCCCAAAGTCCTGGAGATTACAGGCATGGGCCACCGCACCCGGTCAAATTTCTTGAAGTGTAATTTACATACAGTAAAGTGAATCCATTCTAAGGATACAATTTGATGAGTTTTGATGAATGCATGCACCCTTGTAACCATCACTCCTCACCAAATCAAAATACAGAATATTTCCATCACCTCATAAAGTTCCCTTATAATACTTCTCCCCAGGCAAGCCCCACACCTCCCACCAGCTTCAGGTAACCCCTTAGCTGCTTCTATCACCATGGATTAGATGTGTGTTCTTTGGCGTTTTATGTAAATGAAATCATACAGTATATACTCTTCTGTGTCTGGTTTCTTTGGCTCAGCAGGATGTTTTTGAGATTAACATCCATGTTGCAGTGTGTATCAGAGTTCACTTCTATCTGTTACAGAGGAGTATTCCAATGCCTGGATATGCCACAATGTATTGATCCAATCACCTGTTAATGAACATTTTAGTTGTTCCTAATTTTTTACAATTATGAATAAAGTGGCTATGAACGTTCATGTACAAGTCTTTGTGTAGACATATATTTTCACTGCTCTTAGGTTGATATGTAGGATTACGATTTCTAGGCCACATGGTAAGTACAAAAGCTTTCTAAGTGTAACTATAAAAAATCGTTAATCTTTTTCAAAGTGGCTCCAACAGCAGTTGGTGTGCATTTTAGTCATCTGCATCTTTGTCGATGTTTTTTAATTGTCATTCTTTGAATTTTAGCCATTCTGGTGAGTGTGTAGAGGTATATCATTGTGATTTTAATATGAATTTCCTGATGATTAATGATATTGACATTTTTATGTGCTTATTGACAGAGAGCATATCTTTGTTTGTGAATCAGGGCTCCTTGGAGAAACTGCTGATTCCAGAGCTGAAGCAGGGAAGGCACAAGATGAGCCTGGAATGCCTTATATGCCAGAGAGTGAGGAATTGCTTTAAAAATATGATGAGCATATGTAATAAAAGACACAGCAATCAGCTTTATGAGATTTCCACTGGCAAGATCTGGGCCATAAAAAATTTAAACATCAAAATAGTTAAGGAGAGTCATAACCCATTGAATAAAATAAAAATCCATGAGTTCATAGTAATAAGAAACAGATGAATGATAGACACTGACAGATAAATGTGGAAGAAGTGATGTTTAAAAAGTAACGATTTTACAACTGCCATAGTAAAAATGGATTTAGGAAAGAGCCGTCCAATGCATCGAAATCAAGGCAGATATGGGGGGAGGTTTGATGAACAACACAACATTTGCATAGTCTGAAAATTTCCATTCACAAGTGAGTTATTAGTTACAAAGGAAAAATAGTAAATATATAGTGCAGAAACTAAGCAATGCATTATCACCAATAAGGGACAAATGAATATCACACACTCTCAGATGTGATTTCCCAAGGAAAAATATATAACTTATATATTGTTCTAGCCAAATACGTATAACCTATGTCTAATCACAAGGACACATCAGAGAAACTCAAACTGAAGGACACTCTACAAAATAACTGGTCTGTATACTTCAGAAATATTGACTTGAAAGACAAAGACAGACTGAGGTGCTCTTCCAGAAGGAAGGGGGCCGAAAATGTGGGAGAGCCAAATGCAGCACTCCTTCCTGGGCTGGGTCCTGTTATAGCAGGGTCCCCAACCCCGTGGCCTGTTAGGAATCAGGCCACACAGCAGGAGGTGAGCAGTGGGCAAGTGAAGGTTCATCCGTACTCACAGCCACTCCCCAGAGCTTGCATTACTGCCTGAGCGCTGCCTTCTGTTAGATCAGCGGGGGCGTTCGATTCTCACAGGAGCACAAACCCTGTTGTGAACTCCGCATGCGAGAGATTTAGGTTGCATGCTTCTTATGACAATCTAATGCCTGATGATCTGTCACTGTGTCCCATCACCCCCAGATGGAACCATCTAGCTGCAGGAAAACAAGCTCATGGCTCCCACTAATTCTACATTATGGTGAGTTGTATAATTGTTTCATTATATATTACAATGTAATAATAATAGAAATAAAGCGCACAATAAATGTAATGAGCTTGAATCATCCTCAAACCATCCCCCCCGCCCCGAGTCGGTGGAAAAATTATCTTCCAAGAAATCAGTCCCTGGTGCCAAAAAGGCTGGAGACCCCTGCTGCAGAGGGGAAGGATGGCCATGAGGGACATCATTAGGGCAAATGAAGACATTAGAATATGCACCGTAGATTAGATGAAAGCGATATGCCAATGTTAGATTTCCTGAACTTGATCACTGTAATGTGAAAATGTAAGAGAATATCCCTATTTGGTGTGCACACTGAAGTATTTAGGAGTAAAGGGACATGATGTATGCAACCTCTCAAACTGTTTTAGAAAACTATGTGTGTATACATATATAATATAGGTACAGTATATATTATAGAGATATGTATGTGTGCATATAACACATACATATACATGGATAGAGGGAATGATAAAACAAATATGTATGACAAAAATGTTAAAAATTGGTGAACGTGGGTGTATACTCTGCTATCTACACCATTTTTGCAACTGTAAGTTTAAAAATATTTCAAATGTTTTCTAAAAATTCAGAAAATAAAGCACCATGGCAAAAGAAAGCCCTGCAAGTCAAAGTTATACAGGAGCAGAAATTAGGAGCCAGAGGAGGGACTGTCAGTGGAGAGGAGATTGGTGTGGATTCATCAAAGGGTGCGAAAGCCAGATGGCTCCAAGAGCGCCTGACTGTCCAGTTCCTGGAGTCACTCCAGAAGGCGCTCGGGCTCCCCCAGCTACTTTGAACAGTTTCAGCTTCTTGTGTGGTGAGAGGTGAGCACCTGGGCTGTGATAACATGGAAATGACTGTTTTATTTTCTCACCTCTGCTGTTGCTCTGGACACGGGGGTTCTGAAGCTAGCATCTGTGGAAAGATTTAGAGCCTGTGAACTCTAATGGGAAAAAAAATCTTTATTTTTTCTGACTACTAACTGAAAATTAGCATTTGCTTCAATTATGAATGTAGGCAACAAACTCCAATAGGATTAGCAGTACCTATGAATTTGTCATCAATAAAACCCACAGATATTGTCATGTCACAGCACGGCTACTGCAGATGTCTTGAAATCTTTACATTCATTGCTACTTGCAGCCAACGCATCTGGATTTGAACAACTCTAAATGAACCTACCTGAAGGCAGACACCATGTTGTTTAACTCTGTGTCCCTATGTACGGGGTATGGTTCTTAATAGGTGGTCAAAATTGTTGGCTGGAATGAATTGATTTCTGTAACTCTGCTAATACCTCACTATCTGGGAATCCAAAGACCTGAGAAAGATACAAAACAAACAAACAAACAAACAAAAAACAAAAAGCACAACTTGTTGGAAATGGAAGCTATTCCATTCCTTTCTTGATTCCACAAGAGAGGCTGCCATGGCCTCTCCCATCTGCCATGTTTCCTTTAGCTTGCTGACTCCTCCCCTCTCAATATTAGTGAGATACCCGCCACTGAAGAACACTCTTCTTTACTGTCAGTTTCAGACATCCTGTTTTTCTGTGACAACTGTCATTTAAAACAGGGGTCTAGGCCGGGCACGGTGGCTCACGCCTGTAATCCTAGCACTTTGGGAGGCCGAGGAGGGTGGATTGCCTGAGCTCAGAAGTTCGAGACCAGCCTGGGCAACACAGTGAAACCGTCTCTACTAAAATACAAAAAATTAGCCAGGCATGGTGGCGTGCGCCTGTACTCCCAGCTACTTGGGAGGCTGAGGCAGGAGAATTGCCTGAACCCGGGAGGTGGAGGTTGCAATGAGCCAAGATCATGCCACTGCACTCCAACCTGGATGACAGAGTGAGACTCTGTCTCCAAAAAATAAAAATTAAAAATATAAAACAAGGGTCTAGTTTCCCGGCTTAGGCAGCTTGTTCCCAAGCTGGGCGCACATTCCTAGCAAGAGCATAGCTGATTGGCACAATGAGATAGCCGGACTCCCTCCCCCCATGGCAGGGGGCCCTAAGCTGGAGACACCTTGCTAAGAGAAGGTCCATAGATAAATATTTTATTATCGCAAGAAAACAAAACCCTGTGAGTAAATGTAGAGCAAAAAGCACTTGATAAAATGACTTCTACTATAAACATATCAGTTATCTATTGCTGCATAATAAACTGCCCAAAATTCAGTAGCTTAAAACATCAACCATATATTATTTCATATCATGATGTGGGTTGGAAGGGCAGTTCTGGGCTCTCCTGGCCCCACGCAAGGCTGCATTCAGGGCTGGATGCTACAGAACAGCCTCACTCGTGTGTCTGGGGCCTTGGCTACAATGGCTGGAATGTTCAGGATGGCCGGGCGTCTCGCTCCACTAGGTGTCACATCCTGGACTTCTTCTTTGCATGATGGTTTGGGGCAGAATCCCAAGAGGACCAAGGTGGGAACCACTAGTCCTCTTGATTCTGGCTTGGAAGTCTTACCATTCTGCCATGTTCTATTGGCCAAAGCACACCAAAAGGCCAGCCCAGATTCAAAGGGGGGAGAAATAGATGCCATCTCTTGATGGGAAGATCAGCAAAGAATTTGTGGCATTTTTAAATCCATCCCATTATGTGAAAAAAGGTAGCATCCTAAAGCACTATGATAGCAACCACATAGGAAGGTGTCAGCAGAGCGATAAAGAGTAGAAAGGGAACACACATGAATTAAATGTTATTTTGGTTTTTGGCTCTAGGGTATCTGCGTTATTTTATTTTGCTTTGTTTTTCTAGAAAGTGAAGGTCAAGAGAAAAATCATGAGGATGGTAAATGGAGTTCAGGCGAGTCACTGAGACACAGCAGAAGGAGCTAGAGTTGTTTGTCCTGGTGAAGAGAAGGCTCGGCAGGGATGGGGAACTGATTTAAGATGTCTAGAAGACTAGCGTGTGTTATTGGATTTGTTTGTGTGCTGCCAGAACTAGGACCACTAGGTGGACATTCCAGGAAACATTTTCCTTAATTAAGAGAGAATAACCATCAGAGATGTACACAAACTAAATGAATGCCAGATGAGTCACCTTCCACTTGGGTGTGCAGTGACAAGCAGACATTGACCCCTTTTCCAGAAAGGAGAAGTTATTCTGCATCTGGTAGGGCCTCTGAGATTCCTCCCGACCCTGAGACTCAATGGTGCCATCTCCTTCTGTGGTAACCTTGGGAGTCTGTGATATTGGGATCACCCAAATGTCCATCCACTGGGCATCTTCCAGAGCCTCCATGCCAGCAGCTGCTCCCTGAACTCTGCAAAACTCCCAAGTGCAGGCTGGGTGGCACTACCTGTACCCATCCTTCCTGACAGCCTCTGACAGTTTTGCTCCTTCATTCTGGTTTTATTCTGAGATTTTCTTCTTAGCTTTCCCAGGAGGAACTTGCCTTGCCCTGTTGTAAGGTGGAGCATGTTTCTTTGCACTGGTTTATGGTGGAATCATCAGCTTCTCTGCAAGGCAGCATCCATCCTATTCCACTGGTACCTGACTCAAAGTTATCATCAGAAAGGTCACTGGTAGATTCGGTGTCATGTGGCACCTCCACTTTTCTCTGGCTTTCCTTAAGAGTGCCCAGGGTAGGCAGGGTACAGTGGCTCACACCTGTAACCCCAGCACTTTGGGAGGCCGAGGCAGGCAGATCATCTGAGGTCAGGAGTTCGAGACCAGCCTGGCCAACATGGTGAAACCCTGTCTCTACTAAAAATACAAAAACTGGCCGAGCGCAGTGGCAGCCTCCTGTAATCTCAGCTACTCTGGAGGCTGAGACAGGAGAATCGCTTGAACCCAGGAGATGGAGGTTGCAGTGAGGTGAGATCGCACCACTGCACTCCAGCCTGGGTGACAGAGTGAGACCCAGTCTCAAAAAAAAATTTCTAGAATATTAGCCTAGAAACACATCTTGCTGAAGTCCGAGGTGAGAAAGATCTGTTTCCCCTGATTTGGGAACACATTCCACCACCCAAACAGCATGTGGGTGTTTTCTTTTTTCTTTTCTTTTCTTTTTTTTTTTTTTTGAGATGGAGTTTTGCTCTGTCACCCAGGCTGGAGTGCAATGGCGCGATCTCAGCTTACTGCAAACTCTGCCTCCCGAATTCAAGCAATTCTCCTGCCTCAGCCTCCCAAGTAGCTGGAATTACAGGCATGTGCCACCACGCCCAGGTAATTTTTTGTATTTTTAGTAGAGACAGAGTTTCTCCATGTTGGTCAGGCTGGTCTCGAACTCCAGACCTGAGGTGATCCGCCCACCTCAGCCCCGCAAAGTGCTAGGATTACAGGCATAAGCCACCTCGCCCGGCCCGTGTGGCTGTTTTCTATGTGCCATTGCTTTACACATATTATCTCACTTAATCCTAACAACACAGTCCTATGAGGCAGGTACAGAGAGAAAATGGAAGCAAAGAGAAATTCAGTAACTTTCTCAGGGTCACATGGTTGCCAAGTGGCAGAACTGAATCCCAGGCAGTCTGACTCCAGAGCCTGTGGACTGGAGCCTTGCACTGTAACAGCTAGTATTGACGGAGCACATAATATATGCATGGCAACGTCTTGAGTGCTTTACACAAGCTCCCTAATGTAACTCTCATAGCAACAATTCTATGCCATTTGTGTTATTATCACCATTGTTACAGATGAAGAAACCGAGGCTTAGAGAAGTTAAGAAATGTACCCGGCCCAGCGCAGTGGCTTACGCCTATAATCCCAGCACTTTGGGAGGCCGAAGTGGGAGGATCACCTGAGGTCAGGGGTTCGAGACCAGCCTGGACAACATGGTGAAACCCCGTCTCTACTAAAAATACAAAAAATTAGCTAGGCGTGGTGGCGGGCGCCTGTAATCCCAGCTACTCAGGAGGCTGAGGCAGGAGAATCGCTTGAACCAGGCAGGAGAAGGCGGAGGTTGCAGTGAGCCAAGATGGTGCCACTGCACTCCAGCCTGGGCAACAAGAGCAAAACTCTGTCTCAAAAAAAAAAAAAAAGAAAGAAAGAAACGTACCAGAGGACACAGACTTGTGAGCTGCACTGATGGATGAAACATGGCCAGAAGCTATTTGATATGGTACTCCTCCCACAGAAGGGGAGGTTTCTCTTCCCTCCTCTTGAATCTCGGCAGGCCTCTCACTGCTCTGGCCTTTAATAGAGAACAGCAGAGAGGGTGCTCCGTGAGTTCCCCACTTAGCCTTTAGAAGGCCTGGCAGCTTAGTCTCTTGGAGCACCAATGGCCGTGTAAGAAGTCTGACTCCCGTGCTGACAGACCACGTGGGGAGGTCCTGAGGCCACATGGAAGGAGACACCGGCCCCACTAAGTGCAGCCCTCCAGCTCACCCAGCAACACACCAGATATGTGAGTGAAACCGTCTTGGGCCCTTCAGACCAGCTCAATTGCTTGGTGTCACTGCTGAATATCAAGTGACTTCAGGTGATGCCAGATGGACATGCCGGCCCTGTCTGAATTCCCAACCCACAAATTCATGTGCTCTAATAAAACGCTTGCCGCCGTGTCTCCAGGTAGTTTGTTACAGAGCAACAGATAGCCTCAATAGTGGCAAGCCTTGGAGATAAACCCAGGCTGTCTGACTCAGAAGCTCATGCATCAAGCACCAGGCCATTCAAATGATGTGAGCAGCCATCATCGGGCAAGAGAAAAAACATAAGCATTCCACCTGTTTTCATAGAAGCCCCTGAATTTGTTCCACACCACCAGGCAGTGACTCTGTGGCTTCTGTTCAGGGACCCTGCTGATAGCTCTTCCATCAGGGATGATAGGGGATGACCCAGATGAACTCAGGGCTGCAGGATGGAACGCATGACACCCACGAAGGTTCAGTGTCAGAGAAGAGCAGCGTCCGCCACAACTGCCTAGAAGAAAAGGGAGCCAAGGCGGCTGAATGATGGGCCTCCTAAGCTGAGTTCCAACAAATAACTCTTCCAGAAAGAACAGAGCCAAGTAATGAATACTAAACGTACAGCAGGCCCCCACGCGTCCAGGGAGATCCAGCGATGAAGAGGTAAGAGCAGGAGCTGGGGACAGGCGGCCTTGAGTCTAATCCCAGTTCTGCCGATTCTCTGCTGTGCAACTTGGGAAAGTTACCTAATCTCTCTGACCACCTTCTCCCACTTAACAGTGAGAGATAAAATATAGAGATAAAATCATATAGTCTGTGTGACACACTGTTGGCATATAGTAGAAACTCAATGAATGTTAGTTTCCCTTGATCCTTACCCAGGGATGCCGAATATCATTGAGTTCTTTTTATTCCTCAAACATTTCACAGTTTCTGATCATTTAGCATTGGTCATATTTAAAAGGGAGTAGCGAAGAGGTGGAAGAAAAGTGAAATCGGAATCCTGTCCCCCTTTGGCAACTAACCAAGGCAACTTGCCACCCACTGACAGTGAGGAGCTGGGTCTCAGACCTCGATCTGGCTGCCTGAGCCAAGCCTCTGAGCCTCACCACCTCTGCCCAGCCACCTCTGGAGACAGTGGCAAGGTGGGCTGTGGCTGGAGGGCTCAGAGCCTACTGGTGCCCAGGCAGCTCATCTGTCCCTAAGCACAGTTTCCCTAGACCTACTTTTAGCAGGCCACCGAAGTGTGGGCTGTCTTGATGGTGATGTCCACTCTCTGATTGCCTTGTCTGCCTGTTTGTCCTGCCTGTGCAGCGTTGTCAAGACTCCTAGGGACAGAGAACAGATTGTGGGACTCCCTCACTTCAGCTGCTGGGAAGCACTACCCAACAAGGGGTGCAGGTCTGTGCTGCTGCAGCTGATTAGAAAAGGACTGCTGTGGATTTCACCATCTGTCGGCCGGCAGGGAGGAGGAGCAGCACCCGGGGAGCTCGCTCATGCTCAGTCGTTTTTTTTTTGTTTGTTTGTTTTGAGACAGAGTCTCACTCTGTCGCCCAGGCTGGAGTTGCAGTGGTGTGATCTCGGGTCACTGCAACCTCCGCCTCCCGGGTTCAAGGGATTCTCCTGCCTCAGCCTCCCGAGTAGCTGGGACACGCCCGGCTAATTTTTATATTTTTAGTAGAGATGGGGTTTCACCATGTTGGCCAGGCTGGTCTCGATCTCCTGAAGTCGTGATCCGCCCACCTCAGCCTCCCAAAGTGCTGGGATTACAGGCGTGAGCCACCGCGCCCGGCTTCACGCTCAGTCTTTTTAAGAGCAAGAACCTGCGAGTGGCTCAGCACATCCACCTACACACTGCTGGTCAGAGTTAAGTCGACAGACACACCCAGCTGCAAATAGGCCAGCAAATGTGAGTTTACCTGGGTGACCTCATACCCAGCTAAAACTCTGCAATTTTAGAAGGTTGGGGGACAAGTAGTCTCCACCTCCTCACTTCACCCCTTCAGCTCATGCCTAAGGTAATAGCATAAACATGTAAAGTTTTGCCAGGAAAAATCCCAATAAAGTGATGACTGCAGGGCAGTCATTATATTAAAATATATATTATTTTATTAAAATTTTTATATTAAATTATATTAAATAATTATATTTTATTACATATATTTTAATATATATATTTAAATATATATGAAATATATATTTAAATATATATTTAAATATATATGAAATATATATTTAAATATATATTATATATGAAATATATATTTAAATATATATTATATATGAAATATATATTTAAATATATATTATATATGAAATATATATTTAAATATATATTATATATGAAATATATATTTAAATATATATTATATATGAAATATATATTTAAATATATATTATATATGAAATGTATATTTAAATATATATTATATATGAAATATATATTAAATATATATTATATATGAAATATATATTTAAATATATATTATATATGAAATATATATTTAAATATATATTATATATGAAATATATATTTAAATATATATTATATATGAAATATATATTTAAATATATATTATATATGAAATATATATTTAAATATATATTATATATGAAATATATATTTAAATATATATTATATATGAAATATATAAAATATATATATTAAATATATATAAAATATATATTTAATATATATAAAATATATATTTTATATATATAAAATATATATTTAATATATATTAAATATATATTTAATATATATTATATATAAAATATATATTTAAATATTTATTATATATAAAATATATATTTAAATATATATTATATTAAAATATAATAAATATATATAATAAATATATGGTGACTTGTAGTGTCGGAGAGCAAGGAAGTGCTCAGAAAATGAGAGGATCTCTAGAGACACAGGAACCAGCTTGAAAGAGCTCCCAGTGGTCACCGCGGGGATAATGTTGAGCAACAGAATAAGTAGTGTAGGACTGGATTACAACCCAAAGTATGGGATATACATAAGTCCATATTGGTGTAAATTAATGATTCAATACATAGACGGGCACAAGAAACAGATCATCCTTACAGAAGAATTCCAAATAATATAAATAGGTAAATTCATCTTAGGAAGTGGAGGTTAATTCTTGCCCCCACCTTGAGTGTGGGCTGGACTTAGTCACTCACATTCCAAGAATACAGTAATGAAAGGAAAAAAACAGTAACTTTATGGTGGAGACACTTGGCAAACGCTGCCTAAACCAATCAGTTCGGGTTAACTTCGTCAGTGATAAGTGATGTTAATATCATAGCCCCCGACACGGTGTGATGAGGAGGGCCCTTCACCTCTGTTGTATTCCTCCCAAAAACCCATAGACCCATTCTAACATTCTAACAGCAAGCAAAACACCAGAAAAACCGAAATTGAGAGTCTTCAAAATATCTCACCAATACTTCTGAAAATTGCCAAGGTCATGAAAAACATGGAAAGACAGAAATTGTCACAGACGAGATGTGGCGGCTAAGGAGACACGATGACTAAATGCAAAGTGGGACCCTGGATCGGATCCTGGTACTAAAAACCATAAAAACTCCCAAAATCCAAATTAAGGCCAGGCGTGGTGGCTCACACCTGTAACGCCAGCACCTTGGGAGGCTGAGGCAGGTGGATCACCTGAGGTCAGGAATGCAAGATCAGCATGGCCAACATGGTGAAACCTCATCTCTGCTAAAAATACAAAACTTAGCCGGGGCTGGGCGCGGTGGCTCACGCTCGTAATCCCAGCACTTTGGGGGGCCGAGGCGGGTGGATCACGAGGTCAGGAGATCGAGAGCACGGTGAAACCCCGTCTCTACTAAAAATACAAAAAAAAATTAGCCGGGCGTGGTGGCGGGCGCCTGTAGTCCCAGCTACTCGGGAGGCTGAGAAAGGAGAATGGCGTGAACCCAGGAGGCGGAGCTTGCAGTGAGCCGAGATTGAGCCACTGCACTCCAGCCTGGATGACAGAGCGAGACTCTGTCTCAAAAAAAAAAAAAAAAACTTAGCCGGGCATGGTGGCACGTGCCTGTGGTCCCAGCTACTCGGGAGGCTGAGACAAGAGAATCGCTTGAACCTGGGAGGCAGAGATTGCAGTGAGCCGAGATCGCCCCACTGCACTCCAGCCTGGGCGACAGAGAGAGACTCCTCAAAAAAAAAAAAGTTAAGTCTAGAGTTCAGTTGAGTCATGTACCAATGCTGTTTTCTCAGTTGTAACAAATGTAGCAGGGCACTGAAAGATGTTAGCTTTAGAGAAAACAGGGTGAGGGGAAATAGAGGAACCGTTATATTATCTTTACAACTCTTCTGTAAATTTAAAATTATTCCAAAATAAAAAGTTTACTACTATATATATGTATATATACTAATATACATGTATGAAGATAATCTGCATCCAGATTCTGCACCTTCGTTTCAGGGGCTTTGACACTTTTCTGACTGGAAAAGACTCTTTCGGTTATAACCTACCGAGAGGTGACAGCTGCCGGCAGTCCTCACAGCCCTCACTTGCTCTCGGTGCCTCCTCTGCCTGGGCTCCCACTTTGGTGGCACCTGGGGAGCCCTTCAGCCACCGCTGCACTGTGGGAGCCCCTTCTGGGCTGGCCAAGGCGGGAACCGGCTTCCTCGGCTTGCAGGGAGTGTGGAGGGAGAGGCGCGAGCGGGAACCGGGGCTGCGCACGCGCCTGCGGGCCAGCTGGAGTTCCGGGTGGGGGTGGGCTTGGCGGGCCCCCCACTCGGAGCAGCCAGCAGGCCCTGCCGGCCCCGGGCAATGACAGGCTTCGCACCCGGGCCAGCGGCTGCGGAGGGTGTACTGGGTCCCCCAGCAGTGCCGACCCACCGGCGCTGCACTCGATTTCTCGCCAGGCCTTAGCTGCCTTCCCACGGGGCAGGCCTCGGACCTGCAGCCCGCCACGCCTGAGCCTTCCCCTGCCTCCGTGGGCTCCTGTGCGGCCGGAGCCTCCCCGACGAGCGCCGCCCCCTGCTCCACGGCGCCCAGTCCCATCAACCACCCAAGGGCTGAGGAGTGCGAGCGCAACTGGCAGGCAGCTCCACCTGCAGCCCTGGTGCAGGATCTACTGGGTGAAGCCAGCTGGGCTCCTGAGTCTGGTGGAGATGTGGAGAACCTTTACGTCTAGCTCAGGGATTGTAAATACACCAATCAGCACCCTGTGTCTAGCTCAGGTTCTGTGAATGCACCAATCGACACTGTATCTAGCTGCTCTGGTGGGGCCTTGGAGAACCTTTATGTCTAGCTCAAGGTTTGTAAACACACCAATCAGCACCCTGTGTCTAGCTCGAGGTTTGTGAGTGCACTAATTGACACTCTGTATCTAGCTGCTCTGGTAGGGCCTTGGAGAACCTTTGTGTCTAGCTCAAAGATTGTAAATGCACCAATCAGCGCCCTGTCAAAACAGACCACTTGGCTCTACCAATCAGCAGGACGTGGGTGGGGCCAGATAAGAGAATAAAAGCAGGATGCCGGAGCCGGCTGGCAACCCACTCGGGTCCCCTTCCACAGTGTGGAAGCTTTGTTCTTTCGCTCTTTGCAATAAATCTTGCTACTGTTCACTGTTTGGGTACACACTGCTTTTATTATGAGCTGTAACACTCACCACAAAGGTCTGCAGCGTCACTCCTGAGCCAGCGTGACCACGAACCCACCAGAAGGAAGAAACTCCGAACACATCCGAACATCAGAAGGAACAAACTCCAGACGCGCCACCTTAAGAGCTGTAACACTCACCGCGAGGGTCTGCGGCTTCATTCTTGAAGTCAGTGCAACGAAGAACCCACCAATTCCGGACACATTGCTACATACACATGTATATTATCTGCAGCAGAAATGTCCCCAGACAGTCCCCACTGTATTACTCCCGGTGCACTATGATGTTTCTTTTCTACTCTATTCCGTTTCATTTTAGTGTTGGTCTCACCCACTGATGAGCCTCTCCCTGGGACTTTGCCCCACGTGGCCTCATCTCCACCAAGCCCCGCACACTGTCAAGACCCAGGGCTTCCGTGCTGGGACCCACTTTACCCAGAGATGGACTCCTTATTCGTGTCTCCGCCCAGACACCACCCCTTCCGAAAGGCCTCCCCTGGCTAAAGGCACACACCTCACGTATAACCCCATCATTCTCCGTCCCCTTACCCTCTTTCTGTGTCTTTGTGGCACTCATCACAGCCTGCTCTTATGTCACATACATGTGCCATGTGTTCGCTTACTGGCCTTTCCCTGTCTAGAAAGTCAGTGGCATGAAACCAGGACTGTTACCTGTTTGGCTCCCTGCTGTGTCCTACTGCCTGGTGCACAGCAGCCACGAAATAAATATCACTTCATTGTAGAATTCTCCAAGTTTCTAGATACAAGTCAAAACGTGACTTGACTAAACCTGGGACTTCCTTCCTTTTCCCTCCTAAGGATGGATAGCCCCAGCTTCCCTGGCTGCTTGCATGCTGCCTGCACCATCCCCCCGCCCCCACCAGTGTGCGTGCAGCTTTTATGGAATAATCAGCCTCTCTTTGCTTGCGTTTGGCTATTCCTGCAGCCTTCTTGGCAATCTTTTTTTTTTTCCAGCAAGAATAAGCGAGGAAAGAAAAGTGGGGGAGGAGGAGGAGGAAGAGGAAGAGGAGGAAGAAGGGGAGGAGAAAGACAAGGCTCTGGTTTTCCCCAGCACCATTTCTCTTGCACTGAAGAATTGTCACTCTTGGCCATCAGGTTTCTACAAGCTCACCCTGTCCATATCCCTGACTTTGACATGCTCTGCCAGTGTCTAAATTAATTCTGCATAAAATGACTTAGGGGCTCTCTTTGACTACATTCTGTAGCTCAGTGTTTTCTGGATAAAAATTGCTCCTACCTCTTAAAGGCTGTACTTTTCTCCCGCTTTGGACCATTGTGGAGGGAGAGTTACTGTTAATTTCCTAATAATTATGGGCTCTACCAGGGGGATTCAATTGTTAAGTAGAAAAAAAGAGGAATATAGCAGTGTGAGCAACATACACAGAATATTAATGTTTGTGTAAAAGGAGAAGGTGGAGAATATGTATTCAGTTTTTGATTGGAAATACATAAAATGCACAGAAAATATACAGAAGAAATGATAACATTGTTTCCCTCTGGAGAGTTCCTTGAGAACAGAAAAACTTTATAGTTAGCTATTCTAAGCATTTAATCACCAACTAATTTGCCCGTGCAAGTGGACAAGAAGGTAAATTCAAATCGTGTTGAAGAAAAGAAAGCAGTTGACCTCTGGGTGCTTTGTCTGCTTAGGAAAGGTGAGGACTGTGATATCATCTAGGGTGAAACAGTTGTGAAGTAGATGGAGGAAATTGATCTTTGATATTAAAGGCCATTGTAAGAACTTCGTAAGCCCCAGAGACTCCTAGTTTTATTATAGCAAATATATTAAAACACACTCATATCCTATGTTAAATGTAATTTGCCCTGTAATTTTTTTTTTTTTTTGAGATAGGGTCTTGCTGTGTCACCCAGGCTGGAGAGCAGTGGCACCATCACGGCTCACTGCAGCCTCTACCTCCTGGGCTCAAGCGATCCTCCCACCTCAGCCTCCTGAGTAGATGGGACTACAGCTACTCAGAAGGCTGAGTAGAGAAGGTCCCACCATGTTGCCCAGGCTGGTCTTGAATTCCTGAGCTCAAGTGACCCACTACACCCTGGCCTCACAAAAGTGTGCTGGGATTATCCACCGTGCCTGACCCTGCCCTGTAAGTTTGAAAGGAATTTTATAACTTTGCTTCAGAAATTATTTGACGATGAATAATATTTAATTTACAATTGGCTACGATTACTCAGGAGTCACCATCTCTACCCAGGAATTCTTAAGAAGTGAAAAATCTAACCCATAAAATTCTTTTCAAATGGAATAAATATTTATAAATATTAAATTTAACAATTAATGAAGTTGACAATGTTACGTTTTACTGATATCTAATTAAGCATTTACAAAATTTTTTTTTTTTTTTTTTTTTTTTTTGGCATTTGGACCCAGTAACTTCTTTTTGGGTCCACAAGATAAAATGGCCCTATTGATATGTGTCCCCCACGTGTTCTTCTGGAATCTCTACCCCAGGGTAAATGGGACTTTATTACCCTCCTGCCTCCCTCCAACCCCCCAGCCCCTCCCCAGCTTTATCCAGTCAACCCTCTTCAGAAGTTCGTCATGCTCAACTTTTTCCTCTTTTATTCTTTACCCTTCTTCCTTTTCTCATCTTTCTTTGGCACCCAAAACATTTCTGATAACACCTCGGCTCTTGGCGCTCTGAGCTCTATTAATGTGCTAATGCCCTAAATGGTTAATGACTCACAGTCCAGGCAACTTGTTTATGTCTTTTCATAGTTACATTTTAATTGGGCCTTTTTAGAGATACAATACTTGAATTAAAAAGGCTCTCTTTAATGATGTGAATTTAGGACTTAGTTGTGGGAGATATTTCTAGGGAGGTGCAAAATCCTTTGGGAGTAAATTCCAGCAACAAAAAAAAATCCTCTTCCCCTGAGAGCTCAGAAATGAGCTGGGGAGGTATCGTGTAATGCATAATCAGGACATAAGGCAGACGGCACCATTAGGGACGCGTAGAGGAAGGGCTGTGGGGGCTTACAGCAGAGAGCTTGCTTTCAGCTGCGGGAATCAGAGGAGGTTACCTGCAGGAAGCGACATTTGAGTTGGACCCTAAAGGATGAGTGGGGTTTAGAGCCCTGGTGCTTCTGGCTCACTTTCCCTTCTAACCAGCTGCTGTTCATGAGTTGCTCCAGCAGAGGGCAGGCATAGCAAAGACGGGAAGGAGAGTCCGATTCTTCAGCCCAGTCTTGCGTGGGGCTTTGCATGCCCAGAACTATCTAGACGGCTTTCTGGGTTTACTAAGAAGGGGCGGTAGCTGAAACCTGGTGCCACCTGCCCTGGTGCCACCTCTCCATGGACACTAAGATGCCCTTTCTAAAGCAGTCAGGTCGGGCAGCTTTGGGCAGTCCAGCCTGGGGAAGGGGAGAGGATTGCCTTTCTGGGTTGCCATGGGAGCTTACTCCCCACTCTCCCTAAGGGACTGGGAGCCGAGGTATGGGTTGCTTTGGTGCTTAAAGTTTTTCTCTGTCTAAGGTCAGATGAGACAATAATTCATGCTCAAGTGGTTTACTAAGGAAATATTCCCAAGAAAATATTATAAGGGAGTGGGGACAGCAGAATAGGGAAAGAGTAAATACCAGGCAAGTGTCAGATTTGGGGTGAAGTCCCAGCCTCAGCCTAATGCCTGAGGGAGCTCCAGGGGCGTGCCTTGCAACACAGAGTTTGCCCTCCCTCAGGGCAAAGGAACAGGGCTTTGTACTGCTGCACCCATCAGTGGCTGACCACGGCTGCCCCAGGGGGACATTAGCTGGCAGCCCCGTCCAGTTCTTGGTGCATCTGGGTGACGTAGCCCCAGGAGCCCATGCTTTATCATCTGAAGACAGGTGTTGATATGAGCCATCGACGGTGAACACACACAGCTGGAAAGGGGATCTGAGGACAGCTGGGTGCGACTCCGACCGCCTTTGCTACTCTCTCCAAGGCCCCTTCTATTTATCCAGTCTCCCCATGACCAAAGACTTTGTCTTGCAGACAGAACCACCACTGGGGAAACCCAGGAAGATTCCAAGCCCTCTTGGAATCTTTTCTTCTTTTCAGAAGAGATCATTTCTGCACCTCCAGTCTCGCTCTGGGGAACCTGTATTTTTATTGCAGGAGTCCTCACCTCTGTCCCCTAATCCCTTCTACCCCAGCTCCTCAAAATGCATCCCTTCAGAGTTCTCCGCCCTCAGCTAATTGTCAGTTCAGGCATTGACGTTCCCCGTGGATGCATTAATGGCAGAGAGAAGCTCTGCACTGTATTTTACCCAGCTATATACACTGTATGTAGCTGTTTCTCATTCCTTGTCCAGGCCTGCCTGATGGAGTGGGTCTCTAAGTGCAGTTCCTGGCCCTCCAGCATCAGGCTCACGGCAAGTGCGTTTTATAGTCTTAACTTCCCTGCCAGCCCCCATCCCACCACACACACACAAAAGGGGTCTGGAAATCTGCCTCTTTCACAAACTTCCTAAGTAATTCTGGTGCTCATTAAAGAATGAGAGCCATGGCCCAGGCACTCAAGGGGAAAATGAGTCCTCCAGAGAACTTTCAGGAACCCCCATGGCCAACTTTCACCTTTGTCAAGCCACATCTCACCTTCTCAAGGAGCCCCACCCCTGCCCCAGTGCTCCTGATCCCCGGTACCTATTCTACTTCTTCCTACCATAGCATTATCACCTTATTCATCATGTGTATCGCTTAGTCTCTCACCTTCCCCCATTAGAACATGAGCTCCATGAGGGCAGGGATCTTTGTCTGGCTGACTGCTATGTCCCACTGCCTGGAATGCAGTATTCACACATGGTTGGTGTTCAAAAACATGTGCTGCATGAATGAATGGAGTAATTGTGTGGAGAGGCATTAGAGTAACTGAAGACAAAGATCATGACAAATTATCCACTTCTAAACTTCTTTGATAACAGACACTGCATTGTCTGTGCCCTGAGACCCCCCTCAGATGCAATGACTTACTGGCGGGACTCACGGGACTCAGAAAAGCTGATATACTCACAGTTACCATTCATTACAGGGAAAGGATACAGATGAACATCAGCAAAGGGACAAAGAAGGTGGCGACGTCCAGGAGAAATCAGGCAATCAGGCTCAACCTTCTAAGTGTCCTTTCCCAGTGGGCCTGACGGGAATGCAGTTAATTCCCCCAAAAACTATGCATGACAACAAGTGCAAAATATTATCAACCAGGGATGAGCCTTGTTGTCCAGGGGTTTTATGTGATGGCAGTACCCATATGACTTATTTTAGCCACTCAGTCTCTAGTTCCCCACGCTACTGAGAGGTCAAACTGTTGGTGCACAGCCCAGGCAGGGCCTTAGGCATACAAAACCAGACATTCACCATAAGTCACTTTATTAGCACAAACTGGTCAGACTGATGCAGTGTGGCCTAAGGCCTGGGGCATAGAAAAAAAGTCAACCAGGCAGGATCTTCCAAGGGCTCAAAGGTCACCTCCCAGGAGCCAGTCCAGGGCCCAGTCCTGAAGACAGGCCTTTCTTTGGAATGTGCAAGATTTCAGCAACCCAGACCTGCTGCATTAACCTTTTCCTGCACAGACACCAGTAAGCAGATTCTCAACGTGGCCCCAACTGAGACTGTTCTGTAATTAATCTATGTGGTTGGTATTGGTCTGACTTCTCGCCAGATGTTATTGTGCCTAATTAGGATATACTTGCAGGCTAACTTACCTCAGGGTTGGGTCATATATTCATTTCACAGGGTTGATGAGCATGTACTGTGTGCTAGATATGGTGCTTTATGGGGAATGCAAAAAGGGACATGGCAGCCATGGTCCCTGTCTCAGGAAGTTTAGTCTAGTCTAATTACAGGTCAGTTCTTGGACTTTGGCATATGAAGGATTCTTTGGAGATAACAACCCACTCCGAGGGCAAGCAGGGAGAAGAGATGACTGTGGAGCGGAGATGATGAAGGTGCGGGAGAGAAAGCCTCTTCCCCGTCGGTAGCTCTGCCCTTTGAACCTTCAGCAAGCAGATCCTGGGAGATTCCTGTGGCTTGTCTGAGGCACTGGAGATTTGCTTGGAGCAAGGCTGCCTTCCAAGATAAAGGGCAGCCAGGAAAAACCTTAATACTCTATCCATATTTATGTATCAAATACTTACATGGCACCTACTAGTGCCGGACGCCATTCCCAGCATTCCGCAGATATTAGCTCACCGCCACGCCAAACCTCTGCCTGTAGCTCCCGGCACATTCCTGATGCTCTGCGGGCTGTGTGTCCTGGGGAGAGCAGCAGATGTCACCAGCCCTGCCCTCAGAACCTCTTCTGGTTCTCGTGCTTTCTTACTCTCATATGCCCATCCCATCCCAGGCTCATGCCCTCCTTTGCCTTGTGTCCTCAGGAATGCCCTGTCTTCTGTGAGCACACTCCCCTATATGCTTGAGCTTTCCTGCTAACACTTCTGGAGCTTTGCTTTCACTGAAGCCTGACTTTCCCCAGGATATACTGACGCTCAGCTCAGGTAATCGATGAGCCAGTGACAGATCAGTCTGAAGTCTGAGAAGCAGGCGAGGGCAGTAGTAAGGACAGAAACAGGAATTCAAGAGGAAAACACCCAAGGGCAGATCAAGAGGTCCCAGAGTCCCTGAGACTCCCTCAGCAGAGCCAGCACCTCAGATTATGTTCCTCTGCATCATTTCTGTATCTCAGCTCAGCAACAGCTCTGCTCATACCCAAGAAATGCTTGTGGATTAAACACAGAGGCCCAGTCTCTGTGAATGCTACTGGGATGATATTTATGCACCATAAAATAAACGTTAAACACTCAATACATATATTGCACTGGAGCAAAGTGATTTCAAATATATCATAAAATGACAGGGATAAAATGAAGTGACTTTCATTTCCTGCTTTTTATAGAGAAGGAAACTGATACGAAAAGTGCGGAAGTGTCTTACCCAGGGTGGGTCATGCAGCTAGTGAGTGGCAGAGCTGGGATGAGGAGCTGAAATCATGGTCAGATGGAGGTGGAGTTTGGGCCCCCCAAAAGGCTCACCAGTTGTTGCTGGGCAGGCATTGCATTTGCCCCTCATCTGTGTAGCTGAAGCTGAAAGGAAGTCTTCAGCATGCTCAGTACTGAGAGAAAATCTCTCTTCTCCATGATGCCAACCTCAAGAGGGAAGAGGGAGGTTGCCCTCAAATAAACTAGTGATATGTGTGGGCGAGTTTTGCCTGAAAAATGTAGCAATTCCCCAGAATCCAGGCGCAGGTTTTCTTTGTTTTTTTGTTTTGTTTTCTTTGTTTTTTGTTTTGTTTTGTTTTGGAGACAGGGTCATGTTCTGTCACCTAGGCTGGAGTGCCGTGGTACAATCATAGCTCACTGCAGCCTCAAATTCCTGGGCTCAAGCAATCCTCCTGCCTCAGCCTCCTGAGTAGCTGGGACTACAGGTGTGTGCCACCATGCTCAGCTAACTTTTAAATTTTTTTGGTAGAGATGGGGTTTTGCTATGTTGCCCAGGCTGGTCTTGAACTCCTGGGCTCAAGCGATCCTCCCACTTCAATCTCTCAAAGTGCTGGGATTCTACAGGCATGAGCTGCCATGCCTGGCCAGGTTTTCTAAATTTCAAAATATTTATTGAAGTTCCTATTTGTCTTAAAGTGCACTTGTACTATCTCAAACAGCAGGTAAACCCCTGATAGTAGGAACCCACTCTTTCTTTTCTCAATGTTGAGGTGCCTGGAGGAGGCCCTAGCCCAGCTCGGCATCTGTTGTTTTTTCTGGCCTGGGGAAAGGCTGTACTTCTCTGTTTTGTTCAAGTCCTGGTGGCTGATAAAGAATCTGGGCTACTCCTACCTGGTTTTGGGGGTTTGGGGGGACAATGAGGGGCCTCAGCCTGGTGGGGAGCTGAAGAGCCTGCTCAGGGATGCCTGATCATCTCTACTCACCCAAAACCCACGCAGTCCCAACCATCTCCTGCTGCAGCAAAACGGCACGTCCATTCCCTGCAGAGGAGAATACGTTGGTTCTGTTGGGGAAAGCAGTTAGTTCAAGAGGAGTATCAAGAGCTTTACAAATCGGCATATCCTTTAAATAAACAATTAGCATTACAGAATCTATTCTAAAGAAATGATGTGACAGAAAAACCTTTACTTACAAAGATGTTTGTCACAATCTTGGTAACAGGCAATAAATTAGAAATAGCACAGATGTCCAACAATAGGGAATTGGTTCAATCGGTCATTGTGTATCCCTTGATGTCATCCAGTTATTAATAATGATGTTTGTAATGACTTTTTGATGACATGATAGTGGCCAAAAAAATCCAGATTCCGCCCACAAAAAAATTTTCAAGATAATCATGTGAGGTGGTGGATATATTAATTAGCTTGGTGTGGTGATCATTTCACAATGTATGTATCTATCAAAACATTAAGTTGTTCACTTTATATGATTTTTGATGATTATAGCTTAATAAAGCTGAAAAAAATTCAAGTGTTACATACAGCATGATTTTAATAATGTAAACAGAAATATGCTCAGAAAATGACTAGAAAGAAATGTATCAAAATGTGGTTTCCTTCAATGGTAGAATCATGGATTTCTGTTGTCTTCTTTTCATACTGTTAAACCTGCTTGTTAGGCGGACAGCTCAGAAGGCCCCTGTGGTTCCATCCTTCGGTGCTCACACCTTTGTACACTCCCTCCCTTCAAGTGTGGGTGGAACCTGTAAGATGCAGCCAACAGACTGCGGCAAAGGCGATGGGATGCCACTCTGTGATTATGAACGTTATATAGCAAAGGTGAGGAGATGTTTCTGGTGTAATTACAGCCCTTAGTCTGTTGACTCTAAGTTAATCACAAGGGAGATTATCTTAGTAGGCCTGACCCAATCATGCGAGTTCTTGAAGAAAGCATCCAGGAATAAGAGGTACTCTCCAGAAGGGGTTTACCTGCTGTTTTGTTGTTTGTTTTGAGACAGAGTCTCACTCTGTTGCCCAGGCTGGAGTGCAGTGGTGCAATCTTGGCTCACTGCAACCTCTGCCTCCCAGTTTCAAGCAATTCTCTTGCCTCAGCCTCTGGAGTACTTGTGATTACAGGTGCCCACCACCATGCCCGGCTAATTTTTGGATTTTCAGTGGAGGCAGGGTATCCCCATGTTGGCCGGGTTGGTTTTGAACTCCTGGCCTCAAGTGATCTGCCCGTCTTGGCCTCCCAAAGTGCTAGGATTACAGGCATGAGCCACCGTGCCCGGCCTTACCTGCTGTTTGAGCATAATACGGGTGCGCTTTAAGAGAAATAAGAACTTGGAGAAATATTTGGAAATTTAGAAAACCTGTGACTGGATTCTGGACCTCCAGAAGCTATCAGCCATGACATGACATGGCCATAGAGACCAGTGGTCTCTGAGAGTGGAGGGCCTCAGCCCGCAGCCACAAGGATCTGAATTCTCCCAACAACTTCCAGGATCTTAGAAAAGGACCTCCAGCCTCAGACGAGACAGAAGCTGCAGCCAACACCTTGACTGCAGCGCCTGAGAGACCCTAAGTAGAGGACCCTGTTGAGCCACGCCCAGGCTCCCAATCCAAGGAAACTATGAGATAATAAATGTAGGCCGGGCACGGTGGCTCACGCCTGTAATCCCAATACTTTGGGAGGCCAAGGCGGGCGGATCAGGAGGTCAAGAGATCGAGACCAGCCTGGCCAACATGGTGAAACTCCTTCTCTACTAAAAATACAAAAATTAGCTGGGCTTGGTGGCGGGTGCCTGTAATCCCAGCTACTGGGGAGGCTGAGGCAGGAGAATGGCGTGAACCTGGGAGGCAGAGGTTGCAGCAAGCTGAGATTGCGCCACTGCACTCCAGTCTGGTGACAGAGCAAGACTCCGTCTCAAAAAAAATAAAAATTAAATAAATAAATAAATAAATAATTAATTAATAAATGTGTATTGTGTGAAGTCACTAAGGTTGTGGCCATACGAAAATGAATATCTTTATAGTTGTGTTTAACTTTATAATTTTCTGTACCTTCTAAGTATTTACAGTGCTGTCAATTAGAACTTCCTGCAATGGCAGAAATGTTGTCACCTGTGCCGTCCAATCCACCAGCCATTAGCCACACGTGGCTATGAAGCACCTGAAATGTGGCTGGTGGGACTCAGAAATGAAATTCTTTAAAATTTTATTTTAAACAGCCACATGTAGCTAGTGGATAGCATATTGGACAATAGTTCTGTACTTCGTTCTTATTTTTTTAAAAATTGGCCCATTTAACAAATTGCAGGTAAATGTCCACTTGGAAAGGAAATGGCGAGAAAATGATCACATCTAAACAGGAGGCACTGAGGTACAGCAGGAACAGCATTCACTGGTCTTTTGGCCCTGAATGTTATTATCTCTAGAAAGGAAATAACAGTAACTGCCCTCAGTTTCAAGGGTCAGGTAAGAGGCTGCACACAGAAAGGCTGCCATGAAGAAAGAAGCCAGGCCTTATCTCCCCTCTGGTTCTGGCCAAATTGAATGGAAGAGAAGCTGCTTTCTGGGGAACTTGGGTGCTTTCTGACCCAGATAGCTCAGGCTAAGGAGACAGGAAGGATGAGCCCGTGTTCCATGCGAGGGCCCCTGGAAGCTCTGCTCTCTTGTGCTGTGACTGTAGTTACAGTTGAAAGCTGCGTGTGTGTGCTCCCTATCGAAGGCACTGGCAGACACCTTTCTTTCTGGATGTGCTCTTCTGGCTGAGTACAGGGGAATCTTGGCTCCTACCCAAGTGGAATCACACCACTTCGAGGCAGCTCATGGCCCTCAGGAGCTGGGGTGGGGGTGGCGAGAATCTCTTCCTGTGAATGCTCACAGCAGCCTCTCTGGGAGGAGGTGGTGGTGAAAGAACAGAATCAAGTGGGAAAAGCATAGTTATAAAATAATTGTGGCCGGGCGCAGTGGCTCACCTCTGTAATCCCAGCACTTTGGGAAGCCAAGGAGGGTGGATCACCTGAGGTCAGGAGTTCAAGATTAGCCTGGCCAACACGTGGCAAAACCCCATCTCTACTAAAAATACAAAAATTAGCTGGGCGCAGGAGCACACACCTGTAATCCCAGCTACTCAGGAGGCTGAGGCAGGAAGATTGCTTGAACACAAGAGGCAGAAGTTGCAGTGAGTCGAGATCGCAGCACTGCACTCCAGCCTGGGTGACAGAGTGAAGCTCTGTCTCAAAAAATAAAATAAAATAGTAATAATAATAATTATACATTTGAATGATAAAAAGTATATTTTCCTAATACAAGATACAGAAATTGAAGCTAGATAAAATCTCTTTGGCTGGTGGGGCAGGAGGCTCTGGGAGATAAATAAATGTGGTGGAGGCCAGGCGCGGTGGCTCACGCCTGTAATCCCAGCACGTTGGGAGGCCAAGGCAGGCAGATCATCTGAGGTCAGGAGTTTGAGAGCAGCTTGGCCAACACAGTGAAACCCTACAAATATAAAAATTAGCCAGGCGTGGTGGCGAGGGCTTGTAATCCCAGCTACTAGAGAGGCTGAGGCAGGAGAATCACTTGAACCCGGGAGGTGGAGGTTTCAGTGAGCCGAGATCGTGCCACTGCACTCCAGCCTGGGCAACAGAGCAAGACTCCAGCTAAAAAATAAATAAAAAACAAATGTGGTGGAAAGAAAAAAGAGCTTTGAAGGAGATCTGCTGCTTAATAACTGTGTGACCTTCAGAAAGTTACTTAGCCTCTCTGAGACTCAGTGTCTTCATCTGTAAAGTAATTATACCTACTATATAGTGCTCCACAAAAGGTATATTTTATTTGAAACTATGTCTAGTCCAACAGCATCCATGTACCTCATCCAATTCCAACCCTCTGGGGAGGACAGGAGCAATGGGCAGAAGGAAAAAGAAACCTGCAGACTTGCTGGGCATGCACTGTGGGGGTCAATGTCAGCAGGAACTGAGGGAGATCTGGAGCTGGGGCTTGACAAGCAGAATGAGGCCCCTGAGCATTCCCTGACATGTAATGCCTCTTGGTATGTTTATCCTGTGCAAGGGGAGAGATGGATGGGAGGAACCAGTAGTTGAAGATATAGGAAGGGGCTGTGTTGGAGTAGGCAGTGGGAAGTATGGGACCCAGAGGCAGGTGCTTGATTTCTTCCATTGCCTCTTCAAAGCAGGTGGTGAGATAACCATAGTGAGATATCGGCAGTGAGATATTTGTCATGGAGACAATGAAAGGCTGATAGGGAGGCCTAGACAGGCCTCTCCTCTCCTTCCTCTAAGGGTTTTCATTTCCACCTTCCTGGTTGGGACTTTGCCCGTGGGATGAAGACTCTGGTTCCAGAGATTTGATCTGCAAGGTCACGGTGTTGTCTGAGGGTGTGACTTATCTCTGTAGTAACATAATGCAGATGCTCTCTGGTTATATTTTTCCAATAACTCATTAAAGGACAGGCAAAGCTGTGTCTGTGACCGAGTGATAAGATAATGGAGTTGTCCCTTTCTCCAGGCAAGGGATTGAAGACTGTGTGAACCCTTTACTTTGGACCTTCATCAGTGGCGATATGCCAGAGCCAGGCGACCACTCAGGGACATGTGTACCAGCCTACCCTAACAGGTCCCTGAGGGTTTAGGTCCTATGAGGGGCTTCTTCCTCCTGATGCTGCTGCCTCCAGCTCTCACCTGCTGAACTCCGGACTTCAGCTTTCCTGGACCCTCTTGGATGTCTCTGGTCCTGAGCATGGTTCCCTGGACTCACATCTGTCCAATCTTCCATCCTCGTCACACCTCTGTGGCTCCTGACTCATCGCACCTAAGGCCCAGGGTGGATCCTGCCAAGCAATTCCTGCCCTCATTATAGACTCAGGGAATATTGGAAGACAGCTTAGAAACCATCTCAGTCTGTCCCCTCATAAGGAAACTGTAGTCCAGAGAAGGAAACTGAAGCTAGTAATGAGCAGAGTGAGGACCAGAACCAGAACTGTATCTCTTGACTTGCCCCGGCCAGGGCCTTGTGACAACCATCAGCCTTGGGGTCCCTTACAAAGGTTTTCTGCGCTGTGTATTGGTGAGACCAGCCTCCTCCTCACTGTAATGTACTTATTTCTGTTGCTCCTTTCCGGGCTGGAAACTCCTGAGTTGTTCACCTCTGTGGCCTGGGCATCAGGGATGGGGGCTGGCACAGAGCATGCGCTCCGTCATTATTTGTTGATTCAATAGACGAGTCAGTGTAGATATGGCCAAACCAAATATTCAGCTCTCAAAATGGTCTTCTGGGCCTAGAAAACTAGACCAGCTGAACCAGTGTGGTTATAACAGTGATGTATATTTGAGCACAAATGTGCTTTGGACTCAGAAAGACCTAGGTTGGAATCTTAGCTCTGCCATCTACTGGCTGTACATCATACAAATACTTAACTGTTCTTAACTTCAGTTTCCACACCTGTAAAAAAGGAATCACAATGCCCACTGTCGCGAGAGTTAGATGAATTACGCACTTGAAGTACAGTGTTTGGCACATCCGGAGCACTCAAATCATATTAGAGATGACACTCATTGCCAGTCCTACCCGTATTTCCGTCTAAGAGCAGCCCTCACTCACAGCCTCTGCCATCTGCCTGACTCTGACACTGGCCACATCTGCTTGGACCTGGGTGGAGAATTAGCAGTAAGGGTCAACCTGCTCCGTCCTCTTTGTGGGACCTGGGCCACCTTGCAATGAACTCTCTCCCTTTGACCCACTGGGGAAACCTTGACAACTTAGCTGTGGGAATCCATTGGCAGAGGGTGCCTCAATGTGGGGGGGAAGGCTCTTCACTCCTAGATCAGGGAAAACAGCTTGGCACTGCTGCACTGAGGCCCCCCATGAGCCAATGCCATCCGCACACAGGGGTGTTGGCCCAGTGCAGGGTGGAGTGGCACAACATGTGGGCAATGGGTGATGGAGCCGGTGGCAGCACAGGTCTTGCTAAGCAGTGGGGATGACACAGAGAGCTGGAACTGGAGCCTAGAATGGGGAGGTTGCCACTGAGGTCAGACATTCCGCCCTAAGGACTTTTAAGAGGGTCTGGAAGTCCTACAATGGCAGCTGGAGGTGGGACAGTCATGAAAATACTTTCCTGTGTTCTTACGAAACTCTGTTTTTAACCTAGACCCACGAAACCTGGGTCCCATGTCACTCAAAGATCCAGCCTCCGAGCAGTGGGGACTCCAAGTGCTGAGGCCCTCATCCACCTGCTGGGCCCCAGCCGCAGACAGCCTCATCCCACCCATGCTTTCTTCCCCGCACCCGTCTGCTCCCTCCTTCTAACGCAGACATCTGTTCCCCACCCACTCCTTCGTCACCATCCTCCCATCTCTCATCCTGCTTCCAGGCGGTGTCTGTCTGCAGCGCCCTCTCTGTCCCTGTCTTGAAGTCATGGGCCTTCAAGTCCATCCTCCCACACCTGCAGCTTCCTGGCATCCTCAACCCTGGGCACTTGGTGGTACCAGGGCAGCCAAGTCCATTCTGGGACAGCATTAGCTGTGAGTTCCTCACGCTGAGCCCAAATCTGCCTCCCAGAAGATAAGCTGGTCTTGGTTACATCCTCTAGAGCTCTGTCAAATGAGCTTAATCTTTATTTCACATGACAGCTTTTCTCTCAGACGCACGACATCAGGGTGCTGTGTTACTGCACCTGCACTTCCTCCACGGCCAGTCACTCATGGGCTCCGAGTCTGTTGTTTCTTCATTTGTCTCCTTATCTTCCCTCTTCCTCTCCATCACCATTGCCCTGCCGTGGCCTGGCTACATCAAGTTTTTCCCTTTTCCAATTCTTCTCCCTCACTGCTACAAGATGAATTTTTCTAAAATGCCAGTGAGCACACATCTCCCATCTGATGGTGCCTTAGAGCTTACAGGATAGTCCCCACCTCATAACCTGGCATTTAAGGTCTTCTTTCCTGGGTCTCCTGTTTTAAGCACAATTGCTTCCTGATACAAAACCCTTAACTGCAAGCAGACCAATCAATTCATGGTCATCCTGCCTGTGGGACCCAATCTGTAACTTCTTTTCCTCCTCCAACCCTGTCTTCTCTTTGAAGGCCTCCCTGTCTCTGAAAGAGTCCCCTCCCTGATGCTGCAGAACCCACAGGCCTCACCACTGTGCTTTGCATATATAGTCTCGTTTTTTATGTGAGGCCAGTTGTAGATCCTTAGAGAACTCATTTCACCTCCATGCCCGTCAAAACTCGTGTCCTCAGGCATGAATTTTGAGGACAACGATGAGATCAACCCAGCTGCCAGTACTCCCCGAGTCTCTTCGCCATTTCCTTCAACAGGTCATCCTCAGGGCAGGCTTTGGTTTCTCTGTTTTTCCAGCAGCCTCTGAACAGACCACAGTGCCTTCTGTGGGGTCTGACCACTGTCAGGTAGACTGAAACCATGGCTCCCCTGAGCACAAGGTAGGGAAAGGGATGCAATAAATTATGATGTGGCAATTATTTATTTAAATTGCCAAAATATTTCATCAGTGCTTGAGTTCTTCACATCTTAATGAGTCCTATGTTCTTCCTGGGAAAACTTTTCCAGGATTGCTCAGGAGCAGGGACAACTTTCTTTGCTCATTCATTAAAAAACAGTTGCATATCTGCCATATCCTATGAATACTTCCTGGAACAAATTCTAGAATGTGAATTTGTTGAATTGTTCCAGAAGAAGACTTTGAATTCTTATTCACTTTCTCAACTTCTCTTGCTATTTACAAGTGACGTAGTAGTATGTTCTCTAATTTCACATTTCTCTACTCTTTTATTTTTCAGTATGTCTTTTAGCTTACATATCAGGCATGTGTTTTAGAAGCAGCCCTCACAGTCACGATCCCATAGTCAGACCCCTTAATGGATTCAGTAGAGAGGGGAAGCTGAGAGCACAGATTCCAGACAAACAAACATGACTTCACCCTGGGTTCTGCCACTTACCAGCTATGTGAACTTCAGTAACTTATTTACCTTTTTGAGCTTCAGTTTCCTCATCTGTAGAAGGAATAGTACCCATTGTGTGTGTGGTGAGGATTAGATTAGAGAATGTATTTGTGACATGCTTATCACACACACACACACACACACACTCACACCAGGTGCTGTCCACTACTGCCGGTGATTCTCTCAGTGAAGTGCTTCAACCTTGCATGGTAGGTTATGAAATGCCCAAAGCAGGCCTTTGATGACGATGACTGTGATGATGAAACTGTTAAACCTAGACATGGAGGCCCCTATGACTCAAAACTAGTGCTGGAATCCCACAGCTCAAAGTTACCAGAAAACCGTTTTACTACTGTTTAGCCTGGGTAGTGAAGGCCAAGGCATTTTCTCCTTGTCCACTGTGGCTATTAGGGAAATCTGGTGATGATGATGCATTGTGTAATTTCTGAGAGAGTGGAGGGGCTTTGGGGACTATGGTAATATTAGTAGACAAATGGTCGCTACCCTTTAGGGATATTGACCATAGCACTACTTCCACTCCCACCCTCCAGTCCCTCCATATACACCAAAGATCAATGGCCAAATAAAGTGCTGATGATCTTACAACTAGGCAAACATTCCCTAACTCCAAATGAAAGGTAGAAGTTGTGCTGGAGAACGTGGTGTAGACTACGAGCCCAAGCCAAGTCTCTCTTCCTATGAGTTAATACCCATAAACCACACAGACAAAGGTCACAGTGACCATGACTCCTGTCCCCTGGACTCTAGGGGTCAACTCCACCACACAGCTGCAAATCCAAGCATCAAAAGGGCAAGAGGAGGGAGGACCTGCTGCTACCAGAGGAGGCTCAGAGGGCACATGGAGGGGACCCTGCCTTAGCATGCTTGTGAATTCATGACTCTTCCTTATTGACCCTACAAAGTAGGTAGTATTATCACTCCCATTTTGCAGGTGAAAAAACTGAGGCACAGATGAAGCAAGTAGCCCAAGGGCATACAGCTATGGGGGCAGAGCTGGGACTTGAACTCAGGCAGGTTTGTACCTGATTGGCTTGTTATATATTATACACTATCTCTTGCTAAAGGCCTCAATCATGCCCTCAGCCTCTGGACAGGGAAGCTCTGTGCTTCCCTCTATCTGTGAGCACTGACGTCACAAGCAAGTGCGGCCATGGAAAGTGTGCTCTGTCGAGGCAGCAATGCAGTGACTTGCAGGTTGTTCTTCTAAGTATGTGCCTCTGTGTCTTTATAATTAAACACAAGCAAAAGGTAAAAGGGGTAATTCTGTAGCCAGGTCTGTAACGGGGAACAGGCTTTGGACATCACTAAGATAACTAGACACATCCTTACTATGTCTCTCTGGCCCTTGTTTTCTTCTAGGGGAAACGAAGTCGCAACCCTGACAAGGAACACTCTTCACCTGCCATATTCTTTATCACTTCACTCTCACTCTTCCCTGGTTGGCCCAAAGGTGGCTTCAGGCCCAAAGGCCCCTAACCCATAGGCTGGCCAGGGACCTACAGTGTGGCCTGCTGAGAAATGACGAGCAATTGCATTCTCAGTCTTGGGAATCTGACTTTGGAAATACAGAGGCAATGAAGCTGTGAAGAGTGGGGGTTGAAGCGGAAAGAATCTGGAGTTGGTTAAGGCTGTGATAATCTAGGCAGGAGAAACTGACATTGTAGCAGAGCTGAGTATTACAGAGTGGAGAGCTGGAAGTGACGCAGACACAGAAGAGCCTGGTCAAGGCAGAGGAGAAGCATTGTGGCAGCTGACGTTCAACCCTGCCTGCAAAGAAGAATCATCTGGAGAGGGTTTCACAGATATTGGCACCTGGCTCCCCTCCAGAGAGTCTGTGTAATTGGTGTACAGTGGGACTCAGGTACTGATGCGTTAGAAATCTCCCCACTGACCTTCAGAGGAGTTTCTTGGCCTCCCAGCATCCCTGCTGCTGAGGTTCGTGGCCCTCTACACTCCGGCTCCAGCTCTGCAGAGGCCCCGTGGCGCAGGTTCTCCTGGGCCCACTGGCAGTCACTTTGGGACACGTAATCACTCGCAACTCCTGCCTATCCTTTGCTAACAGGACCCTGATTTTGTATAAGTATTAGAGCAGCAAAATGGTTACAGAAGATGGGCCCGACACCACAGGATGCGTCTAATGGGTTCAAACCAAACATGATAATCCCATTCCCCTTTTCCCATCTTAGAGATGAGTATGTGATTCAGTTCCAACCAATGACATAGGAGGAAGGTGGCCTTTTGGGAAAGATTTTCCCCTTTTTAGAGAGAGAATGGGGGAAGCTAGAAAACCCTCTCACCCTATCTGCATTTGGAAGTTATGCTGCAGATGTGACACCTGGAGCTTCAGGAGCCATCTTGTGACTATGAGGGGAAAACCCAAGAGAACTGCAGAGAAGCTGACCAGAGCCCTGATAGGATTATTGCTGAATTAACCAACCCAGGAATCACCTACCTCCAAATTTTTTATTGCTTACCATGTGCTTACCATGAGCCAGGTGCTGTTGTAAGCACTTTTCTCATATCAATTAATGGAATCCTTAACAACCCTGAGTGTGAAAATGATACATGTCATCTCTCTGCACTTGTACCCCAGCCCCTCCACAGTCCAAGGCATCAGAACTGGCTCTGTTTCCTGCAGGAGCAGCCTTCCCATGCTCTACTCAATGCAATCTAAGCGTGTCTCTCTGTGAGACAAAGGGCATGATGTGTGTACTGTTGGGATAAAGAATAGCCAAAAGATAGCAAAAGGCCTCAGAACTAGTGAGCTCTCTGTCTGTAGGCCACAGGCTGTGCTGGCACTGGGTGTGTAATAAATGTCCACACGGTGCCACATGTTCAGGACGTTCTCAGTGGGTGCCTTTCTTGGCACTCAATAAAGCTGCTGCTGGGCTCCCTCACCCTTTCCTTTCACCCCCTCACTGGCCACTCTACTATCCCTCCATTGCTTCCCTCTCCCCCTCTTCTCTAAGTCTCCAACAATGGGATATCAGAGGAAGAGAAACACAACATGCCTCCCCCACCCAAAAAAGCCAACTCTGGCGTGACCGCAGATTTTTAAAATCTGAATTTCTGGGCAGCAGAGTCCCTAAATATTAACAAGTACTCTCATCAGCCTGTTGTATCTTCAGAATGAGCTTTCTTTTCAGGCTGTCTGTTCCGCCAACATAAGCTTAGCCATCCCATGAGAGAGGCCCTGACAGCCTCCTTCATGCTCTGCACCAGGGAGATGCACACATCCCTCCTAGGCACTCTCAGCAGTCACCACGCCTTTCTTCCCCCATCTTCACACTCTCATTCACACGCTCTGAAATTGGTCAGCATTGGCTCAGCCCCTTCATTTGGACTCAAAGAACACCACAGGTGCAAACAGTTTACACAGACTTTATTTTTCACCCATTGAGGTGAGCACACAAAAATCTAGGCAGGCAGAGGTCTATGAGATGCAGTGTCACAATTACCTGCCCTGGTTCACAGACACAGACCACGAGACTCGGTGGTGAGGGAAAGGGGTCTTGTTCTTACCACAAATTGCTATGGGATTATCACAATGACACATTTATTCCTGGTTCTATTTACATCACGGAGTGTGGAGAGGGTACATTTCTTACACTAAAAATATATACTTTGGAATCTCTAAAACAAAAAAATATCTCTATCTCTACATGAGACCCACTAGAAAGAAGAACATAGAAAACAAGGGAAATGTACCAGCACCTCGAATTGTCCCCTCCCGAGGGAAGGTTGCTCTGTTCTCCACCTGACACCATTAGCTTGGAAGGGCAGCCAAATCTAACCAATCAGACAGACAGACACAGATAAACAAGAGGGAGGCTTTATGATCCTGGAGGAGTGAATATAGGAGAAAGGAAGGAGGAGGAGGATTTTGGCCTCTTCTACAAAATGAGTAATTGCACAATCAGTTTGGTGCTTCTGTTTCCAGCATTATTGCACATGTGAAAAGCCTGCATGTTGAAGTCAATTGCAAACCTGCTAAGTGAAGCCCAAGCTCCGCTGATTTCTGCTGGGCTCAGAAAAGTGCCGTGAGTGGGTTCTCTCTCTCAAGAAATATTAATGCCATCAGCTAGAAGAAAAAGTTCTGTATTCTCCAATGCTGAAACTGGGTTAGGTTTAAGAAAAATGCTATTCCTTTTCTCTTCAGAAGGATCAGAAACCATTCCCTTCCCTTTGAGCACAGAATCTCCTAAAAGAATTATGCCTATGGATGAATCATTCCATTTTCTGAATTTCCCTGTTGAAAAGGTTCATATAACACTCCTTTCCTCTTTTCGCACTTCAAGCAGTAATGTAGTTCCTTTACATCTCTTTTGGTTATGAATATTACCCTCCTTTCTGATGAAAAGATGTTAACTGACTCAACTGCCATTCTCTATAATTAATATTAAGAGACCAAGAGAACCAAGAATCATAAAGGATAGGCTTAGTAGAAAATCATTTCTATTTGGCTTTGAAATGTGCTTTTCTGCTTACACTGAAATATGGATGAAACTGAAGCCTTGAGAATTCTTAGTCCCTCACCCTAAATAGGGGAAATAACCATAAAGTCTCCTTTCAAAAAAGCCCCGGGACTGTCCAACTCCTCACCATTCTCACCACCCCCAGCTGGTGGTGGTTTTAGGACCTCTGACCAAGAACTTCTTTCCTCCAAAGAACTTGACAGACTGAGGAAAAGGCAGAAAAGAGAGGTGAAAGGGGTGCTTGAAAAAGCCGAGACAGTAAAGGAGGGAGGAACTTGGACGATGTCTCATTTGGCCACCTCGGGTCTGCTGAAAGGACTTCTACCTAATGGCAGGCCCAACACCTATGACCAGAAGAAAGTCAAAAGAGCTGAGAGGTTCAGTGCAAGGTTCCTGGATGCCCTGCTAGGATGTGGCTTGGAAACCTGAGAAGTTCAAGGAAAATCCAGGAAGAAACTGGCAAAGACAACTATAAAGTCCTGGAAGGAGGTGCTGACTTCCTTACAAAATAAATTTAGAGAAGCTGATAAAGCGACAGAGAGAATATATTGATAGCATTTCTGATGCTCGTTGAAAAAGCCAGGGGCTCTGGGGCCAAGCCTACTCCTATGCTTCAGGAAAACTCGAGACTCAGAACATGGACATTGAAATCAACAGAGAAGATGCAGGGAGAATTACTAATTCCTTTACTAAGAGGGAAGTCTGGAGAGTTGAGTGGGTAGAAAATAAAGTAGGACTAAGAACTATCTTTTTTGAACAACCAGAAACTACAGATTCCCCAAGCCAGAAATTTCTTGAAGGTCACAGCTATCATAGTCTGAGATATCAACCAGGCCTGGGACTTAGCACACACCAGAATTTTATCAAACATTTATGATTAATTTAAAAGCCAATCACTGGCCGGGTGCAGTGGCTCAAGCCTGTAATCCTAGCACTTTGGGAGGCCAAGGCGGGTGGATCATGAGGTCAAGAGATCGAGACCATCCTGACCAACATGGTGAAACCCCGTCTCTACTAAAAATACAAAAATTAGCTGGGCATGGTGGTGCGCGCCTATAGTCCCAGCTACTCGGGAGGCTGAGGCAGGAGAATCACTTGAAGCCAGGAGGCGGAGGTTGCAGTGAGCTGAGATCGTGCCATTGCACTCCAGCCTGGCGACAAAGAGACAGAGCGAGACTCCATCTCAAAAACAAAAAACAAAAACAAAGCCAATCACATCCCAGACAAAGAGAAACAGTGACTCTTCACACTGTCTTTTAGAAATATATGGTTTACTACCCCACTACCCCAAATCCAGGTCTCTACACATAAAGAGATGGGGACAGGAGCTGTATGTGGAAAGATCACATCTCTTGGCAATCCTGTCTTCAGAAGTTGGAAGTCACATCTAGCCACAAAGAGCCAGGCTGTGTTTTCTGCAACCAAATATATTTGGCAATTTCACAGTATATTTCTGCTGGTCTTCACCTTCTCTCCAGACCTACCCTTCCCTAAAAGTTATGGCTAGCAAGTAATCCACCCACTTGGTAAGTCCAGTTGTTTTCATTTAGAGCTAAGATCCCACCCACCATCATTTTCTCAAATCTCTGGCCTACCTCCCTTCCTACCTCTATACCACAAGCTTATCAGGGCATTGGTCTGCCAACACTCAAACTGTTTCTGAAATCTCCCATTGTCATAAAAGAGGTGCACCACTTCCCTGGCCCAAGCAAATGTGGACATGGAAATCACCTAACTACCTGCCTTGCTTTCCACTCCTAAATTTGTTTCTCCTTCATGCTGAGTTTAAACATCTTTTCCCATAGACGAATCTGTATTTGTTCTCAAACTACTCTTATCAGAGAAATCCGAGATGGGAACCCCCTAGATGGGAGAATGGCCATATTTTTTTAATGTCCCTCCAGATAGGTACACAAAGACTGGTAATAACAATGAAATCTTATGGCTACACTCTTATTTGTCAACATACACACATGAAAATGCACATGTGTGCACACACACCCACACACCCACTGCTGCTGCTTCACCTCTACTCATTTCCTACCCCAAACACTGCCCACCTTGACTGTTTTGCCACAGTCACCAGCCACAGACCTAAGCAAGAAAGCAGCCAGGACTCGGGTTGAGTGTTTGGTGGAAGCTGGACAAGAGGAGGGAGTAAGAGTAGGGAATGGTTCCTACCACAGAGATGAAGCAATGAAGCTGGCTATTGTTTGAGAAAAATTTAATGGCCTAAAAGGGTTGGCATGGCCTTCAAAAGTAACCAACAGACCCAGCCAAAGGAAACAAAAAGAGGTCCCCTCAAGATATGGAGCACACATCAGTCTCCATATCCTTTGGGGAAAGCCTCCTACTTATTCCAGTGCAAGTCACAGGTGCCACGCCCCCTACAGCAGAGGGCCATATTCCAGCCTTGTTAATACTGTACAGTGATAATGTGTGGCACCACCATACCAAATTAACAACGTGCACAATGATTGTGTCCAGCATCATATCATCACTACGGCAACCTGTTGATGATAATGTAAGCCAAGCTGACAGAAGGTCTGTAAGCTGGTTACCAGCGGGATATGGAACAGACACATGCAAAATTCCAACAGTCCTGGATGACACAGCTCATAGGCTTGGATCATATCGTGCAACACTACGTACTCTTAGTGCTCTTGACAGAGATTCGAGAGAGAACACCTATGCAAGGGCTGTTGAAAACAGATTTGATACATTCAAAGCTGCTGCAGGAACCAGGGACACACACATCAATTGCCCACAGCTTGGTGTTTCTGCCTATGTTGCAAAAAAGGTGGGATACCCTGGTGTCATAAAAGCCTGATTGCAATACTGTCTGAAAAAGTTGGAGGATCTGGACAACCACTAATGGTTCAGGTTCATCAAGTGGCCCAAGAGTCACAGATGACAACACTTGTGATGATAAATAACTTCCTTAAAGATTTCGAGGCCGGGCACGGTGGCTCACGCCTGTAATCCCAGCACTTTGGGAGGCCGAGGTGGGTGGATCACCTGAGGCCAGGAGTTTCAGACCAGCCTGGCCAACATAGTGAAACCTCATCTCTACTAAAATACAAAAATTAGCTGGGCGTGGTGGTGTGCACCTGTAATCCTAGCTACTTGGGAGGCTGAGGCAGGAGAACCACTTGAACCCAGGAGGCAGAAGTTGCAGTGAGATGAGATCGCACCACTGCACTCCAGCCTGGGCGACAGAGTGAGACTTTGTCTCAAAAAAAAAAAAAAAAATTATGACTCCACACTCATTTTGATTCCAGGAGTAACTGATGAAATCCCCAAATTCAGAGATGCTTGGAGATCCCTTGAGAAAGCCATCAGTCCCATGTGGTTTCCCTATGTGAAGGCAATTTGCCATCCAGATGCTGTGAAAATCACCACGACAGCCTTGCCTTGCCTCCGCAGCACCGTACCATGCCTCAGAAACAAGCTCCACCGTGAGAAATTACCACCAAGGAAAACCAATTCCAGGAAGAATTCCTGAAACTAAGCTCAAGGATGCATCTGCTGAAAGCTCAGACAGGTTGACCAATCAACATTCACAGATAAGCAATGGGAAATCCTGCAATCATGTGGACTGACCCATGAAATCATCCAGGCAACTCTTGGAGACAAAAAAAAGAAGAGAATCACCATCATCTGCAACAGGCGACAGTCCATAGGGACCCAAAGATTTTAAAAAAATTGAACCTCACAAAGAGATCCAACAATCAGCTAATGAGTCCAAGGCCACAATCAGTATCCAGTGAGAAGCAATGTCAGACCACGAGGATGACAGGAAATCACCACGCCCAAAAGGACCGGACTAGACAAAACCACCCATGCCCCGTGAGCACTTGCCATAAGAGATCCTGGTGCCATCTCTTTCTCTAGCCACACAGGAGGAGGGCTGCACTTCCAAGACAGTTTCAACTGAAGAGGTTATCCTTAAAGTCTCTTGCATGAAAAGAAAGAGAGGGGACAAAGTTGAGTCTGATGTCAGTAGTGAACTGGCTGAAACACTAGATTGATCTGGCATCTTATAGACGGCAAGTTTGATACAGTGTACTTGGCCTTTGACATATTAGCAAGCATAATTGAGAAAAAATTCAAGATCCTCGATGGAAAGGTCGAGAAACTTCAAACTGATATATCATTCATGCATTCGAGAGCCATCAAGGAATACCTCCTATTGGGAAGTTTTTGTTTTTGTTTTTGTTTTTGAAATGGAGTCTTGCTCTGTCACCCAGGCTGGAGTGCAGTGGTGCAATCTCGGCTCATGGCAAGCTCCACCTCCCGGGTTCACGCCATTCTCCTGCCTCAGCCTCCTGAGTAGCTGGGACTACAGGCGCCTGCCACCACGCCCAGCTGATTTTTTTGTATTTTTAGTAGAGACAGGGTTTCACCATGTTAGCCAGGATGGTCTCGATCTCCTGACCTCGTGATCCACCCGTCTCAGCCTCCCAAAGTGCTGGGATTACAGGCGTGAGCCACTGCGCCTGGCTGGGAAGTTTTATCCTGCATCACTTGCAGGGATATCAGACCCTCCTCCAGCTGTCCTCGTACCAGCTGTGCAGGCTGCTGGAATCACTATTGGGACCTACAATCCCTAGAGTGACTAGTGACCACCATGCACAAAGGTGAACTGCAACTGTACGGAGGCAACCGAGCACCACACCCACAGAGCCAGGATCATCCAACCCATTCGCCCAACCCCAACCATCACCTCGTGGCAAAACCACCCAAATCCCTTCCCATCTTCACTCACGATCTCCCCCATCGAGTTCGCCCCAACAACACACCAAATTATATATTTTTTAAAGTAGCTAACATTCCTAAGGCGCAGTGATCTGGGAGGGTCTAGCTCGAGAAGTACCCTAAAGTGCACAGGTGGTCCTATACCTGCACTACACAGAGTTAATGAAGGCTCCTCCCCTCAAGCAGTCAAGGCAGCACAAGACATCAGTGTGTTAGGAGAGGCATTTTTCTGAGTGATACTCTCACCCAGTTTTGATACACTCCTTACAGCTGTTCTGAGGCTAGGGAAAGAGGTGAAATGGTCATCAACCCCACCACACAGAGGTGGCAGGAAAAGATGGGAGGGTCAAGATAGAGCAAGAAAGGGGAGATGTTCTCAGGGAACAATGAAGATGAAAAAGTGGCAAGCTCAAGGAGGCAGCCAGAGAGGGACAAGGGAAAAGTCTGCAAGAAAGCTTATCCTCCTGACAGGCTGCCTTTTAATTCATCCCAATTAGGCAGGTAAATGAGTACAATTACTATAGTTATCCTAAAGTGCTAAAATGTGAAGCTTTGGCTCATGAAGATTTTAATGCCCATATAGGTTCTAAGAAGCATGACCTATCCTGTCTGCACCATATATATATATGAAAGGAAGCTAAGGCTGTGCCCAAAACAGCCTTGTGATAGAAATGAGACAAACCAGGAACAATACCCACGATTCAAAGGAACATCATTTTAATATCCGAAAGTAGCATAATGTTCAGCCAATAGGCATTGGTACAACCATACATACTGCTTGTTTACAGCAGGCATCCCTTCTGAGTGGCTGGCATCTGTCCTGTACCAGTTGTTAAAATATTTTGAAAATCATCTCTGTATTAAAATAATTGTGGCCCCATGAGATAGGGAATATGAAATAAATGAAGGATTCCTTTAACATCAAAGGTCTTTAGAGTAAAACTAGAATACATTAGTATATTTTAAAAGTCTAAGGAATGCAAAATTCAATAAAGTGATATAACCAACCCTTCACCTAAGAAAGAAAAACACATCGGGGAACTTCCCACTGTACAAAGATTTTCCAGGATGGAAAACTAACATGATAGAATTATCTGGGTGCTAATGGGCTTGCTAGTTACATTCTGTGCACAAAGGAGGGAAAGGTTTATAAGCACTGGATCCCAAATACTTTATATTCATTGCAACATAGAAGAGAAGAGAAAAACTATAAATGTAGTTTTAAATTAAATACCAAAACTAATTTCACCACTTACAGTTCATTTCCCAGTGTGACTTTTTGCATCTGAGAGCCAGAATGTTTGTCAACCAAAAGAAATCCATGATGATGAAGAAACCACATGGCTGAAGGTGATTTTGGTCCATTGAACTGATGATCGTTCACTACTAAGGCAGCTAAGGAGACAGTACGTAAGCACTTGGATCTCGCCAGGATGGAATTGGAATGTATCCTCAAGAGACAGCAGCAAGAAATCGAAGAGTCCCGCAAAATGGCCAATAAAAACATCATATCCTCCTTTCTATTCACAAACAACTATTATCAAATCTTTCCCAGATATCTAGAAAGCAGACACTATGACAAATCTTCAGGCTAGGAAGTCCTTCCTGGTATCTAAACTAATTCCGTCTGTTGCAATCTAAACTCAATCTCTTACTCTATCCTCAATGAAAACCAAGAGACGCTGCTCATCCTCACTTACTGTTGATTTTCCCTGGATCCCTTTCCTATCTAACCGACACAACTCAAATGTCCCTTCTTGGCCTTTGTATCATCCAAGGTTCTTGCCAGTTATGCAGGCTGCTGCTAGGGAGTGATGGAGATGCACCCAGGTCAGAGGCATCTTCCTGGCTGTGGTGGCAGGCACTGCCAATGCCCAGATCATGGATCTTCCTGGTAGCCGACTCCTGACAACCTCTGGGTCTGACCAGCATCCCCCAGGGGAGGTAATCAAACCAAGGCCCAGGGCTGCCTAGGAGCCTGAAGACACTAAGAGCACTGGAGAGCCAGAGAGGATGTCCTCTCTGATCCCCTCCTACTCCCCACTCCATCCTTTAGGAAGAGGGACCTCACTGAAGGACTCCTCAGTGGCAGAATGAATCCATATGGCTTGGCAGGCCAGCAGAGAATTTCACAGAAAACGTCTGGAAAATGGGAAGCTAGGTCTTCAATGGTGGCCGTTCTAAACAGAAAAAGAAGGAAGAGGAGAAGAACCAACAGGAGGTGGTCTTCTGCTTCCACATTCACATCTGGTGACTGGCTGCTGCTATGGGGATAGCTGGATGCCCTCCAATGCACACCAAGAATAACTGAATGCTTCGGCATGGCTTTGAGATGACCAAGGACAGGGCCAGACTTGGTCTTGCTTCTTCTCTGAGAGACTCGCCATTTTCTCTGTAACCAGAACTTCCCTGAGGCACCACACGGCCCAAATCTTCCATCCCAGCAAAGACTCTTAGTTGAAGAGACTGAATAAAAGTGTTACAATTAGACAAAAAGGGAACATATGATTCATTCCTCCTTTTAACACAATACTTTGAAGATGTCACCACAATTTGGATCTGGCTATATTTTAAGTTCATTTACAAGTAGACTAGTTCTCAACTAAAAATAACCACGTGCGTTATACATTTCGACAGCTGCCTGGATTTTCCTCCGAAGGAAACAAGATTCTATATTTCACTCACATTCAGCAGAGATTCATTTTAACCCATTCGATGAAGACATAAATCACCACTACCACCCACTGGTGGCTGTGACTTTTCAGAGCACTTCAATTTCTCCTCGGAGCAGCCTCAGGAGTGGGGCAGTTAGTTATTATTATCTCCATTTTCCTGCTGAGTAAACTGAACACCAGAAACAGTGGTCTGTCAAGTTATACATGGAATTAACCGAAGGACCAGGTTTCCTAATTTCTAGCTTTTTTTTTTTAACTAGAAAAGTTGACTTTAAGAAGGCCTCAGATTTTGTCTTCAGTTATTTACTTATATTTAAATGGTATTTGGACTAAATTATTCAAGAAATTTTGGCATATAGCCTACCTCAGTGCAGGCAAAAATGCCTCAAGTTCTTCCATTTTCTTCATTAACCTGATTAAGGTTGATCTATGCTATTAGTAAATGATACACAGTATTTGGTTTCAACACAGAAAAACAGTTACGGCCGGGTGCAGTGGCCCACGCCTGTAATCCCAGCACTTTGGGAGGCCAAGGTAGGAGGATCGCTTGAGTACAGGAGTTCCAGACCAGCCTGGGCAACACAGTAAATCCTCATCTCTATAAAAATACAAAAGTTAGCTGGCAGGGGTGGCATGCACCTGTACTCCCTACTTGGAAGGCTGAGGCAGAAGGATTGCTTGAGCCTGCATGGCAGAGATTACAGTGAGCTGAGATTGTGCCATTGCACTCCAGCCTGGGAGACAGAGAGTGACCGTCTCAAAAAAACAAAAAAAGAAAAAAAGGAAAAGAAAAAATTAGAAAGAAAAAAAAAGTTACAATTTAATATTTCAAATATCTTTACTTGTTGTTAGTTCTCATTATGTAACAAGGTAAATAGGTTAAAGAATGTATCAGTACTATCAACACTATCTGAATATTTTAGCAATTTTCTACTTTGTGTGGTTGTAGTAACCAGAGACATGCCCTTTAGATTCTGAAAGAGAACTAGAAAGAGGATTAAAGGAAATAAACAGGCAAAGCAAATTTATATGCCAAAATAATCCCTTCCTGACCTTGGACCTGTGTAAACGGGCTGCTTAAAACACCCTGACCAAATATTTAGAAAACATTTTTTCTTTTCTAAGGCTTATAGCTATTCTTATGTGGTTAACGGCAGTTCCTGGAAGTGCTATTTATTACACAAATTCCATTTTACAACTAAAACACATTTTACCTTCAATATTGCCATTGTCAAAAGCCAGAAATAAGTAAAAATCAGATGTTACAGTTCTCTTTACCTCTTTTCCTTTGCATTTCCAGAATTCATACTGAGAGCTTTCCAGACTGTAGTTTTAGGCATTTCATCAGATATATTAATCTCAGAGGGGTCACATCTGAAATCAATGATTAGGACAGTGAATGTCAGACATACAAGTAAAATACATAGCACAGTCTATAATGATCACTGTCCCACAGAAGGGAGAGGATGGGGTTTGAGACCACGCAGCCAACAGCTCTCAGGAATTCTGGGAACAAGATGGTGTCTGATCTTTCTTCTGCAGCCACTGAAGTTGGAATGGGAAGAGGCAAGGTGGCCCATGAGGTGGTGCTGAAAGCTGGGCTGATGTGCCAGGTGGCAGCCAGTCCTGCCCCCACAACTGTGCACTCCTCCGAAGGGCCTCACTGCAGATGCTGCTGACAACGCTATGATATCAACAGTGCAGCATCAGGAACTACCACTTACTGAGCACTTGCCGTATGCCAGCCACTTTTCATTCATTTTCCCATTTAAACAGCCAAATCTCTTCTATTCATAGTTCACAAAGGACTTTCCTAATATCTTAACTATAATAGCAACAGAGATTATTAACATCCTCATTTTGAAGGTGCAGAAATGAAAGCTCTCAGAGCTAAGTGACTATCCAAGGTCAAACAACAGCAAGTAGAGAATCAAGACCTTGAACCCAGCCCTTGGTTTCCTAGAAACAGAATAGTTTGACGTTTTCTGCAAGCCAGATTATCTCCTTCTAAAATGCCAAGAGAGGAGGCAGCATCCTGTTAAAGGGAAAACATTGTTCCTACTTTGCCACCAAGTAAATCAAGCTCATGGCTCCTTCCACAACAACACGTAGAAAGTTTATTAAGAACCAAGACTATTATTAAGAAAAAGACTGTCCTAATTTCCCCCACAGCATAAACCACAACCAACTCAATGATTCAGCAGTAAATTCTTCAGAATCTCAATGACCCAGATATCCTGCTGTCTTCCTTCTCTGCTCCCTCTTGACCTCTAGGTTTTTCAGCCTATGGTACCTAGAGGTACACAAATGCTATGTGTACCTCTTCCAATTCAGAAACAAGACACCAGGAGTAAAACCATGAATGGACCAATTTAGATTCCTGTCATTTGTGGTGAGCAATAGGTTTGATAGAGAAAGGCTCTAAAATCATTGGCAGAAGTAAGGAATTTTCACGATCCCAGTTCAATTCCCCCTTGCTCCCAGAACTACAGATGCCACAAGCCAGGCTAACATTGACTATTTCTCCCTATCCCCAAAAGCTTGCCCAAGCATTGGATTTCATGCCTACTAGGCTGAGAACTCTCTGGAAATAAAGACCATATCCTTTTCATCTTTGGAAGGTGGCAAAGAAAGGCAGAAGGAGCACTGGTTTGAGGAATAGAAGAAGACCAGGGTTTGAATCCTAATCTTTCTATTCAGCAACATTGTAACTTTGGATAAATTACCTAAAACCCTCTAAGACTTAGTTTCTTCACTTATACAAATGTGGAGAGTGATATTCATGTAAGTACAGGTTAACTGACAACACGTAAGTAAACCCGTTAGCACAAAACCAGCACAAAGGAGGCACTGAGTACATTGGCTTTCTTACCTCTCTTCTTGTGATTCCCATAACCTGATACAGTGCCTGGTACATAGCAGGTATTCAACGAACAATGAGATGGACAAGGTATTTTCACAGGATGGAACTGGGAGGCTGAATGTTTAGCTCTTTACGCTAGCAGCTGCATTTGTGACACCACCACCACCACAAAGCCAGAACACTTAGAGAACAACCCAAAAGTAAACTCCTTGGTGTTTGGAAGTTTTACCTGCAACTGATGTTCTTTCCAGGACTACTTAGTAACTTCCTGCTCTCTAACGGAAACTTGTCTCCCCCAATTTCTAACATTTTCTCGGCCTCCTGGAAGAAAAAGAAACATTATTATATCTTGGACCAAGTAAGACCATAAGTTCATCAGCCCATTCTTCTACCACAATTTCTACCTAATTTCATTGTGCATTTATTATAAAGAATATAATTAGGTTCTTTCATAGATTTGAGTTACCACAAAATGAGAGACAACCAGATATTTATACATGTGGAATGGCATTCAAAAAAGAAAAAAAGAAAATGTCAATCTGAGTAAACCTCTAGATCTAATGACCAATTTACTACGAATATAGCAGACAGAAGAACATTTTAAATGACACCAAGGGACACACTTAGCAAAATCTAAATGGTGAGAAGCCCTAGAGGTCAAAAATCCTGTTTCTTCAACTTTAAAAAAATGGAAAGGGAACCCCTAAAAAGATTTAAGACAGATATCAACCAATTGCAATATATGGCTCTTCTTTGGATGCTAATTCAAATAAACAAATTATTAACAATAAGAAGTCTTTTCTTTCTACTTTTGTAGGTTTAAAATAATCAATAAAGTAGGCCGGGCGTGGTGGCTCACGCCTATAATCCCAGCACTTTTGGAGGCTGAGGCGGGCAGATCATGAGGTCAGGAGATCGAGACCATCCTGGCTAACACAGTGAAACCTCGTTTCTACTAAAAATATAAAAAATTAGCCAGGTGTGGTGGGGGCACCTGTAGTCCCAGCTACTCGGGAGGCTGAGGCAGGAGAATGGCATGAACCCGGGAGGCAGAGGTTGTAATAAGCCGAGATTGTGTCACTGTACTCCAGCCTGGGCAACAGAGTGAGACTCCATCTCAAAAAAAAAAAATAATAAAAAAATAAAATAATAATAATCCATAAGGTAAAAGATCTCTACGAAGAGAACTACAAAACACTGCTGAAAGAGGTCAGGCTGGCTGGGAGCAGTGGCTCACGTCTGTAATCCCAGCACTTTGGGAGTCCCAGGTGGGTGGATCACGAGGTCAGGAGCTCAAGACCAGCCTGGCCAATATGGTGAAACCCCGTCTCTACTAAAAATACAAAAATTAGTAGGGCGTGGGCCAGGTGCGTTGGCTCACGCCTTTAATCCCAGCACTTTGGGAGGCCGAGGTGGGCGGATCACGAGGTCAGGAGATCAAGACCATCCTGGCTAACACGGTGAAACCCTGTCTCTACTAAAAATACAAAAAATTAGCCGGGCGAGGTGGCGGGCGCCTGTCGTCCCAGCTACTCGGGAGGCTGAGGCAGGAGAATGGCGTGAACCCGGGACGGGGAGCCTGCAGTGAGCCGAGATGGCGCCACTGCACTCCAGCCCTGGGCGACAACAGAGCGAGACTCCGTCTCAAAAAAAAAAAATTAGTCGGGCGTGGCGGTGCATGCCTGTAGTTCCAGCTACTAGGGAGGCTGCGGCAGGAGAATCCTTGAACCTGGGAGGCGGAGGCTGCAGTGAGCCGAGATCACACCACTGCACTCCAGCCTGGGCAACAGAGCGAAGACTCCATCTCAAAAAAAAATAAAATAAAATGAGGTCAGGCACAGTGGCTCATGCCTAAATCCCAGCACTTTGGGAGGCCAAGGCAGGCAGACCACTTGAGGTCAGGAGTTCGAGACCAGACTGGTCAACATGGCAAAACCTCAACTCTACTAAAAATACAAAAATTAGCCCAGGCGTGATGGCAGGCACCTGTAATCCCAGCTACTCGGGAGGATGAGGTAGGAGAATCGCTCGAACCCAGGAGCAGGAGGTTGTAGTGAGCTGAAATCACGCCATTGCCCTCCAGCCTTGGCGACAGAGCAACACTCTGTCTCAAAACAAACAAACAAAAAACACACTGCTGAAAGAAATCAGAGATGATTTCTTTTTCAGAGAATCATTTCTAATCTGACTTCTTTTTCAGAGAATCATCTCTGATTTCTTTCAGCAATGTTTTGTAGTTCTCTCTGTAGAGCGCTTTCATGTTTTTGATTAGGTATATTCCTAGGTATTTCATTTTCTTTGTGGCTACTGTAGTTAGGATTGTGTTCTTGGTTTGACTCTCAGCCTGGGTGTTATTGGTGCATAGAAGTGAAAGGGCAAAGGATATGAACAGACACTTCTTAAAAGAAGACGTACAAGCGGCCAACAAACATATTAAAAACTGGTCAACATCATGCATCATCAGAGATGCAAATCAGAACCACAAAGAGACTCCATTTCACATCAGTCAGAATAACTATTATTAAAAAGTCAAAAAATAACAGACGTTGGCATGATTGTGGAGAAAACTGAACACTTCTACACTGTTCGTGGGAATGCAAATTAGTTCAGCCCCTGTGGAAAGCAGTTTGGAGATTTCTCAAAGAACTAAAAATAGAACTAGCATTAGACCCAACAATCCCATTACTTGGTATATACCCAAAGGAAAATAAATTGTTCTGTCAAAAAGACATCTGCACTCATATATTTATTGCAGCACTATTAACAATAGCAAAGAAATGGAATCAACCAAGGTGCCCATCAATGGTGGATTGAATAAAGAAACTGTAGTTTCTTGGAATACTACGCAGCCATAAAGAGAAAAAACTATGTCCTTTGCAGCAACATGGATGCAGCTGGAGGCCAGTACCCTAAGTGAACTGACACACGAACAAAAAACCAAATAATGCATGTTCTCATTTATAAGTGGAGGCTAAACATTGGGTACACATGGACACAAAGATGGGAACAAAAAACACTGGGGATTCCAAAAGGCGGAAGGCAGGGGAAGGGTTGGAAAACTACCTATCGGTTACTATGTTCACTACTTGGGTGACAGGATCATTAGAAGCCCAAAGCTCAGCATAACTCAGTACACCCATGTAACAAAGCTGCACATGCCCTTAATCTAAAATAACTTTTTTTAGAAATCCATAATAAAATGTTTTCTTAGAAAATAATCCGGCTGGGCACCGTGGCTCATGCCTGTAATCCCAGTACTTTGGGAGGCCGAGGCGGGCGGATCACGAGGTCACGAGATCGAGACCGTCCTGGCTAACACGGTGAAACCCGGTCTCTACTAAAAATACAAAAAACAAGCTGGGCGCAGTGGCGGGAGCCTGTAGTCCCAGGTACTCGGAGAGGCTGAGGCAGGAGAATGGCGTGAACCCGGGAGGCGGAGCTTGCAGTGAACCGAGATAGCGCCACTGCACTCCGGCCTGGGCGAAAGAGTGAGACTCTGTCTCAAAAAAAAAAAAGAAAGAAAATAATCCCACTAATTTAAAGAAAATAATTACAGAGAAAAAACTATCTGTACAAAGATGTTTAAAGTAATATAAAACAACCGAAAATTTTAACAAAGGAAAAATATTTAAATTAAATATGAGATAATACTATAGAACATTATACATCCATTTAAAAAATAGGATCGTGATACAAATAGAAACATGAAAGTGTCTTATGAAATCAGGTTGAGGGGAAAAATCAGAATATATATGTGCTATATATATAAATACAAACTCACAATTATATAATTATCATAGTTATATGAAAACTATGTTAAAAAATTGAAAACAACATAAAGAAATGAACATGAATGTTGGCTATGAGGTAGAGAAATTTGGGGGTCAAGTCTTCATCTTTTCCTTTTTATTTCATTTAGCTTTTAAAATAATTTTATAAAGTAACACGTGATAACAAATATGTACTTACTTCAGGAATTTCGGAAAATAAGGAACATAATGTCTACCAGCCACTCAAACTTAACATCCAAAGGAGATCTCTTGATTTTCCTCCTAAACCTGCTGCTCTCCTTGGTCCTCCCCATCTTAATAAATAGCACAACCATTCATCCAGTTGTTCAGTCCAAAAATCTGAAAGTCATACTTGATTCCTCTTTCACCCACGCCCACCATCATTAGCAAAACCCGTCAGCTCTATCTTCAAAATAAGTACCCAATTCAGCCACTTTCATCACCTCTACCTTAACATAAGCCACCCTCCCCTGTTGCCTGAGCTGCTGCCAGCCTCCTAGCTGGTCTCCCTGCTACCACTCTGTCCCTTCCAGTCTTACGGCTTTCTTGGTGTTCCTCAAACACACCAAGCTCATTCCTCCTCAAGACCTTTGCATTTTCTCTACCCCTGCCCTGGAATGTTCTTACTCCCAGATATTCTCATAATTTGCTTCTCACTTTATTCAGGTCTCTACTCAGATGTCTCCTCAGAAGTCATCGCTAATCATCCTAAATAAAGTAACTCCCTCACTCCCTACCTTCTTAAAACATATCACTACCTAAAATTATATATAATGTGTGTGTGTGTGTATGTGTAGAATTATAGCACTATAACCAAGAAAACAAATATAGACTTGTTTGCTTGTTGACAGTGTCTCCTCCAAGAGAATGTAAGCTCCATGGGGTGAGTCAGGGACTCTCTCTGTCCTGTGTACTACTGTATCGGGAACAGTGACCAACAGAGTAAGGATTCAATAAATATGGAGGAAGGAAATTAATCAAAAAATGTATAATCTTACCAACTAGAGAGACATAGAGAACCACAATAAACATTCTGGTGTATTTTCTTCCAATCTTTTTCATGTGTGTGGGGGGGTGCACGCATGCACGTGTGTGTGTGTACAGTATGTGTATATGTATATGTTTTAGTAAAAGTGAGATTCTTTGACAGTCTTACTGTATGCTCCATTTTATATTCTCTATGTTTTTCACATCAAATGTCAGAAACATGTCCACGTATCTTTTTTATTTTTATTTTTTTGAGACAAAGTCTTGTTCTTTCGCCCAGGCTGGAGTGCAGTGGCGTGATCTCAGCTCACTACAACCTCCGCCTCCTGGGTTCAAGTGATTCTTCTGTCTCAGCCTCCTGAGTAGCTGGGATTATAGGCATGTGCCAACATACTTGGCTAACTTTTTTGTATTTTTAGTAGAAACAGGGTTTTGCCATGTTGGCCAGGTCTCAAACTCCTGACCTCAGGTGATCTGCCTGCCTCAGCCTCCCAAAGTGCTGGGATTACAGGCATGAGCCACCACATCCATCTTCTTCTTTTTTTTTTTTTTTTTTTTGAGACAAGATCTCTCTCTGTCGCCCAGGCTGGAGTGCAGTGGTGTTATCTCGGCTCACTGCAATATCCGCCTCCCAGATTCAAGCGATCCTCCTGCCTCAGCCTCCCGAGTAGCTGGGACTACAGCACACATCATTGAGTATCATTACAAAACACTTATCATCAAGTATTTTTTAAAACTTTATTTTTAGACAGGGCATGGTGGCTCACGCCTGTAATCCCAGCACTTTGGGAGGCTGAGGTGGGTGAATCACGAGGTCAAGAGATTAAGACCATCCTGGCCAACATGGTGAAACCCCGTCTCTACTAAAAATACAAAAATTAGCTGGGCATGGTGGCACGCACCTGTAGTCCCAGCTACTCAGGAGACTGAGGCAGGAGAATCGTGTGAACCCGGGAGGCAGAGGTTGCAGTGAGCCGAGATCAAGCCACTGCACTCCAGTCTGGAGACAGGGCGAGACTATGTCTCAAAAAAAAAATTTTTTTTAACTGTTGTACAATATTCCATTGGAATATATTTACTTTAATTTTCTTTTTTTCTTTATGTCACCACAATTAAAATATTTTGTCTACATTGATAATTATATCCTTAGGATAAATTTAAAAATTAGAGTTGCTGGGCCAAAGGGCATATACGTTTTTAAGACTCTAAGGTCAAACTGTCCTCTAAAGAGATTGTATTACCTTTTTTTTTTTTTTTTTTTTTGAGACAAAGTCTCACTCTGTTGCCCAGGCTGGAGTGGAGTGGCGCAATCTCGGCTCACTGCAACCTCTGCCTCCTGGGTTCAAGCGATTCTTGTGCCTCAGCCTCCCGAATAGCTGGGATTACAGGCACCTGCCACCACGCCCAGCTAATTTTTGTATTTTTAGTAGAGACAGGGTTTCACCACGTTGGCCAGGCTGGTCCCAAATTCCTGACCTCAGATGATCCAACCGCCTCAGCCTCCCAAAGTGCTGGGATTATAGGCATGAGCCACTGCGCCCAGCCTATATTACTATTTTTAGTGTATGAGAAGCCAATTTCAATTACAGTCTTGCCAACACTTGTTTTTATCTTGTAAAAATCTTTGCCAATTCGACAAGTAAAAAAAGTATTCTCCTTGTTTAAATTTTCATTTCTTTTTTATTTTTTAATATTTATTTTCATTTCGTAAAATCCAGATGCTGCACAATCATTTCTTTGATTATTAGTGAGAATGAAATTTCTGTCATAAGGCAACTGGCCATTTGTACTTCTTTTTTGTAAATTATATATGTCAATTGCTCATTTCAATTTCATATTATTCTTATTAATTTATAAGAATTATTTGAATAGTAAGGATATTAACACGGCTCAACTTATCTGTTATTTTAAAATTTTGTTTAGAGTTTTGGATGCCTGAAAGCATCATATTTTATGTGGTGAATTCTATCAATATTCTCTTTAAAGTTTTCTTCCATTGACTTTATATTTTATAATTGTTGAAGCTTATTTAGAAATACAAGATTTTTAAAGTTCAAGATATTAGGGGAAAAAAAAAGTCTTCTTTTTTTTTTCTTGAGATAGGATCTCACTCAGCCTAGGCTGGAGTGCAGCTCACTGCAGCCTCAACCTCCTGGGCTCAAGGCATCCTCCCACCTCAGCCTCCCAAGTAGCTGACTACAGGTATGTGCCACCACATCCAGCTAATTCTTTTGATTTTTTTCTTTTCTTTCTTTTTTCTTCTTTTTTTGTAGAGACAGGGTCTCATTATGTTGCCTAGGCTAGTCTCAAACTCCTGGCCTCAAGTAATCCTCCAGCCTCAACTCCCAAAGCCCTGGAATTACAGGGATAACCCATTGTGCCTGGCCTAAAAAAAAGTCTTTTAAAAGTTTTTTCAAAGGACACTATTTTAGGCACTAACTGTATTTGGAAACACTTCCCAGCTCACTCATTTCTTGGTCTGGTATTTTTATTTTGCTACACATTCTTTCTTTGCATATATAGGCCATTTATTGAGGGTCCATTGTGTAGATGACAAGATGCCAAGTGCTGAGGGAAATGAAAAAAGACAGAAAGTCCTATGCAAGTTATCTTTGCATGGTGCCAACCACAGCACCATTTGCAATTAGATACATTACAAACATTCTAGGAAATAATGGGCCTTATATATTTGTCAAATTAGACCTTTTGAAAGAATGTGAGCCATTGAATCTGCTGATAAGGGCATATTGTATGTTCACATTCTAGGTATGAGCCTGGTGAGTAGATTGTAAACAAAGGAAAAAATAACTGGCTGTCAAACCCAAAAATGAAGAACAGACAGGAGCAAGAATCCCTAATCCATTCTTAGCTGAGAACATCTTTGGGGGTAATCTTCCCAGCTCCTAAATATAACCCTCGGGATTCCAGACATGCTGACTTTTCACATGGCCCTTCCTATGTTCTGTAATTTGAGGCCCCCAGGCATACAGTTGGTGCAAGGACTATGACCTCTTCCTCCTTGGCCTTCTTTTTGGCATCATCCAACTTCTTCTTTTTGCTTTCAGGCATGAGATCATCTAACCAGCTCAGCTCTCGCTTAGAGAAACAGAGATCCATGACTTTCCTGACAAAGACCAAGGCCAAAACCTGAAGAAAAATAAAAAACGAAAGTGAATGAAAGGGACTAATCTCTTTCCTGGACTTAAAAGCAAAGCCTTATTTTCACAGCAGACTAGGACATTTCAAGCAAAATCAAACTCATAATAATCCTAACAGTCACCATTTATTGAATGCTTTCTTTGTGCCAGGTAACACATGTTACATACAGTATTTTAACTATCATAACAGCTCTACGACTTAGAGAGCAGCTAACTGGATTCTGTCATTGAAAAGATGAGCTCATCATCTGCAGATGGCTAGGGGTCAGCAGGAAGGCTGCAGGACAGCAGGTGGGTAGAAAGCCTCTGCTGGAGCTGGGCCATGGTGGGACCAGCCACAGCCACCCAAGCATTCCTCACAGTGGGATGATGGGTTCTCTTAGAAGACCATCTTTATTCCCTCTGATCCTTTGCCTATACATTCCCCTACCCAAATCCTTGCTTTGGGCCTGCATCATGTGTCTCTAGTGGTTTTCGTCTCTGCCCTCTGGCCTGGCCTGACACTCACTTTATAAATGAGGAAACTGAGGCCCAGAGAGAGAAAGTGACTTGCCTAAAATCTGACAGCTGATTTCCCCAATAAAGGTATGTCCAGGGCATCCCAATTGCTGCTCCACTTTCTTTCCATGAGGGCCATTTTAGCCAAAGGAAAACAAAGAATTAATCCTGCCTGGGTGGACTGGTGATCATCAGCTATAATTGGTGACTGGACAAGGAATGAGGCAAATCAGGCTTATTAAATTCAAGTACATTTCTCTCTAATTTAGTGACCACTTTCCTAATACATCTGGAATTGATAGGATCCCTTCTAGGAGTTCCCAGTAATTTGCAATTTATTTAACCCATGAACATAATACACGAATACAAAGCCTTATATGTAGTCTGACAAAATTGAGAAACCCACCAGGAGGGTGTGGATCTAGAGGATTAGAAAAAAATTAAAGATAGAATTTCCATATGATCCAGCAATTCCACTCCTGGCATATACCCCAAAGAATTGAAAACGGAGACACAAACAGATATTTGTACACCCATATTTACAACAGTATCATCGACAGGTGAATGGATAAACAAAATGTAGTATTTACATACAATGGGATACTATTCCATCTTAAAAAGGAAGGAAATTCTGACACATGCTACAACATGGATGAACCTTGAAGACATTAGCCAAATGAAATTAGCCAATCACAAGCTGGGCGCAGTGGCTCACGTCTGTAATCTCAGCCCTTTGGGAGGCTGAGGCAGGTGGATCACCTGAAGTCAGGAGTTTGAGATCAGCCTGGCCAACATAGTGAAACCCCGTCTCTACTAAAAATACAAAAAATTAGCTGGGCGTGGTGGCAGGCACCTGTAATCCCAGCTATTAGGGAGGCTGAGGCAGGAGAATCGCTTGAACCTGGGAGGTGGAGGTTGCAGTGAGCCGAGATCATGCCATTGCACTCCAGTCTGGGTAACAAGAGTGAAACTCCATCTCAAAAAAAAAAAAAAAAAAAAAAAAAAAAAAAAAAGAAGAAGAAAGAAAGAAAAGAAATTAGCCAGTCACAAAAGGACAAATTATGTGATTCACTTATACGATGTACCTAGAATAATCAAATACATAGAGACAGAAAGTAGAATGGTGGTTGCCAGGGGCTGAGGGTATGGGAGAATGGGGATTTAGTGTTTAATAGGTGCAGAGTTTCAGCTTTGCAAGATGTAAAAAGTTCCAGAGCTGGAGGGTGGTAATGGCTCCACAGCAATGTGAATGTACTTAATGCCACTCAACTGTATACTTAAAAATGGTAAATTTTAAAGTTATAATATTTTACCATTAAAAAATAACAATGATAATAAGAATTTATTTTTTAAAAACCACCTCACCATCATTGGGAAAACAATGGCAGCTGGAGATGCCTTGATGACCCACAGTAGGACGAGACAGGTCAACTGGATGAGGGTGAAGAGGTGCACTTTGCGCAGCGGCACATGCCGCAGGTAGATGAAATCTGGCTGGTGCTTTGCAGGCATCCCAAAGAGCTTTAGACGATCAAAGAACTGAAAGGAAAGAACTGGCATTTATTTTCAGGAGGGCACTCTGGGTCAGAAGCTTTGTTAGACCCATTCATATCTCTTACATCACCTGCTCTGAAAGGTAGGTAACACCATTTCCTCTGGACAGAAATGGAAACTGAGACTTTAAAAGACCAGGCAATTTGGCCAAGGTTATTAAGTGGCAAAGTCAAAATTTGAATCCATCTTTTCTAATTCTAGGTCCAAACTTCTTTCTCCTATCCCACTCTGTGTCTCCTAAGAGAGCTCTTTCTCAGGGAGTGTTGAAAACAAAATAAACCAATTACATCTTTTTGCTTATTATCAAAACCAAATCTCTTACTTGTTTTAGGAGTTTGGAGCTATTCATTGATTATTTACAGTGAAAAGATAAAATAAAACCTCATAACATCCTAGATATATAAAAAATGATCATCCTTACAATAAGGAAAAAAGAGAACCAGAGATTAAATAACCTGCCCAAGTTCATAGTAGAACTCAGTATATAAGACTGGCCATTGGACATTCCATTCAAACAAAAAATAATCAGCCTAAGTTATTATATTATCTGGAATACCCAAGTTATCAATGATAAGCTCCTGATTTTTCTTTTTGAAAGACTCAGAGCAATAGTTGATGGATGGAAAAATGCAGAGTATAACAAGAAGTGACATCTCCTTACCAGGAGCAACTCCCACTATTCCCCTATCTCTTCTGCCAATGAACCCTCCCCCAAAGTTAAATACCCCATTTTTACACTTTAGCCTGGCACTAACCTAGATCTGTCCATGAGTGAAAGCCAGTTTGGTTCTTGATCAACCTTTCAGATCCAAGTTTACCAGCACCTGGCAAAGCACCTAATGTTTAATACATGCCGAAAAAATTGTCTGTTGAATAATTAATGAATGACTGGAGCCATGACATCAAGCCAGACCACCCTGGAAGTCTCTGTACTCTCTTGCCAACATGGCTGTTTTTCTCCCTGTATCCAAATACATGTCTAAAATAGCCTAAGTGGCAAGACTAGGAAATAACTTTCTCAAGAACTGGTTGTGCTTCTCTTGGGGAGCTGTCCTTCCCTAGACAGGACATGCAAACTTGAGTGAGAAGAAACTGCCCTGGCTGAACCATACAATACCTGAATTCCCTGTAGTGAAGAAACTCCCATGTAGAGGAAAACTCCATAGAGTACCGGCATTGGAATAAACTGAAGACAAAAGGACAAGAAAGGCCAGAAATTAAATTTGGTATCACAGCACACTCAAAACTATATAAACTTTTATATCTCCAAGAATGAAACAAAGTCACAAAATAGCTGCAGACACATTGCATTAGTTTCTGCGCCTGTAGGTGACTTAGGAGTAGAAGCAAAAGCAGAAGCCGACAATGATAAAAATCATTTTGTTCTGAAACGAAATGATTACATGTAAGTTAGACCTCCCATCTCACCCATCTGGCTCTTCCTCCTCCATGGGGATGGGCACACATACACACACACACACACACACACAAACATACCCCTCTCATAGAAATAATGCCTTTTAAATCTTCTGCAATCTCACAATCATCTCCTCAGGGATTTGATGCATTTTAATGTGAACCAAAAAAGCTTCCTTTTTTACTGACCAGTGGCTTGAGGGCAAGAGTGGGGACATATCTTATCAGAGAGGTAATGGTCTGTGGGGAAACACCGACATTATTATACTGCACTTGAACATCCACACAGTATTTGAACATGACTTTCTGATCACATCATGTCTATCAACCTAGGTAATCTTCAGATGACTCCAAGGTAGGGAAATTGGGCCTATAGAACCAAGGCAAGGGAAGTCTCAGAGCTGAAAACTAAACTGGACTTGTTTTATTCTAGGGCTAAAGAATATTCCCAAACCTGATTCTTCCCTCCAGACTAACACAGGAACAGAAAACCAAACACCGCAGGTTCTCACTCATAAGTGGGAGCTGAAGAATGAGAACACATGGACAGAGAGTGGAACATCACACACCAGGGCCTGTCGGGTGGTGGGCGGCAAGGGGAGGGAGAGCATTAGGACAAATACCTAATGCATGTGGGGCTTAAAACCTAGGTGATCGGTTGACAGGTGCAGCAAACCACCATGGCACATGTATACCTATGTAACAAACCTGCACGTTTTGCACATGTATCCCAGAACTTAAAGTAAAATTTTAAAAAACATAGAATTAGAAAATCCCCCATTGGATTTTATGTTCCAGCTGTAGAGTGATTAGACATCCCAATTCGATGTTGTTTGTGAACTACTGAATAGTTGTCCTAAGAGAATTGTCCTGAAGCAGCTAGGGGAAAGCCCGGGGATGGCCACTGCCATGCCTTCATGGTTCTGTCTTGGAGAAGCAGCAATGTTTAGGCTCTTCCAGATGATGCCTCAACCAGGTGGGAGTGAGAGTTGGGCTGGGGACAGGGAATATGAGGTGGGAAAGGGGCGTCAGGAGAGGTGGGTGGTAAGGTTGAGTGGAAAGTGAGGGGACAGGAAGATGGTTCAGAAATCCTTCCCATCCCTCTCAGTTCTCACCCTTGAAGGGCATTTGTGGTACAGGCTGGGGTGTTTGAAGATTTGCCAAAAAGAAGGAAAGATGAGGCAAGGGAGACAAGGCAGTGCTCCAGAATGGTTGGCGCCTGGGAATACAGCCGTAAAGTTTCCTTCTCACCCCAATCTCCCAGATGCAGGCCTTCCACCCACAAAACAATTTTTTAATGTTCAAAGTATACTCTATCTGTACCAAAAAAAAAAAAACCCTCTCTTTTAGCCCCACTTCTCATACTAGCCACTGCCATTTTTCCATCTTGCTTCGCAGAATAACCTCTCGAAAGGTTTGCCTGCAGTCTTTATTCCTTATCTCCTATTCACTCTTTAGCCACCTGTAATTGGATTTCTACTCTACAGTTCCACTGAACTCCTTCTCTGATAAGATACCCCCAACTCCTGCCTCAAGTCACTGGTCAGTAAAAAAGTTCCATGTTAAAAATACACTAAATCCCTAAGGATTTGGAAGATTTTTTGAGATGATGGAAGATTTAAAAGGCATCATTTCTGTTAAAGAGGAGTGTGTGTGTGTGTGTGTGTGTGTGTGTGTGTGTGTGTGTCTGCCCATCCCCAGACAGGGATGGAGGAAGAGCCAGCCATGGAGGCCTGTAATTTAACTTACATGTAATCATTTCATTTCAGAACAAAATGATTTTTATCATGGTCAGCTTCTGCTTTTGCTTCTACTTCTAAATCACCCACAGGCAGCAGAAACTAATGCAATCCACTGACTCTGCTCTTGTCAGATAACCTGAGGCCTCCAATGTTGCTAAATCCAATGGCCTTAGCTTAGTCTTCATCTTCCAAGACGTGTCTACCCAGTCCCTCTTTCTTGAAACATTTTCCTTACTTGGCTTCCCTAATACCACATCCCCCTAGTTTTCTTCCCACCTCTCTGGCAGCTCCTTCTGAGACTCTGTTGCTACCTCGTCCTCTACCCAACCTCTAACTCTGCTCTTCTCTTATGTCTCACTTCTCTTTTATGTCTTCTGTTTTCCCTGAGTTCTCTCATCTATTCCCTCGGCTTTCAATACCACCTATGTGCTGTTCACTCCCAAATTTATACCCAAATTTATATTTTAGTCCAGAACCCTCCTCTAGCCTCTTCACTTAGATGACTCCCAGACATCTCACTCCAAATCTGATCACAGCCCCACCCCTCACAAAAATCATACAATCTTTTCCATCTTAATAAATGCCATCACTCTCCACCAGATGGTCAAGTCAGAAACCTAATAGGCTTCTTCGATTTTTCTATTTTCCTCACCCCATTCCAGATCCAGTCAACAATTGAGACCTTTGGGTCTCCCTCCAAGCTATACAGAAGCCATGCCTTTTTATCTGTCCCTACTACCAGCCTCCTTATCCAAGCCACCATCATCTGTCACCTGCAACAGCTTCACTGCTCTGTCTGCTTCTATTCTTCCCTAGACATCAGCCAGAGTGATCTTTTTAAACTAGCTGGATCATGTCCCTCTCCTGTTAAAACCCTTCAAAGGTTACCTTGCCCACTGTCGACAAGGCCCTACATGATCTGCCCCTGCCTCTCTTTCCTTCTCATTGCACTGTGCTCTTGTCTTCAGTCAATGCCCATGAGCCACATGGCCCTGATATTTCATAGAACACATATCACTCTTTCCCACCTAAGGGCCTGACTAGACTGCTTTTCTCCCCTCCTTCCGTGCCATCTCCCACCATCCATGGCATGGCTCCACCTCATCTTTTTTTTTTTTTTTTCTTTTTGAGATGGAGTCTCACTCTGTTGCCCTGGCTGGAGTGCAGTGGCATGATCTCGGCTCACTGCAAGCTCCACCTCCTGGGTTCACGCCATTCTCCCGCCTCAGCCTCCCGAGTAGCTGGGACTACAGGCGCCTGCCACCACGCCTGGCTAATTTTGTTTTTGTATTTTTAGTAGAGACAAGGTTTCACTGTGTTAGCCAGGGTGGTCTCGATCTCTGAACCTCATGATCCACCCGCCTCAGCCTCCCAAAGTGCTGGGATTACAGGTGTGAGCCACTGCGCCTGGCCTCCACCTCTTCTTAAAAAGCATCTCCTCAGAGAAGCCTTCTCTGACCATCCTAACTAAAATAGACCCCTCTCAGTTCTCTATAGTGCCAGAAAGCACTGTGTATTTCCTTTATATCACTATTCACATTCTGTAGTTATCATGTTTGTTTTCTTAACTAATTTTCTTAACTACATCTGTCTTTCCCCTCTAGAATAAACTCTTTCAGGGCAGGGATTTGTATGTGTATCTATTTGGCACCACTGTAATCTCCAGTGCAGGATTCCTGGCACAAATCAGGCCCTTGATATTTGCCGAATAAGTGAAAGGATGATTACCTTTAAGATAGCCGTCATGAAGACTGAGCAGCCCATCAGCACAAAGATCATAAGGCCTGTCACTCTCTGTTCTCGGATGCCCAGGAACTTGGGCTGTTCTCCAGGAGCAGAGCATTCAGATTCTAGCTTGAGGCTGTTCACATGTGTGATGGACAAGACAGTTGCAGCTACAAACCAGGGCAGGCCCATGATGGAGCAGACACCCAGCATGATGGCCACCATCAGTAGGTCCAGGTGGTAGCCACAGCCTTTCTGTGGGGAAACAGAGTCTTTGTCACCATCAGTAGGCTAGCTGTAGTAGGGCATAGAACAGTGAGCTAGGGGTCTCAGGCCCAAAGCAGGAAGGGGTGTATGGATAAGAAGGAAGGGGTTCAGGGATCCAAGAGGAGTCTTGTAGCCCCTCCTGGTTAGGGGGAAACAAAGAAGAAAAAGGGGAATCTTAGCCTGTCCTATATATGCCAATATTGATTCTTTTTCCAAGTGCCTCCAGCTTACTCTGAGTCTTACACATTCAAAGATCCATTCTTCTCTGGAAGATTAACCAGACACCCTGCCACATCTTGACCATTCTAGATGGCAGAAACTATGGGAGTTAGATATAAGTGTCCTTATTGGCTTCCTACCACATACCCCCAGATCGTTGACAGATTTGGATATTGCTTGCCTGCTCTGTTACTTCCCTAGGATCCTAGGGTTCCAGTTTCAGCCTAGAAACTATAGTAACAGACATCAATGGGAGAATACCCGCCTCTAGGAAACAGTGGCCCAGGCTGCCACCTGAACCTCAGGAAGACAAGCTGTACAGTTGCTTGACCCAAAGCATATAGCTATATACGGAACACCAGGAACTCTACCCAATCACCTTCCCCACAGGTGTGAGAGGAGAGTAATGGAGTCCACCTTGCTTTCATACCATACCACCATGTTCCACTCTAATCTCCAAAGCAATCTTTGTTATTAAAGAATGGAAACCCCTTATGAACCTCTTCTATGAGATTCTACAGTTTCTGGTCTAGATGTGCTTACCCTAAAATTTTAAAAAAATGTAACAGGTTGCCATAGCAGCCTTCTAGGTCAGAACCTCTTTTTACCTTGAGCTTATGTTCCTTCCTGTTAATAATGACGGCTGTGATCTGCTGATCCATGAATATCAAGATAGTACAGAGAAGAGCTGGGATAATTGCAGCTATCACAGTCCACCAGGGATTGGGGCCAATGGGATTAATAATCCATCCACGATCATCCCTTGTTGGCTAAGGGGGAAAATATATTATTTTTGTATTTTAAGTTATAGTCATTGGGTAAAACATATCAAACTGTATCACAATATCCATGTTTCTTTTTATTCTTGAGTGAGAGTTCTTAAAAAAAAAAAAAAAAAAAAAAGGCATGAAATACAGCAACTCCTTAGGAAATCTATGACCTTGTTCTGAAACCACTTCCCAAACAGTTAAAGACACCAATGACTAACAGAAATTCTTCGGTTTGCAGGATGGTAGATAAGAAAAGAAACAACTTGCTGAAACCCCCTTGGCACAGAGGACCCAGAGGTAGCATGAAGAGATAACTATGAATGCCTGAGGACTTTTCAGACCTCCCCTTTCCTTCTACCAATAACTTACTATCCCAGAATCCACCCCCTAAACCTTTTCTAACTATTGAAGTAAAGCTAGTGCAGGGAGACAGATTTGAGCTGTATTCCTGTCTCCTTGTTAGTAAACTTGAAATAAAAAACTTTTCTTCTCTCAAAAGCCTGGTATCACAGTATTGGCTTCTAGCACATTGGGCAGCAAGCCCCTTTTGCTCAGTAATAGTTCCAAATCCCCTTTGAAACAGTCAATCCTCAATTATTAATTTCTTGTGAAATATTCATTAATCTTGCACTTCCTTACACTTACTTTCCAAACCTTTGTGTAGAGAGAAAACAAGTGTATCTCAACATTAACCCAAGTAAAATATAATTAACAACTATATCTGTTGTCAAAAAAATTTAATAACTTCCAAAGACAAATATAAATAACTTGGACTATTCTCTTACTACTTCTCTCCAGAGCCATATAATATGTGTCTACAGCATAAATAAAGGCAAAGTGGAGCCATCTGCATGGAATCTCCTGGGCTTGGAATGGACTGGATTGCTCCAAGGGTCTTCTCCCATCAGTAGTGAAACAGGGGTCCGGCCATCAGAGACTTGAGAAGGAGCCTAAGATGGCTAAAGTTGGGGGTCTGTTTGACCTAGGATCCTCTCCAATGCCCCTGTAATACAACTGTTTATAAATCTTATTGGGGTGTTCACAACATATCTAAACTCACCCAGATCCTTACCCTACCCCTGCAGTGTACTCTGAGGAAGACAAGTTTGCCCTTTTTTGGCAAGTGGTGCTAGAGGATAAAAGGCCAGGGATACCAACTGGACCAGAGTTGACCCAAATTCAAGAAACAAAGCACAGACTATTATATTTGATTTGGTTCCTTATTAGTCATGACTCTAGGATTCAAAGACTCTTTAATAACACCACCAAGTCCAAAATTATGAATGGGTTAGCTTCTAAAAGTTTACAGAATCTATGTTTCCTTAGTAACAATGTTCTAAGTGGTAGTTAAGTTCTCAGACCAACACAAAAACTTATTAAATAAACCCTTAATGATGTTATACCCCTAGTAATAGTACTAGCCTTCAGATTGGGTCTTGGGAGTTGAGTGCCATGTGGTACAATAGGGAGAGACAAAAAGAAGAAAACTTCTTCTCTGCCTCCTAAAAATGGAGCCTGTCATGAGCAACATTTTCTTTGACGTTCTCCCGTTTCCCTTTCTCCCCTGTCCTACCTCCCAGAGGCGTTCTTCACAGATGTCCCAGAAATTCAGTGCCTTCTGACTATCTTAGGCCTATCCCTTAGGGAACCTTTCCAAGGACTGCTTAATGTTCCCATATTACCTATTTTTACACAAAATCCATTCATCCTGCAGCACTGATCTCAGCTAGGTATTAGAGAGAAAGCTGATTGTGCTCATTCACACAAAGGCAAGAATGCCATATTCTAGAAGGTATTATACTTACAAGAGGAATTGATTAGTCCATAAACTTCCGACTGGTGGCATTTCAGCAAATTCAACAAAATTAAAAATTTTCAGACAATATGGAAGAACGTATTTCAACAGGCCTACTTCATGGGTATAGAGAAAAAAGAGAAAGGAAAGGGACAACTGAAGGGAGCATTTACAAGTCAGGGACTGCCTTTATTCCTGTCGGCCTTCTCCTCACCAACTTCTCCCATTTTCCTACTTCATAATTCTTCTCAAGTCACTGAGTATGCACAGATTTTCTCTCCTCTCACCCTATGGGGATCTATAGAACTGAGTTCAGCTTTTCTATCTTCTTTGTCTACTTAGTCAGTTCTCCCAAACTGAAATCGATTTGGAGTCCCCATGTATTGATCATTTGTTTGACTTTTTGTACAGGTTCTTGAAAAATACCATATATTAGAGAGAGTTATACAAACAATGAAATCAGATTGAGATGATTTCGAAAGAGATGTCATGATTACTCCGGCAAGGGCCCTAGACTCCTGATGAGGCTCCTCTTAGTTCCATTCTCCTCCTTTAAGGAAGGGGCACCATCCTTGAAGGTTCAGGACAAGTCCTTTACCTTTTTCATTCTTCCCAGTGCCCTTATACAGCTGATGCTCAATGAAAGTGCTGTTAAAGAGGCTTGTTCCAGAGACCCATGTTTCCACAGTGTCTTGAATGTATTTATGTAAATGTGCACATTCCATTGTTTAAATATTAACATATTAAGAACAATAATTGGTATTAATAACAATAATAATAATACTTTTCATTCATTAAACAACCTTAGTTTTTCTGTTCTCTGGCTTTTCTGTCTTGAATTCGACCAAGTCTGAAGTTTGCTTTTCTAAATGACAAGGTATGAGGGGCAAGGTTCAGATTTAGAGGACTATAAAACTCATGATAAGGATATGAAAAGGACTTTGAAATTTACTTGGCATCAGAATGTATGAAATTACATGAGTGCACCAAGTACTCTGAGATCTGTTTACCTTGAACACACTGGGAACTTGAAGCTTTGGTGATGGGACTCCAATCAAAAAATCAATAATCACCATTGTGAAGATAGTGAGGAAAACAGCAAAGTCACTCACCATGGAGCGTACCTGGCATGAGAAAGAAGTGGACACATGTTTTGGCAGGTTAAATACAGTAGAAAAGAGGTTAGTATTGTAAAAGGCTTAAAAATCCTCAGAAGAATGTTTTCATCTTACAGTTGAATTAATGCAAGCAAATTTAAACAACAGGAATATGTTAATCACCCAATTAATGCCCATAAAGTGTGGATATGATGAGGGAGAATGAACCCTCTGACAAATGCTAACATAACCCAGACCATCCTCTGAAAAGTTCTGTTTAGGACATTTAGGGCCAGGTTGGGACTCTAATTCTGAGAACTTGGATTTTCTGGCATCAGCCAAGGTCCTCAGTGCTAGCCAAAAACCTCAGCAGCATCAACTCCACTTCTCCCTCATACCCAATAGCCAGTCTGTTTGCAAGTCCTATTGGCTCTCCCTTCAGAACATATCCCGAGTCTGATCACTTCTTACCACCACCACTGCTCCCACCCAGATCCAAGTCACCATCAGCTCCTGTTCGGGTAATGGTAGCAGCTTCCTAACTTGCTTCTGCCTTTGCCCTGCAGTGTTTTTTAAATGCAATCACTGGAGTAATTATTTGAAACATAAGTTGGGTCATGTCACTCCTCTATCAAAACCCTGAAATGGCTTCTGGCCAAAAGGCCTTCTTGGCCTATGAGGGCCACACAATTGGCATCATCACATCTCCCACCCCAGCTCTTATTGCTCTTCTGCTTGCCCACTCTGCTCCAGACACACAGACCGCGTTGCTGTTTCCTTAAACATGCCAAGCTCACTCCCACCTCAGGGTCTTTGTACTTGTTCATGCCTCTACCTAACAAGCCTTTCCTCCAGGTAACCTCTTGGGTAGCTCCCTCACGTCTTTTAGGTTCAACTCAAATATCACCTTCTCCTTGAGCTCTTCTCTGATGATCCTACTTAAAATTGGCCACCTCCCTCCACCCCAGCACTTCCTGTACTTCTTTACTGCTTTATTTTCCTCCATGGCACATATCTCTATTTTGTTGGAGATTCCCATCCAATTTAGGATCCATCATAAAAGGACTGCCTCACTTTATAGTGTGGCTTTAATAAAATACAGTACCTGGCAAATGACCCATGCCTGCCTTAATCTAAGCTTCCAAAAGAGTGAAAGCAAAATATACCTTAGCCACATGTAATATCACTGGTACCTTAGCCTGACTTCATTTTGCTTTGAAGCCCAAGGTTTCCAGTTTCTCCTCCATGGTTTTGTTAGTTCTTCTCTGGATGTAATATAAATTCTCTGAGTATCCACTGCCTCCCCATCCCCAACATGAAGCCCACTTAACCATCCTGGGGCCCAGTGGCCCTTTTCTCCTCTGAACTCCTACGGCACGTACATCCCAGGTGGGCATCCAACTGTTTACTACTTTCTATATGGCACCTGATGGTTTCATGTGTTTTTCCTTCCTATCTGATGACAGATACTATCTTTTAAGTTTCTGTTGCATCCGCCTAGCACTTAACCCAGGCCTGAGCAAGTAGTCAGTACAGAACAGCCACTTGTTAACTATTTGTCCTAGCATGAAACAAAGACCCAGAACTTATTTAATATGTACCTCCCGTGACTGCCACGTAGGCTCACTGAAGTCTAAGAATGTGTTCTAGTCATATATGGGTGTACACTAAATATCTAATTAACTGAGTCCTCCTCCCATTTATGTACCCTGTATTGAAAATGTGCCTGGCTGATAAAAAAGGATGAGTTCATGTCCTCTGTAGGGACATGGATGAAGCTGGAAACCATCATTCTGAGCAAAATATCGCAAGGACAGAAAACCAAACACCGCATGTTCGCACTCATAGGTGGGAACTTAACAATGAGAACACTTGGACACAGGATGGGGAACATCACACACCGGGGCCTGTTGTGGGGTAGGGGGAGGGGGAAGGGATAGCATTAGGAGATATACCTAATGTAAATGACGAGTTAATGGGTACAGCACACCAACATGGCACATGGATACATATGTAACAAACCTGCACGTTGTGCACGTGTACCCTAGAACTTAAAGTATGATTAAAAAAAAAGAATCCCTGTTAAAATTTTTGCATTATACTTCCAAACCTTGAAAATTATTTTATTTTGAGAACAAAATATCACTTGAACTTGGATGTAAAAAGTAACCTGGCAAGATGCCAAACAATGGCAAAAAAATGCCATTTATTTAGTGCAAATTTCATTGCTTTACATCTTCTAAAATATGAACAGGAAATAGGCTGAATAAATGTTTTGAATAATGTTTTCCAGATGTGATATAACCGTTTAATAAACCACTACTGATGTAAAAAAAAGAAAAAATAAAAAAGAAAATAAATAAAAAAGAAAAAAAGAAAATGTGCCTGGCTGAAACCTCACTTACAGGAAAAACTACCATTTCCTCCTGATTTGAGCTCCCTTTCTTTTCTTTTTCTTTCTTTTTTTGTGTGTGTGAGAATAGCTTTTAATTTAAAACACTTGAAGCAATAAATCATCTATCTCTCTTTCCATCACAGGCAAATATTCTTCCCCCAAATTTGATGTAGTTTAAACAACAACTGTGACTAGTACAAAACAAAACAAATACAATCTCTTTCAGGAGGCAGCATCAAAACCTACTGGGCTGGTGGGTACCGGCAATAGGCTCAGCCTCCACCAAGGCAGAGAAAAGCAGCACACTGAGAGCAGCAAGACTTGCGTGGTATTTCACCCAGCTTTGGACAGACTCAACAATACCTGGGGTGGGGGGAACCACAAAAGAATGATGCCTGAAATGAAACAAGTATGCTCGGCTCCCTCATGTGGCTAATATCCTTGGCACCTAGAAGATGCTAGAAAAATAAGTGCAAAGATAGCAGCTCCCAGGCAAAGCTGAGAGAAGACAGTTTGGGGCTCATTTGCTTTTGTTTTTTAATTGGGGTCTTATATATACATTGATTTTCAGGCAGAAAAATTTTCTGCTTTCTGGGAGGTGTTCGGTGCCACATAGTGCTCCTGACTCCAGCAAAAATATTTGTGTTGTTTCTGTCTATTTGGATGATTCACTGAATTACCTTTTCTACCTATGGTATTTCACTGCCTACCCCAAACCATGTAAGTGTAGAGTAGCATGTCCAATAGAATTACATTAGCCAGGCCAGGCACGGTGGCTCACGCCTGTAATCCCAGCACTTTGGGAGGCTGAGGTGGGTGGATCACTTGAGGACAGGAATTCGAGACCAGCCTGGCCAACATGGTGAAACTCTGTCACTACTAAAAATAGAAAAATTAGCCAGACATGGTGGTGCACACTTGTAATCCCAGCTACACAGGAGGCTGAGGCAAGAGAATCACTTGAACCCAAGGAGGTGGAGGTTGGAGTGAGCTGAGATTGTGCCACTGTACTCTAGCCTGGGCGACAGAGTGAGACTCTGTCTCAAAAAACAAAGAAGTACGTTAGCCATATGTCTAATTTTAAATTTTTTAGTAGCCATATAAAAAATATAAAAATCAGTAAAAATAATTATATTTATCAAATTATTATTTTATTTAATCGATATATCTAAAATACTGTCATTTCAGTATGTAATCAATATAAAATATTGATGAAATGTTTTATATTATTTTTTGGTACCAATCCTTCAAGATCTGGTATATATTTTATGTGTACAGTACAGTCTCAATTTGGCAAGCCAAATTTCAAGTGGCCATTTGCCACATGTAGCTACTGACTACCCACATTAAATACTGCAAGTCTACAGAATCTTATGCAAACTCTTTCAGAGTGATTTACTGAGTGGGAAATCTCTGTGACACTGTGCAGGTCGTCTTATATACCAACTTAAGAGTAGAGAACTTTTGTTTTATTTTGTTTTGTTTTGTTTTGTTTTGTTTTGTTTTGTTTTTGAGCAGGTGTCACTCTGTTGCCCAGGCTGAAGTGAGTAACGTCATCACAGCTCGCTACAGCTTTGACCTCCCTGGCCTCAAGTGATCCTTCCACCTCAGTCTTCCTGAGTAGCTGGGACTATACGCACACGCCACCACTCCTGGCTAATTTTTTTTTTATATATATATACTTTGTAGAGATAGGGTTTTGCCATGTTGCCCAGGCTGGTCTCAAATTCCTGGGCTCAAGCCATCTGCCCGCCTCAACTTCCCAAAGTGCTGGGATTACAGGCGTGAGCCACGGTGCTTGGCCCAGAACCTTGTTTTATAACCTAGGATTTTTTTACCTAGAGTAAGGGATAGAATCACAATTTTATCTACTCCCATCCCTTAGTCCTGCCCCTGCCCCCTGCTGTCTCCCCACAGAAGGCCTGTACTGATGTGATTTAGCAACAATGATACCTACAAGGTGAAAAAGACATCCTTTCTGTGATAGCTTCGTCAGCACTTGTTTGGGGATCATAACTGTAGCTGAATTAAAATTTTAAAATATTCTATAAACGTTACAGATTTAGCTGAAGGTGGTTCAGAGGCTTTTCTAGGAGGGTGTCTTAAATAGATTTGTTTTTGAGGGGGATGGTAGCAAAGTTGCTCATGGACTGGAAAGTTGTGAGTTTCAAGAGTGGAAAAAAAAATGAGATGATTACAAAGAAAGTAAAGACAAGTGGAGCAGAAATAGAAATGGGGTGGGGACACTAAAAATGATACAGGTCCTAAACTTGGGTGTATACTCTGTAATAATCCAAAAATATAACATCTAAATCTCTAAATGGTCCCTCACATTTCACATGTCTGACCCTAATAGTAGTAACCACAGGAAAATAAAAATAGAAGAGAATGTTAGGGCAGGAAGGGGCTTCTGAGCTCATCTAATTTAACCCATTCGTTTTAAAGAAAAACGCCCAGAGAGGTAAAGCAACTTGGCCCTATCACACTTAAAGGTGGAGTCAGGGTACAAGCCCAGGTGTTCTCACCATGAACTTCAGGTAAGGCAGTTCAGGTAAAGTGAATAAATTATACAGGAAGCAAGAGGCTCAGGCTATTCCCGTTGTACATCCTGCAAGCCCAAAGTGAGTGACAGAGAAACAGCAGGCACATTCTATTGTAAGTAGGAGAAAACAACCAAGTCAACTCCAAAATATTGAAGAAACATTGATGTGAAATGTCATTTGAACATGATTCTTCCAGTAGTCTTTTCTGTATTTTTTTTTCCTTTAAAAGAAAAGTCCCAATCTGAGCCAAATTGGACTTCTGATTAGTTACATGGGCATTTAGATCAATGAATAAAATACAAATTTTGACACATCATGTTTTCCAAAGATACATCCATTGGGATTCCATACAAATGGAAATCAGAAGATATTTACGGGAAGAAAGTACTATCTTTCACATGAACATCCGCATACAGTAAGAACTTCACAATTATACCACCATGTCTCACACAGAGGACTCCTAACAGGCTGATAAAATTCACGTATTATTCCACTTCTCACTCACAGATAATATTGTCTGCACACATGTGTAAAATTAAGCAGTACATTCTAGACTTTTATTCCAGGGAAATCTGCCTTGTATATAATAAGACATACATATAAATACATTTTTAAGCAAGAAAGAAGTCCATTATTTGCTCCAGTTTTTCCCAACTCTCAATCTGAAATAAAGAATAACACTTGGCCAGGCTCATGCTTGTAATCCCAGCATTTTGGGAGGCTGAGGCGGGCAGATCACGAGGTCAAGAGATTGAGACCATCCTGGCCAACATGGTGAAACCCCGTCTCTACTAAAAATACAAAAATTAGCGGGAGCCAAGATGGCCGAATAGGAACAGCTCCGGTCTCCAGCTCCCAGCCCCAGCGACACAGAAGACGGGTGATTTCTGCATTTCTGCTTGAGGTACCGGTTTCATCTCACTAGGGAGTGCCTAACAGTGGGTTCAGGACAGTCGGTGAAGCGCACTGTGCGCGAGCCGAAGCAGGGCGAGGCATTGCCTCACTCGGGAAGCGCAAGGGGTCAGGGAGTTCCCTTTCCTAGTCAAAGAAAGGGGAAACAGACGGCACCTGGAATATCGGGTCAGTCCCGTCCTAATACTGCGCTTTTCCAACGGGCCTGGAAAACGGCACACTAGGAGATTGTGTCCCGCACCTGGCTCGGAGGGTCCTATGCCCACAGAGTCTTGCTGATTGCTAGCACAGCAGTCTGAGATCAAGCTGCAAGGCGGCAACGAGGCTGGGGGAGGGGCGCCCGCCATTGCCCAGGCTTGCTTAGGTAAACAAAGCAGCCAGGAAGCTCGAACTGGGTGGAGCCCACCACAGCTCAAGTAGGCCTGCCTGCCTCTGTAGGCTCCACCTCTGGGGGCAGGGCACAGACAACCAAAAACTCAGCGAGAACCTCCACAGCCTTAAATGTCCCTGTCTGACTGACAGCTTTGAAGAGAGTAGTGGTTCTCCCAGCACGCAGCTGGAGATCTGAGAACGGACAGACTGCCTCCTAAAGTGGGTCCCTCACCCCTGAGCAGCCTAACTGGGAGGCACCCCCCCAGTAGGGACAGACTGACACCTCATTCAACCGGGTACTCCTCTGAGACAAAACTTTCAGAGGAACTATCAGACAGCTGAATTTGTGGTCTCACGAAAATCCGCTGTTCTGCAGCCACCGGTGCTGACACCCAGCCAAACAGGGTCTGGAGTGGACCTCTAGTAAACTCCAACAGACCTGCAGCTGAGGGTCTTGTCTGGTAGAAGGAAAATTAACAAACAGAAAGGACATCCACACCAAAAATCCATCTGTACATCACCATCATCGAAGACAAAAAGTAGACAAAACCACAAAGATGGGGAAAAAACAGACCAAAAAAACTGGAAACTCTAAAAAACAGAGCACCTCTCCTCCTCCAAAGGAACGCAGTTCCTCACCAGCAACGGAACAAAGCTGGATGGAGGATGACTTTGATGAGTTGAGAGAAGAAGGCTTCAGACGATCAAACTACTCTGAGCTACGAGAGGAAATTCAAAACAATAGCAAAGAAGTTAAAAACTTTGAAAAAAAATTAGAAGAATGGATAACTAGAATAACCAATGGAGAGAAGGGCTTAAAGGAGATGATGGAGCTGAAAGCCAAGTTTCGAGAACTACGCGAAGAATGCAGAAGCCTCAGTAGCAGATGCGATCAACTGGAAGAAAGGGTATCGCTGATAGAAGATGAAATGAATGAAATGAAGAGAGAAGGGAAGTTTAGAGAAAAAAGAATAAAAAGAAATGAACAAAGCCTCCAAGAAATTTGGGACTATGTGAAAAGACCAAACCTACGTCTGATTGGTGTACCTGAAAATGATGGGGAGAATGGAACCAAGTTGGAAAACACTCTGCAAGATATTATCCAGGAGAACTTCCCCAATCTAGCAAGGCAGGCCAGCATTCAGATTCAGGAAATACAGAGAACGCCACAAAGATACTCCTCGAGAAGGGCAACTCCAAGACACATAATTGTCAGATTCACCAAAGTTGAAATGAAGGAAAAAATGTTAAGGGCAGCCAGAGAGAAAGGTCGGGTTACCCACAAAGGGAAGCCCATCAGACTAACAGCTGATCTCTCAGCAGAAACTCTACAAGCCAGAAGAGAGTGGGGGCCGATATTCAACATTCTTAAAGAAAAGAATTTTCAACCCAGAATTTCCTATCCCGCCAAACTAAGCTTCATAAGTGAAGGAGAAATAAAATACTTTACAGACAAGCAAACGCTGAGTGATTTTGTCACCACCAGGCCTGCCCTAAAAGAGCTCCTGAAGGAAGCACTAAACATGGAAAGGAACAACCGGTACCAGCCCCTGCAAAAACATGCCAAATTGTAAAGACCATCGAGGCTAGGAAGAAACTATAGCAACTAACGAGCAAAATAACCAACTAACATCATAATGACAGGATCAGATTCACACATAACAATATTCACGTTAAATGTGCATGGGCTAAATGCTCCAATCAAAAGACACAGACTGGCAAACTGGATAAGGAGTCAGGACCCATCAGTGTGCTGTATTCAGGAAACCCATCTCACGTGCAGAGACACACATAGACTCAAAATAAAGGGATGGAGGAAGATCTATCAAGCAACTGGAAAACAAAAAAAGGCAGGGGTTGCAATCCTAGTCTCTGATAAAATAGACTTTAAACCAACAAAGATCAAAAGAGACAAAGAAGGCCATTACATAATGGTAAAGGGATCAATTCAACAAGAAGAGCTAACTATCCTAAATATATATGCACCCAACACAGGAGCACCCAGATTCATAAAGCAAGTCCTCAGTGACCTACAAAGGGACTTAAACTCCCACACAATAATAATGGGAGATTTTAACACCCCACTGTCAGCATTAGACAGATCAACGAGACAGAAAGTTAACAAGGATATCCAGGAATTGAACTCAGCTCTACATAAAGTGGACCTAATAGACATCTACAGAACTCTCCACCCCAAATCAACAGAATATACATTTTTTTCAGCACCACACCACACCTATTCCAAAATTGACCACATAGTTGGAAGTAAAGCTCTTCTCAGCAAATGTAAAAGAACAGAGATTATAACAAACTGTCTCTCAGACCACAGTGCAATCAAACTAGAACTCAGGATTAAGAAACTCAGTCAAAACCGCTCAACTACATGGAAACTGAACAACCTGCTCCTGAATGACTATTGGGTACATAATGAAATGAAGGCAGAAATAAAGATGTTCTTTGAAACCAACGAGAACAAAGACACAACATACCAGAATCTCTGGGACACGTTCAAAGCAGTGTGTAGAGGGAAATTTATAGCACTAAATGCACACAAGAGAAAGCAGGAAAGATCCAAAATTGACACCCTAACATCACAATTAAAAGAACTAGAAAAGCAAGAGCAAACACATTCAAAAGCTAGCAGAAGGCTAGAAATAACTAAAATCAGAGCAGAACTGAAGGAAATAGAGACACAAAAAACCCTTCAAAAAATTAATGAATCCAGGAGCTGGTTTTTTGAAAAGATCAACAAAATTGATGGACCGCTAGCAAGACTAATAAAGAAGAAAAGAGAGAAGAATCAAATAGATGCAATAAAAAACGAAAAAGGGGATATCACCACCGATCCCACAGAAATACAATCTACCATCAGAGAATACTACAAACACCTCTATGCAAATAAACTAGAAAATCTAGAAGAAATGGATAAATTCCTCGACAAATACACCCTCCCAAGACTAAACCAGGAAGAAGTTGAATCTCTGAATAGACCAATAACAGGTTCTGAAATTGTGGCAATAATCAATAGCTTACCAACCAAAAAGAGTCCAGGACCTGATGGATTCACAGCTGAATTCTACCAGAGGTACAAAGAGGAACTGGTACCATTCCTTCTGAAACTATTCCAATCGATAGAAAAAGAGGGAATCCTCCCTAACACATTTTACGAAGCCAGCATCATCCTGATACCGAAACCTGGCAGAGACATAACCAAAAAAGAGAATTTCAGACCAATATCCTTGATGAACATTGATGCAAAAATCCTCAATAAAATACTGGCAAACCGAATCCAGCAGCACATCAAAAAGCTTATCCACCATGATCAAGTGGGCTTCATCCCTGGGATGCAAGGCTGGTTCAACATACGCAAATCAATAAATGTAATCCAGCATATAAACAGAACCAAAGACAAAAACCACACGATTATCTCAATAGATGCAGAAAAGGCCTTTGACAAAATTCAACAACCCTTCATGCTAAAAACTCTCAATAAATTAGGTATTGATGGGACGTATCTCAAAATAATAAGAGCTATCTACAACAAACCCACAGCCAATATCATACTGAATGGGCAAAAACTGGAAGCATTCCCTCTGAAAACTGGCACAAGACAGGGATGCCCTCTCTCACCACTCCTATTCAACATAGTGCTGGAAGTTCTGGCCAGAGCAATCAGGCAGGAGAAGGAAATAAAGGGTATTCAATTAGGAAAAGAGGAAGTCAAATTGTCCCTGTTTGCAGATGACATGATTGTATATCTAGAAAACCCCATTGTCTCAGCCCAAAATCTCCTTAAGCTGATTAGCAACTTCAGCAAAGTCTCAGGATACAAAATTAATGTACAAAAATCACAAGCATTCTTGTACACCAATAACAGACAAACAGAGAGCCAAATCATGAGTGAACTCCCATTCACAATTGCTTCAAAGAGAATAAAATACCTAGGAATCCAACTTACAAGGGATGTGAAGGACCTCTTCAAGGAGAACTACAAACCACTGCTCAATGAAATAAAAGAGGATACAAACAAATGGAAGAACATTCCATGCTCATGGGTTGGAAGAATCAATATCGTGAAAATGGCCATACTGCCCAAGGTAATTTATAGATTCAATGCCATCCCCATCAAGCTACCAATGACTTTCTTCACAGAATTGGAAAAAACTACTTTAAAGTTCATATGGAACCAAAAAAGAGCCCGCATCGCCAAGCCAATCCTAAGCCAAAAGAACAAACCTGGAGGCATCACGCTACCTGACTTTAAACTATACTACAAGGCTACAGTAACCAAAACAGCATGGTACTGGTACCACAACAGAGACATAGATCAATGGAACACAACAGAGCCCTCAGAAATGATGCCGCATAGCTACAACTATCTGATCTTTGACAAACCTGACAAAAACAAGAAATGGGGAAAGGATTCCCTATTTAATAAATGGTGCTGGGAAAACTGGCTAGCCATATGTAGAAAGCTGCAACTGGATCCCTTCCTTACACCTTATACAAAAATTAATTCAAGATGGATTAAAGACTTATATGTTAGACCTAAAACCATTAAAATCCTACAAGAAAACCTAGGCAATACCATTCAGGACATAGGCGTGGGCAAGGACTTCATGTCTAAAACACCAAAAGCAATGGCAACAAAAGCCAAAATCGACAAATGGGATCTCATTAAACTAAAGAGCTTCTGCACAGCAAAAGAAACTATCATCAGAGTGAACAGGCAACCTACACAATGGGAGAAAATTTTTGCAACCTACTCATCTGACAAAGGGCTAATATCCAGAATCTACAATGAACTCAAACAAATTTACAAGAAAAAAACAAACAACCCCATCAAAAAGTGGGCAGAGGACATGAACAGACACTTCTCAAAAGAAGACATTTATGCAGCCAAAAAACACATGAAGAAATGCTCCTCATCACTGGCCATCAGAGAAATGCAAATCAAAACCACAGTGAGATACCATCTCACACCAGTTAGAATGGCCATCATTAAAAAATCAGGAAACAACATGTGCTGGAGAGGATGTGGAGAAATAGGAACACTTTTACACTGTTGGTGGGACTGTAAACTAGTTCAACCATTGTGGAAGTCAGTGTGGCGATTCCTCAGGGATCTCGAACTAGAAATACCATTTGACCCAGCCATCCCATTACTGGGTATATACCCAAAGGACTATAAATCATGCTGCTATAAAGACACATGCACACGTATGTTTATTGCGGCACTATTCACAATAGCAAAGAGTTGGAACCAACCCAAATGTCCAACAACGATAGACTGGATTAAGAAAATGTGGCACATATACACCATGGAATACTATGCAGCCATAAAAAATGATGAGTTCGTGTCCTTTGTAGGGACATGGATGAAACTGGAAAACATCATTCTCAGTAAACTATCGCAAGGACAAAAAACCAAACACCGCATGTTCTCACTCATAGGTGGGAATTGAACAATGAGATCTCATGGACACAGGAAGGGGAACATCACGCTCCGGGGACTGTTGTGGGGTGAGGGGAGGGGGGAGGGACAGCATTAGGAGATACACCTAATGCTAAATGACGAGTTAATGGGTGCAGGAAATCAACATGGCACATGGATACATATGTAACAAACCTGCACATTGTGCACATGTACCCTAAAACCCTAAAGTATAATAAAAAAAAAAAAAAAAAAAAAAAAAAAAAAATTAGCTGGGTGTGGTGGTGCATGCCTGTAGTCCCAGCCACTCGGGAGGAGGCGGAGGTTGCAGTGAGCCGAGATCGCACCACCGCACTCCAGCCAGGCGACAGAGCAAGACTCCATCTGAAAAAAAAAAAAAAATTCAATTTATACAAAACTTGGCCGTGTAGAAACAGCCCTCTGTTTCGTGAGGCAGAAAAAAGGGCAGCCATAGTACACTTTCTTACAATATGTTTGGGCATCAGAAGGGCTGAATTTCTTTTTTCTATTTAATGAAATTAAGTAACATAATCTTAAATATTGATTTTATACCATTGATTTTACAAAGTTTATTTATAAAATTGTATTATAAAATACGTATTTTGCTCAAAATACACTTGCTAGCTATCTTTGTCCACATTTTTTTTTTTCTGAGACCAAGTATCACTCTGTTGCCCAGGCTGGAGTGCAGTGGCACGATCTCAGCTCACTGCAACCTCCCCCTCCCGGGCTCAAGCAATTCTCGTGCCTCAACCCAGTAGCTGGGATTACAGTCATGCACCACCATGCCCAGCTAATTTTTGTATTTTTAGTAGAGATGGGGTTTCACCATGTTGGCCAGACTGGTCTTGAACTCCTGGCTTCAAGTGATCCACCCACCTTGGCCTCCCAAAGTGCTGGGATTATAGCCATGAGCCACCGCACCCAGCCCCTTTGTCTACATTTCAATCCAAACACCCAATCATCCTCCATCCCCCAAAAAGGCCTTTGCTTTGTAACATAATTGAAGACAATCCATTTTTGATGCCTGTGTGGAGTTATTATTCTATGCGGACTGGATTTTGTAAGGCTTAGTATGGGGATTTCCACAGGAGTCAGCAACTTCAGTAACAAAGTGGGCTGCTTTAGGAAATCCAACTCAACATTAGAAGGTAATACCAGTAGGCACACTTCAGTAGAGTATTACTACACCATGAGCTCCCCTCCTTCTGCCAATCCCATTTGTTCCCAAATTGAAGAAAATGTCAGAGAAGAGAAGGCAGGGAGCATGCTAAACTAGGACACACCATGGCACACCACCCTCTACTCTTGGGTCATCATATCAAATCTCACTGTATCTTTGAAGCATAATTGGAAAGAGACAGCAGGTGTCATCACATCATTGTGCAGATGAGGTGAGGTACAGGGAAGATAAGGGACTTGCCCAAGGTCCACAGCCAGCATCCAGGTCTCCCGGCCATGGGCCTTGGACACTGCGTCCCTGGCTCACATCGTATTAAGCTCCTATGAGACAGGGGCCCCAGTCACAACCAGAATCCTGATTGTTCACAATTCACCACATCCTAATCCAATGTTTGTGCTGTATTTCACCCAGTTGATTCTGCTTCATTTTCCTACAGTTTCCGGAAAAATCCTTTCAACCAAACAAATATATGTTAAGCAGACAGCAATAAATCCTGTTTCATTCAACTGAATAATTTGAAATATAAACTCCAGAGACTCTGGAATTTGGTGCAGAGCAGTAGGAAAATTACAGAATGTTATCGTTCTACTTTTCATCACATTTGAAACTCTAATTTAATCCCAGGTTGCAACTAAAATACTGAAATAACCAAAATGGAAAGGATTGTCTTTTATAATATCATATAATATCATATAAAGTTTCTTCGCATCTGAATTTTTTTTTTAAGATGGAGTCTTTCTCTGTTGCCCCAACTGGAGTGCAGTAGGGTGATCTCAGCTCACTGTAACCTCCACCTCCCGAGTTCAAGTGATTTTCCTGCCTCAGCCTCCAAAGTAGCTGGGATTACAGGCACCTGCCACCATGCCCAGCTAATTTTTTTTTTTTTTTGAGACAGAGTCTCGCTCTGTCACCCAGGCTGGAGTGCAGTGGCACGATCTTGGCTCACTGCAACCTCCGCCTCTCAGGTTCATGCCATTCTCCTGCCTCAGCCTCCCGAGTAGCTGGGACTACAGGCGCCCGCCACCACGCCCGGCTAATTTTTTGTATTTTTAGTAGAGACAGGGTTTCACCATGTTAGCCAGGATGGTCTCGATCTCCTGACCTCGTGATCCGCCCACCTCGGCCTCCCAAGTTCTGGGATTACAAGCGTGAGCCACTGCACCTGGCCCATGCCCAGCTAATTTTTGTATTTTTAGTAGAGAAAGCATTTTGCCATGTTAGCCAGGCTGGTCTCGAACTCCTGACCTCCAGTGATCCACCTGCCTCGGCCTCCCTTAAAATGCTGGGATTACAGATGTAAGCCACCATGCCTGGCCACATCTGAAATTCTTAAAGTGTCCAAAATAACACTGCTAGTCACAGCAGATAAGCAGTAAGTCAAATCAGGAGGTGATACACGGAAAAATGGCAGAGATGAGCCTCTGGCCCCTGAAAAATGTAGAAATGGAGTCAGGCAAAGAGCTCAGAGATGAGAAAATACAAATTTGGGGCACTTCACGTGATAACTTCTAGGGAGTCATCATGTGGCATGGTAAAACAAGACTATTTTAACTAAAAATAAACATTATACTTTTTGGGGGGAAATGACTGCTGAGAAATAGAGAATTCATCTGTCTACCTTTGGCAAAGTACACTATTATGCTGCTGTGGGCATCCGGCATTGTACCACCAAATATCACAAACCCAAATGAATTCTTGACAGCACTAAAAGGGATAAACTCAGCCCTTTTTACGCCTTGAAATCTAAGTGGGAAACTAATATTTTAAACTGTTCCTGAGTTACAATTTCATTAAAATATTTACTTGCTTAATATCAACTGTTTAGCCTTTAAAAACCAAACCATCACAGGTTTTGTAGTGAACTGTAAAGGTCTCACACTTTCACACACATTCACAAAATCATATTATGAAATTTTGTATGATTTAAATTAAAAATATCTTTTATTGAAAATGCTGTATTGGCTGGGCATGGTGGCTCACCCCTGTAATCCCAGCACTTTGGGAGGCTGAGGCAGGCGGATCACCTGAGGTTGGGAGTTCGAGACCAGCCTAACCAACATGCAGAAACCTGGTCTCTACTAAAAATACAAAATTAGCCAGGCATGATATATGCCTGCAATCCCAGCTACTTTGGAGGCTGAGGCAGGAAAATCACTTGAAGCCAGGAGGTGGAAGTTGAAGTGAGCCAAGATTGTACCATTGCACTCCAGCCTTGGCAACAGAGCAAGACTCCATCTCAAAAAAAAAAAAAAAAAGAAAAGAAAAGAAAAAAGAAAAAAAGAAAATGCTGTATTATACATGTATAGGTCAGAAATTATTGTGTGCAATGAAAAAAATGCCATAAATAATGCCCCACCCAATAGCTGATTTTCTATATGAAACACCAAGAAGGTTTTTCATTTACTGCAGGTAAGGCCACACCACTGGCCACATAAATAGGTTTCTCTGAAGGCCGCTAGCACCCATCCCCCAATAGAGGACTGGGAGCACATCCCCATTTTTGATGTACTGATGGTAGATCTCTCGCCAGCAAAATGAACACCCTTTTTTATATTATCTTCTCCTTAAACATTTATTAAAACTATCTACAATTGTGTATCATCACTAATACGAATTTCTTCTCAGTTCTATATCAGAAGGCATCAAATGACTGTGCTCTTTTTTTTTTTTTAACTTTTTAATTTTTGAGACAGAGTCTCACTCCGTCGCCCAGGCTGGAGTGCAGTGGTGCAATCTCAGCTCACTACAACCTCCACCTTCTGGGTTCAAGTGATTCTCATGCCTCAGCCTCCTGAGTAGCTGGGATTACAGGCGTGTGCTACCATGCCCAGTTAACTTTTGTTTTTTTTAGTAGAGATGGGTTTCACCATGCTGGCCAGGCTGGTCTCAAACTCCTGACCTCAGGTGATCCACCCGCCTGGGCCTCCCAAAGTGCTGGGATTACAGGTGTGAGCCACCACGCCCAGCATGATTGTATTCTTTAAATAAACTACAAATACGCAATGTATTTCTTCATATCTGGCTGTTCTAACTTTTTGGCAAATTAAAAAGGTCTGTGGCTTCTTCTCGCTGATTCACATGTTTGAGGTTTAGCTTGGTATACTGTGGTAAGAGCTCATGTAACCCAGGCTTCTAGGGGCCTTTCTGTGGCACAAACTTTGTGGTCACTGTAGATCACCCATCTTCCTTTTATATTTTTGATATGGCAAATGTAATGGTCATTTATTATAGATAGTTCCATGTGACTGAAGGATGTAAATTATTCACGCACTTATTCTTTTCAGTGTTAACTTTCTGTGATGAGGTCCCAGTAGCCATTCTCCACCTTCTCAAGTTCCCTTTCAAAGAAATGGCCCATGTAGCTACTCCACACTCAGCCTCTAACCTTGCCGTGCCAAAACTGGCAGAAGCCTTGCTCATAATACAAACAATGCTATCCCCATCATGGAAAGGTTGCTGAGATTTCAAACAGTCATACAAACTAAGTCGGGAGCATGCTGGTTGCTGCAGTCAGTGTCACCAGTGATTTCATAAGCTATTAAAAAAGCCACCCCTGGGAGAAGATTTTTGGGTCCCCTAAAGTATCCAAGGTCACAACCACAATTTACTGTATTCAGGAGCCAGCTGTAGCTATTGTGTGTTAAGTGTCTCAGAATTCTGGAAATGAAACATAACAGCATTCTGGAAATAAGACTTAATAACTTTTAAAAAACCATCACTACCACCTTAACCTTAACTGGCACTTGTAAACCAAAAAGGTTTTAAGTATTAACCCTTCATTCCCAACCGCAGATCTATAAAAGAGGCTGCCAGACACTAGGAGAGAATGCCAGTGTGGCTCATCAGGACACCTGGAGTTCTCCACCTGGCCAATCAACCCCATGAGCAGCATAGAGGCTGAGAAGAGGTTGTTATATTTGCTTCTAACGTGAAAGAAATGCATGAACATGCTACCTACTCTGGTTGGGAAATAACGGCTTGTCTTAAACGTCTTTAAGGTGCTTGAGAGGATGAAGGTGGTGAAAAAGAGAATACAGGACCAAAAGAGGACATCAGGAGTGTAGGGTCCATGATGGCCGCACGCAGATCCCATGAACTCTCCATGCATCTCCTGGCATTCCTGGAGGAATAAGCATTCCGGGTGATGAAAGGCAGACACAACCAAATAAATAGCTGTTTCCTACTGAGTCCACCACTCATTGTCATCCCATGGTTGTTGGGAGCAGAGGCTGCAAGCGGCATCCCCTTGACCTTTATGCAGTTGCGGGGTGCTCTCTTGCACAGGCCACTTTCAAGTAGGGTGGTTACTTGTGGTCCTAAGACATAGAACTGTTCTGAACAATACTACTTCCAAGGCTCTGGAAGGACCCCGGCAACTTATATTGTTCTTATCACAGAGGACCTCCAAACTTGAACATTCTTCAACCCTACATGTCTGGATCTGCCCCGTGTCCTGCGTGGTTTCATCCCCACCTATCCTTAGTGAAGGGTCACTGGGTAGGATGTGGGGGGAGAAAAGAGAAGGATAATCTTCTCCCTTAACATACAAGAAAAATTCTGAAAGAATGAAAGAAAGTAAGAATTGTTTTTTAAAAAGCTTTATTTCGGTAAATGCCAGAGTTTGGCCAGAGTTTCCCTTTCACTTAGAAGTCCCTCCTAAACCTGTGGTCACAATGCTAGGATATCTGGCAGCTCCCAGACTTACACTGACAGTCAGGTTAGCCCAGTGGACTTCTGCTGTCACGATGTTGTGGTCCTTCCAGTACTGGAGGGTGTGATTGTTTGGATTCTCTGGGAGAGCACACCTGCAGCTGAGGGGAAAAAATTAAAAAGATTCCTGAGGAAAACAGCCAAATACTCAGTTAAATGTTTTTAGAACAACTGGTTTAAAGGCTTTCAGGAGCTGCCTTGCTGCTGCTTTGCATACTTCAGACCTGAGGAGTTGAGGCCCCTCTGTAGGCCCCATCACACTCTAATTTTTCAGTCAGTCATTACTAAAGTTTGACTCAAATCAGCCCGTGGGTCTTGGATTAAACTGTGCTGATAACCACATTTGGCATGATGTGCCCAGAATGAGTCCTGATTGGTTGTTTTGCTTTTTGTTTTGTTTTGTTTTTGTTTTTGTTTTTGCTGATTTCTTAGGCTCTTGCTATGAAATTTAATCTACATAGCAAGGAGGTCTCGATATCCCACTTACTTCTCAACAACTTCTTCCAAGCCTGAATATCTTATTCTCTATACACTTCGTCATGCTCTTGTTCTAAAGGTCAGAGTCTCCTGGAATCGTGATGTAAGCACTTCCTGACACTGAGTTATCTTTGGTAATATCCCACTACCTTGGCCATTCCCTGGCCACTCATGGTAGAGCCAGACCTAGAAACTCCATTAGCTTCCCCAGGCCTCCTACTCCAGCCAAACCAGACCAGACCAGACCACACTTGTGCCACTGGCCACCATGTTGCCTCCCAGTCCCAGCATGCTTCATGCCTGACCTGGCTCCCAATATGGTCAACTGACACAGCCATCCCCACTAACTTTGTATGGTCTGTGAATTTAATAAGCATGCCTTCTAAGATATGGCATGACTGAATTAAAATTCAAAAAGCTCTCGACAGGTTAGAATAATAGGAAGAAATTGACAAAATGAAAAGTAATAGGGAAAGCTATAAAGCCCTATGCTTAGGTTTAAAAAAATCAGTTCCAAATAAATAAACTGTGGTACATCCAGACAATGGAATATTATTCAGTACTAAGAAGAAATGAACCACCAAGCCATGAAAAAACAGAGGACCTTAAATGCATATTAAAAGTGAAAGAAGCCAATCTGAAAAGGCTACATACTGTATGATTCCAACCTGATATTCTGGAAAATTCAAAACTATAAGGACATAAAAAGGTCAGTGGTTGTTAGGAGTTGGGGGGAGGGAGAGAGCAACTGGCAGAGCACAGGAGATTTTTAAGGAAGTGAAAGTATTCTGTATGATATTATAATGGAGGATACATGTCATTATACATTTATCAAAATCCATAGAATGTACAACACCAAGAGTCAACTCTAATGTAATCTATGGACTTTGGGTGGCAATGATGTGTCTGTGTAGGTTCACTGATTGTAACAAACTTACCACTCTGGTGTGGGATATTGATATTGGGGGAGACTGTGCGTGTGCTGGGGTAGAGAGTATATGCTAACTCTCTGTACTTGCTGTTCAACTTTGCTGCGAACCTAAAACTGCTTTAAAAAATAAACTATATTTTTAAAAAATCAATTACATACATATTAACATAAAATCATTTAAAGAGTTAAGGAGTTCTAGCTTCACATCAGCGCCATATGAAATAACAGTAGAATGCGACTAAAAAAAATATCATCTTGAGCTTTATTAACAAAGGATTTGTTTCTGGAACCAAAGTCTACTCAGTCCAGGGCTGGTCACTTTGCCTGTCTTCTCCGATATAAGCCTCATAAAGACAGATCCTTTGTCATGTTTGCCACTGTGTTTCCAAGGCCTAAAACAGTGCTTGGTACATAATAGGTGCTCAATAAATATTTGTTAAACAAAGAAAATAATGATAAAAAGAGGTCAAAGAATCAACCTTACAGAAATGAGAACTCTAATGCCAATAGGAGCCAATTCGCTAGGCTTTGAAGATGATACTCCCTAATCATTGTTATTTTCTAGTAAAATAAAGTTCTAATAAATTATTTATTAATTCTGATTTTTAAAAGGTTAATGAGTGAATAACTAGAATAGATGAAAGTGTATCTGTCGCTGGTCCGCAGATGCCTCCAGGCAGTGTACTCTCTCTTCTGAGACAGTTTCAGACTGAAGTTGTTCATTTCACAACCAGATCCTCCACATCAGAACTGTACAGCCAGAACTTGATGTACAGAGCTAAAGGAAGAGGATCTTTAGTCATAATTTGGAGAATACTATTCCAGAGAAGAAATGTTTATAGGACCAGAGTGTCCTAGATGGTTGAAAACACAGCCAGATACCGTGTTTCTTTTCCAAGTGATCCAAACCATATTGAACACATAAAGAAATCATAATCTCTTGAGTTGAAATCTAGGAAGTAAGTAGGCTCCTGGATCTTTATGATACAGTGTGAGACACTTCTGGATCTGAAAGGAATGATTAATATATCTTCACCTAATAATTCCTAAAAGTTGCCTGTACATACTTTCAGAGAAAGAGAGTCCTTCATTTCAACAAAGGAGAGAGTCCATTCTCTCACTTGATAACATAGTCCAGAGGCTCACAAGTCCTTGCAAAAGAAGTTCCTCCCCATAACTAACTCAAATCCTCCCTGCTACATTTGCAGCCCATTTTTGTTTCAGTGCCTAGAACCAAAAGACATGGTCTGGAAAGCATTTCTTGAGTCCCCTCTGTGTTTCACTTCTAGTCGATCTTCTCTGTCAACACTTTTGATTGCTCTCCTCTGGCAGCCCTCCAATACTCCTTGTCCGTATCTGAGATCCATTTCCCAAAGGGCAAGACACTTCTTGACCAGAAGCTGTAAGCACTGCCTAGCACTCTACATCAGCAATTAAACTCAGGCCCTTTGCTCAATTTTTAAAAATAAGCAGAAAGCACACTTACTAATAGAGGCTAAGGTGGTCCAGCTGGCTGTGCATGTGGATGGGGTAGGTCTCTGCCAGGTGAATCAGTTTTTCTATTGCTTCGTAGATGAAAATAATGCAAATTAGGGAGGCAAATGCTTCTTCAGTGAAACGGGTAATGTAGCAGACAAGGGAACTGGCATCAGTTGCCACAAGGACAATACACAGGAAAGCGGTCCACAGTCCAATACAAGCTCGCAGGGAGAGGTATGAAAGAGCATAGTCTCTGAAACAAGACCAAAGTTCATCAGAACGCATGGATGGATGGCATTAAGAGACAAGGAGTCAGAAATGTGGTGAATTCATCTCATCTAAACCAGCACTGGAACCCAGTTTATCCCTAATTCTGATTGTATTTTACTTCTAAATAATGCTCTGGCACACTTATGATACAGATTTGCCTCACAGGATATGGGCAAGGATACGAAAACTGAAAAAAGAAATTGTCTCATATACATTCCTGCCATTACTACTTAATGTAATTATGATCTTATTCTTGCAGTTAAGAAAAAAAGGGGCTGGCCATAGTCCCATGAGCTGCTACTTGAAATACAAAAGGAAAAAAGAAAAGATTGTATAGGAAAAGTAGGGAAACCGAGCACTCTTGTGCCCCACTAGCAAAAAAAAAAATCACTAGCAAAAAAAAAAAAAAAAAAAGCAGGGGGAGGATATTAGGCCAAATTAAAAATTGACTCACAATGGAAATGGAGAAGTTTGAATTAGCTAGGGAAAGTCTTTTTAAAGATAAAAAGTCAAGACTTCAATAATGGCTGAGGAATATTAATCAAGTTCGTTAAGAATAGGAGATCTGCTATTTTGGGTATGGTGCTACTTGGGGGCAGGACAACAGACCAAATGATGGTCTCCTTTCGGGTTTCTTACAATCCAAAATGATATTGCCTGTCTGTACTGAGTAGAACCCTGACATTTAATCCTGGCAGCATAATCACTAAATCTGGTTAGAGTTTTCAGAAAAACAAATGTCTTACTTGCAGAATTTGAACAAAATCTTTTCAAACACAAGCACTGGTCCAGTACTTCCCAGGATGGTGAGAGCCTGTCCCGCAAACAAGGAATAAGCAATCCCAGTCATGGAGGCTCCAAACAAGGATTCAATCGCACTCTGAGAGGAAAAAAAGTCATCACTGAGTCCATAGCCCATCAGTACAGAGTAATATTGGCTTAGCTACATTCCTGACTTTGCTGTCCTGTGTGCCTTGATGGCCATTTATTTGCTTGTATTTCATCTTAGCAAGAGTGATGTGTACACACCATCTAATACTCCTGTAAACAGATACTACTTTAATAATTCAGGTGCCCAGATCCATTGACACATGATTCCTTAACTAACTCCTATTCTTCAGTGACTCAATTCAGTATTTGAAAATATATAGAAAGCACAGTGATACCATTCACACTACAAGCTCACATACAGAGTCATTTTAAATCTTATTTTAAAATGGCATCAATATATCCACTTTCCATCACTGAGGCAACAGAAAATTCAACTGGGCAACCAGCTACTGAAGTTGATGTTCCAGCAGGAGAGTCTGTTGTAAAGAGAGGATTGTGTTGCTCTTTGGGGTGATGTCAGAAGACCATGGTAATTCAGAGGAAAAATCCAATCTCTTCAGTCCTAGACCAGGTAATTTCCCCCACAGTGGACTTGGCTGCCGCCACAATATTTTAGGTCTTGTTTGGGGTCATTAGAAGTGGTTAAAAGTCCTTACTATGCGTCCCTCAGTGGCTTCTCCAAGCAATCCCCCAAAGGTGATGACAGGTGACATGCAGGCACAGTACAGGAACAGAAAGGAGGCCAAACACTGTAAGCTGAGTGCATCCCGGTAGTCGCTCCAGTACCAGGGGGCCTTCCGCTTGATGTCCAGCACCAAGCCCCCAAATAGCCTGTGGAAACACAACAGACAGGCCTCTAACACAGTCCCTCTTCCCTAAAAGCATGTAAACAGCACACATTTGAAAGCATTTCAAATGTGCTCTGTTTAGAGGTAAGACTTTGGCTTCAGTTTGACCCCAGTACAGATATCTCTCTTGGGTCAGCACAGAGTCTCTTTGCGACCGAGGGTATGACTTAGGTAAATTTGAATGAATATCCTAAACATACAAAGAATTAATTTAGATATGCATATTATCCATTCAATAAAAAGTTCAAAAAAATTAACATGAAAGCAAGTCTTAGCTTCAGACTTTAAATTCTGAGCTGTTAGGAGGAAATGTGCAAAACCAACTTAAGGTATTAAAATTACTAGTTTTATTAAATGTTTTCTAGATAAAAAAGCCCCTATCACATGCACTTTCTTACTCTGAACAACTATCCCCCTTAATTGTGAGAAATGTGTATAAATAATTCATTCATGCAATTGACAAGTAGCAGCAGATACTTGGTGCCAAGCACTGTGCCAGGTACTGGAGATGCAGCAATGAGCAAGACATGAACAGCCCTGCTCTCCAGGACCAAGTCTAGTGCAGGAGACAGGCAGTATTGTGAGGGTGCTATGGTGGCATAGAGCAGGGAGGGGCATTTCAGCCATGACTTCAGGGAGGGACTGGTAGTTAAGCAGATGAGGCAGAGGGGAGGGGCCAACATGGGTGACACTTAGAGGTGAGAGTGCTTGGTGGATCAAGGTGCTGAGAGATATGAGTGGATAATACAGTGTGAAGGGTGAATGCCAATAGACAAGGCTGGAGAAGCTAAGTCAAAAAGGCCTTAAAAATTGTTTTATTTATTATTTTTATATATTTTTTTGAGACGGAGTCTCACTCTGTTGCCCAGGCTGGAGTGCAGTGGCACAATCTCTGGTCACTGCAGCTCTGCCTCCTGGGTTCGCACCATTCTCCTGCCTCAGCCTCCCGAGTGGCTGGGACTACAGGCGCCCGCCACCATGCCCGGCTAATTTTTTTGTATTTTTAGTAGAGACGGGGTTTCACCGTGTTGGCCAGGATGGTCTCGACCTCCTGACCTCATGATCTGCTCGCCTCGGCCTCCCAAAGTGCTGGGATTACAGGCGTGAGCCATCACACCCGGCCAGAAATGGTTTTAAGGAATTAAAACTTTATCCTAATAGGATGTCAAGTTACTGAAGAACTATAAACAGAGGAGTGACATAACCAAACATACATTCTGGAAGGACCACTCTGTGGTAGTATGATGAATGGAGCATAGATTAGGATGAAAAGTGGATGGATTCAAGAGCTAATCAGGAGGTAGAATCAACAGGACTTGGTGGCAGGACTTCAGGGCCCCCTCCTCTTCTCAAAGATGAGACAGACCAAGACCAAGATATCCCACACTAAGGAGGAGATGTGTTCCCAATTCAATCACTTTTTCTAAGAGTGGAGTCACTGCACCAGCGTGAGGGCTGTCAGGTGAATAACAGAAAGAGCCACTCAGCACAAATCACTTGGCTTCTTCTACCAATAAATGGCATAGAAAAAAAAAGGAAAAGGACTATTACAGAATGGGAACATAATAACCAAATGCAAACTTTGACTCCTATGTCAAACAAATGAACTCTAAAAAGATGTTGCTAACAATCATAAAAAGTTTAATAAGAACTGAGCATTAGACAATGTAAAGAATGATTGTTAATTTTGTTAGATTTGATAATGGCATGATAATTTTTTTAATGTCCTAATTAAAGAGATGCATACTGAAGTATTTACAGGTAAAATGATATGTCGGTGATTTGGTTTAAAATAATCTAGAAAACATAAAAATAAAATTAAGTGAGAAGAAATAGATGAAACAAGATTGGCAACATGTTGGTAATAGTTGATGGGTACATGGGGGTTCATTAACGTATTCTCCCTTCTTTTTTTATATGTTTGAAATTTTCTATAATAAAAAGCTATTTTTAAAAAACACACAAGCTACTCTCTCACGGAAGGAGGCTTGGCGAGCTCTTTCTTTCCTTCTCTCACCTAGAAGCCTGGAGGAGTATGAGGAGGCCTGGGATCTGTATGCCAGGGGAGAAGATCCAGCCAGCTCTTTCTCCTGGAGCAGTCTCTCTCATCTAGCTAGTATAATGCGTGTGCAGGTGGACACAGGACAGACACCCACCTGCTCTTTTCCTCTGGTTCTGGTGGGTATAGTTGGGATTCACCCTTCCTCAGCTTACAGCAGTAACATCATAATCTGGGTCTGGGCTTAGGGAAGAGAAGCAAAGCCAGCCTTGTGACCTGCCTTAGTTTTAGCCTATCTGGCAAACCTAGCTCAGGTAAAGAAGCTATGTACATGGTCTAGCCTAAATCATGAGTTCTGCTTCAGGATTTGGGGCCAATGGTTCAGTTAGTAATAAAGTGTCACTTTGTCTTGCTTTCTCCTCTAGGTAAATAGCCCCTCAATAACCTTGTAGGCAGCAATAATTTATCTGGGGAAAGACTCAAGTATTTCTGGGTTCTTAGCTAACATAGCATCTTGTTACCATGCAATTATCACCTCTTCATTACCAGTCACCTTCCTCTGGAAAGCACAATTCTGTAGAAGAATCTCCCTGTATAATAGTGACCCCCTACACACACATACACACACACACACACACACACACACACACACACACACACACACACACCCTGAGGCTACCTGAGATGCTGCCATGAATACTCAGCCCCTAGACACAGGAGGAGAGGAGTGTCTGTGAGCAACAGACAAAAGATTTATGTGAAATGGATTTCTGAGAAGCCATAGAAAGGGAAGACATCTATCTGTCTGGCAGTGATTAAAAGGCGGGGACAGATCTGAGGCTCATATGGATGGTATAACTATAAATTAATAAAATAATTTCTGAACACTTTATGGAGTCAGCCTCATACCTCATTCATGCATAAAATCAGACTATGATTGCACATCTACAATAGATATTCATCAGGCATGGATGCTTCTTTCTGTACTTGGGATTTCCTTTCCCTTTCAACACTGTCCTTCACATTCAAGTTTTCTGGGGCAGGAGGCACACAGGGATATGAGTTTAATTTAAGTTTGATGCAAGAAAGGACTTACCCGTGTAGAGGGTCACTAGGCTCTGGAGCATTGACTTAAGGAGCCCTTCCCTGGAGGGCTTTAGAAACAGGCCAGCCATCCATTTGTCTGGTATGCTTTGGAAGAAACCTGTTTGAAGTGTGGGGGGATCATCGAGATAGCAGCTCCTGATTCTTTTTTCCATTAACCCTTCCCAAAAGTGGCATCCCCAATAAGGGACAGAAATCTACCCTGCAAAATCCCTTTCCAGAGCACCCTCCTTGCTGAGGAGCTTCTGGCCTAGGAACACTCTAGTCATATTTCCTTCTTTGTTACTTATGGCATCCCTGCCTTAGTCAATATCAGGGAGGTTTAAGACCTGTCTTAACCCTGGCTTGGAGGGTCAGATCATACAGAACTCAGAGTACCATTTCAATTTTGTCTCCTTTCCCACCTTCTTAGAGTCTACTTCACCCTGCCTTCAAATACTTCTCCATCCAACAAGGATAACATTCCGTAAGATGTTATCCAAGTCTTGCTCCAAGGTTGTGCAACATGGCACGCATAAAGCAGTTTTGCATCTCAAAAAAACACAACTAATAGTCCGAAAAATTATAAAACCCAGGCTAATGTGGTTTTAGTTTGTGCAGTCCAGGAAAGTACAGAAACTTATAGGATGTCCATATACAAAAAAGGCTCACATTTACCTCCCACATAATTTGAGACTGAGAAAGAGGCCAGAGCTGGCCTGGAAATGTGATTCTCTATGCAGCCATTATGTCACCTTGCCTAAGGGGCTACAATGTGAGGAAGGTCATATGGCTTGAGGCCCTTTACTAAGGGCTCTAAGAAAAATGACAGAAGCTCAGAAAGAGGAAGCATCTCCCATATCGCCCAGAGCTTCCTTTTAGCTTTGTCAATTCCAGAAGTTCCTGACATGACATTATGGGAGAACTCCTTCAAACTCCATTTGAATTTGTGAGTTAAGATACTTGCGGTTTGTGAATAAGAATATGATGATCCTGGCAATATGGGATTTTCTTGGGGACATCAAATGCCATTTCCAAGATCTTATAACTGTTGAGATCCAATATAATGGTCTCCCAAACCCTCAGGTGGAATTGATTATAAGTGACCCCCTCTCACAAAGCCTGGGACGCTAATCTATTTGTTTTCTTTGGCACCAGTAGCAACCTAAAATCTCATCTCTGCACAGATATTGGTTTGAGGAAAACCTTCTTGCCCTAAATTCTACTACTTTCAAACTCTAAGTTCCTAAACTATGGACACCCTTTATATCCAAAAGATAAATTATAATTTTGAAATATCAAATCCATACTCAAAACATTTTCCTGAAAAAATTACCACCTCCTCTAGGAGAGTCTCAATTCTGGAACCCCTTCTGAGGACACATGCTTCCCTTGAACTGCCTCTCGATACCAGGCCTCCCCACCCAATTCAGATCTCTCCCAACTTTAAAGAAAATGTTTTTTAAAAAGGGAAGGCTGCTCCCCCTTTTCAGTGGCCCTTCCATTGCAAGGACTCCTTCCTTCCACCAACGCTCCCTCCCAGAGCACAGCTATCTTCCCCTACCCTCCAATACATTCTTCCTACCAGAAAACATGCTCCTCTGCAGGACACTGCGAGTCAAGTGCCATTCTCTCCTGTTTCTGTCTCCTCTCCTGGTTTCTCCCTGAATTTCCAAGATTGGAAAAATAAAATGCTTTCCACAATTCCAAAACAACTCTGAGTTTCCACTGGGTAGAGTGCTGAGGATAGAAGAGTAAGGAAAGCAACCTCAAGCAAGGAGGCAGAAAAGAAGAAAGCAAGGGGTTAGAGGACATAAAAGCTGCTTTCCATGATCTGAGTCCTGCCCTGAGAATCTCTACCCAGCAGAACCTTCTTAGACATAGCACAGCTTAACAGAGACAGAGCAATAGTCTCAATCTTCTCTGGGGACACCTCTGGATATCACACTAACCCAAAATATCATTCTCATTTACCACCTTCTGACCTAGGGAATAAAACCTCCTAGTCTGGGGACCTGCTTCCCTCACTTACCTCCTCCTTGGACATCTGTCCTTAAAATGTTGGCCTAGAAGAGTAGATTGCCTATTCTGAGGCACATACACCTAAAATAGTACCTATCTTCCTACCCTAAGGGAGTTTCTTAACCTAAAATGATCACTCAACATTTATCATACCTAGTCCATTCCATGCTACAGAACAGACATCATTCTAAAAGTATTCATTCTTTTGGCAGATATTGAGAGCCTACTCTGTTCAGGGCACTGCTGGGTCCTAGGAATATAATGGAGCCCCTGCCCTTTTGGAATAAACAGCCTAGCAGAAAAGACAATAGATCAACCAATAATAATAAAGTATGATAAAGGCTGTAATGTGGGGAAGGGAGGTCAGAGCTCAATACTGTGATATTACGTAGCAGGAACACCTAATCTCATCCAGAGAGAGTCCTAGAAGGCTTTCCAAAGGAAGTGACACAAGAACTGAGACTAAGGATATGTAGGAGTTAGCCAGGGGATGAGGAAAGGGAAGAGTGTTCAAACCAGAGGGAACAATGGTAGGAAGGACAGGAGGTGAGACAAAACATGGTAGGTGATTTGAGAAACTTGAATGAATGAATACGATATTTGGTATATTCATAATACTTCTAGTCAGTGGTTCCATTTGAAAAGTCATTCTTCAGCCAATAAATTCCCACTATAGAGAAGTAGGCTGAAAGAAAGAGGATGCCTCATTCCTTTACATAACTTCTACCCAATAAGCAGCATCGCTGTGAAACATCCCAGGACTTACCGCCCAGTGCGCTGAAGTTCTGGCCCACTGTGACCCCCATGTGGTTCCTGTTCTATGTGGCAAACATTTCCATTTGGAACTCCAGGCATTTTCCTTTTCTCCTTTTAACAGAAGACCACAAAATTAGTAAAGGTAACATCTATCTTTCTGTCCTGCTATCAGCAGGGAGTGGGAATGGGATAACCCAAAAGCAACCAAAAATGCCCGTGTTTGTAGCTTTCAAATACACTTACTGACTTGATGCAGTTTATTGACTTCAGTGAAACACACACACACATACCCCATAATTTCTCTTCCTGTTCTATAGTACCTGACTCCTAACTAAGCCTTGCCTAGAAAGAGAAAAATGGGGGCTTTGGCATTAGATATGACCTAAGTTCCAGTTTCATATCTGCCTCTGTGTAATCTTACTTTACCTTAAAATCTTGCCCTAGAAGATAGTTTTATTCCTCATTTTGTAAAACTAGAGATAATAATATCTTTTGAGGGATGTTCCTGGGAAGGCTGAATTTGCATATATAAAGCACCTGGCTGGTGTCTAGTACACAGTAGGAGTTCCTTTCCCATCTTTAATATGTCAGAAAAATATCAGACATTCTATTTGCTCTCTCTATACAACTTGCTTTTTTCATTTGATGACTTGTATATACAATGTAGTCACAAGAAATATTCTCCCTTCTCTCTGCTATTTCACATCAATCCTTCAAAATTTGGCTTAAAATTCATCCCCAGGTAATCCTGACTGACCCCATCACACCTGAGCCAATTTATACTATGCAAATTCTTTTTTTTTTTTTTTTGAGGTGGAGTCTCGCTCTGTCACCCAAGCTGGAGTGCAGTGGCACCATCTCGGCTTACTACAACCTCCGCCTCCCGGGTTCAAGCGATTCTCCTGCCTCAGCCTCCCAAGTAGCTGGGATTATAGGCACCCACCACCACGCCCAGCTTAATTTTTGTATTTTTAGTAGAGATGGGGTTTCACCATGTTGGCCAGGCTGGTCTCAAACTGACCTCAGGTGACCTCAGGTGATCCACCTGCCTCGGCGTCCCAAAGTGCTGGGATTACAGGCATGAGCCACCACACCTAGCCCAGATTCATGTTTATTATTGTTTTGATATTCTAGGTGCACCAAAACAGAGCTGCATCTTGATATATTTAGCATATACCCACATGGTCTTTGCTTTGTCCATGGTGGGCAGTCAGTAAGTGACAATAGCCACATTGGCTGATGTGCAAACATTACCTGGGAAGGGACGTTTTTGGGTGGCTCAATTCTAATGGAGGGATCCCACTCTCCTGGAGGGAGCACCGTCACCTGGTCTAGGAACTCATCAATCCCCGCCAGGAGATCATCTCGCTCTTTTGCCTTATATGCTACGTCATGAAAAATCTACAGAGAAGAAAAAACCCTCAGGAAAGTTAAAAGTAACTTTACATGAAACAATCACCAATGGATATGGTGAAAAATGAATACAACCTCTTGATTTTTATCTCTGTCATGGGGATCTGAGATGCAGAAAACTTTAGCACTTAGAGAAGTACAAGGATAAAAGGATTTAAAAAACAAGCATGGAAATGACATGCATCAAAAAGAACTAAATACATGTCTGCTAGTATAAGAAGAGATAAGACATGATTCTAAAGTTGTACAATTATGTTATCTCCACAAAGGATGGAAGGAAAGGCAAGATGGATGAAAAAAAAATTTTTTAATAAGCTTTCCCAGGTTGAGAGGGAAATTTTCTTGATCTTAAAGGTTGGAAACTGGATGGAATTACTAATGAAGGTCCTTCCTGAATTAAGCCTCTCAGTCAAAGAAAGCTGATAAAAAACAGGCCACACCTCCCTCTGCCGCCTAAGGCATATGCCTTGAAAGCCCTATTTTGCAGCTTACCAAGCAGTGCAGTCCTTACCAGAGTATGCACTGTGGGTTCAATGTCAAAATGTCAAAATGTCTGGTTGTTTTGGTACAGACTAGTCAAGACATTCACACTATACTGCCTGAGGTCATACCCATGACTTTATACAAACCGATCTCATTTAGTGGAACAGGAGTGAGGTTTCTTTATGTAAATAGCTTGAATGTATTTAATTAACCATCTTCTCTTGAAAGTTAAGCCAACCTTAATATATTTCTCTCTATATCCTACTTGGCAATAATAGTTTCCCCAGAAAAAGATTTCTCTGCATTCTTGATTACTCAAAAAAGGAGAGATAACATAGGAAGAAAAATCCTCTAGAGCTTGGTCCTTCCACACTGGGCTCTCAGAGAAGTGCCCTGAACTACTTCCCAGCAGACATTGCAATGGAAAGTATTTTATCCCCAACAACTAGCATAGTGCCAGGCACAGAGTAAATATTCAATAAATATTTATGAGATGGAAGACTGCAGCAGAAGTTGCACATACCTCATCTGTCATGATGGTGGCCATGGATCTGCCAATCTCATGGTACTGCTGACCTTTCCCTACTGGACCCAATAAGATAAACAAAAATCTGGCAAAACACACAGAGGAGGAAATTATGTAAGTAAATATAAAGAAGTGCCATTAGTCTTCTCTAAACAGCATAAGATTTCTCTCTCTCATCATACAGAAATCATCACTGTACCTTCAAAAAAAAAAAGAAGATAGTAATGAAGGAGCACTTTGAGTTGCCTTGACCTAATAATAGCTCCACTATGGGCATTCGGAAGCTATTGTGTGGCATCATTCAATAATGTGGTTACATTTCTTAGGGTTTCCATAGACACAATTCCTAGCTGTAGAAAAGATGCTTTTTCAAAACATGGCACTGTGGTGCAAATTCAAGGTTGTCTGAATTCCACTTATTGTTCTAATAAGAAAATGATGGGGAGAGGAGAGGGATAAGGAAGTTGAAATGATCAAGCCTTACAGAGGAGTCTAAATGTGTTCTGGACATCTGAATACTCTCTGTAAGTAGCAGGGCTCTGAATCACCAGCATCACCACCTTCAGAGTGCACGAATAGCCTTTTCAACAAATGTTTGCATATCTGCAAACCATACAAACCATGCCAGAATTGTGTAAAGGGAAACAAATACCTTTATTCAGAGATGTTTCCCTGGATTATGGCTCTACAGAACTGAGAAGATAAGACTTGGCTTCCTATTTTAACAAGTTATTGGCCCTTGCTATGTCCTTTGAATGGTCTTCAATTCTCTATTTCCAAGGCTATAAATACTGTGCAGTCATAGCCTTAGAAATAAATCTCAGAATTCCTCTTCATGGTGGTTAATCAAATATACCTCAATTTTCTGAGATTACTGCTGATTTTTTTCTTAAAAAGATAAGGTCTCACTCTGTCACCCACACTGGGGTGCCATGGTGCAATCCTAGGATTCTAGCTCACTGCAGGCTCAAACTCCTGGGCTCAAGTAATCCCCCGCCTCAGCCTCTCTAGTAGCTGGGATTAGAGGCACACACCAGCACATCTGGCTTTTCTGCTGAATTGTAAACACCATTCCTAAAATTAATTAATTCTAAATTTCAGTATTAACTGGTTTCTTCTACCAGCACTACATAAATTTGAATTTTGGATAGAATGCATGAGTTTTATCTTTGCCTTCACCTTGTTGGGATTGGCACTTCTGTTAGGCCTGAGAGAAGAACAGCTGGAGACAGCCTCACAAAGGCAACAATGGGACGGTCCAAAATATCCACCTCTCCAACCAGGACATTGGAGGCCTCAGCCCCAGTAGGAATTTTTTTCATGAAATGAAGGTCTACCTGAAAGTCCAAAAGAAATATCTGACAACTTGGGAACCACTACCTTAAATATCATTTTTAAATTTTTTATTTACTTTTTTTTGAGACAGAGTCTTACTACGTCACCCACTCTGGAGTGCAGTGGCGCAATCTCAGCTCACAGCTCTCTGCCTCCCAGGTTCAAGCAATTCTTGTGTTTCAGGCTCCCTAGTAGCTGGAATTACAGACATGCACCACCATGTCCAGCTAATTTTTCTGTATTTTTAGTAGAGATGGGGTCTTGCCATTTTGGCCAGTCTAGTCTCAAACTCCTGGCCTCATGTGATCCACCCACCTCAGCCTCCAAAAGTGCTGAGATTACAGGCATTAGCCACTGCACCTGGCCCCATCACCTAAAATATACCTTACACTCATATGTCATTTTATGGTTAGCAAATTTTTTCTTATTTTATTTGATTCTTACAAAAACCCCAGAAGGAGGATATGACAGATTGTATTCGTCCCACTTAAAGAAAAAAAAAATGAAGTATCTGAAACCCAGAGAGGTGAAGTTGACTTGCCCAGGACCACAGAGCTTTTAAGGTATAGATTCGGATTTTAAAACCAGGTATTCTGATTTCAATCCTATTCCCCCAAGTTTCCTCCAAGAGAAATGTTTCTGAAGCTCTGGGTCACATTCTTTCCCTTTTTAAACACTCAAATGTTTTGTCGGGGGTTTCAGGTTTTCCAAATAAAATGGAAAGCCTTATGAGCAGAGGAAGTGACATGACACTATCTGTGTTTTAGAAACACAATGTCAAAGATAGACCAGAGCAACGAGAGGCTGGAGGCAGGGAGACCATGGCTTGGACCAGAAGCTGCAGTGAGACACTGCTACTACAGAAGGCCTCAGATACCAAAGTAACAATCCTCAAGGAGAGCTTCAACCAAGAGTTAGTTTTAGGAGACATCTGTCTCTAAATAGATATCCAAAATATTGTTTTGGCAAAACTCCTGGGGGTGAGAAGGAACTGCTGGAGACCAGGTACCAAAAAAATAATTGAAAAATCAAGAGATCTGTTTTAGGGAAGATTCTAGGTAGCTAGTCTCAGTTTTCAGTATGTTGAATCTGGAGAAAGAAACTATTGAGTCAGCTTCATCAAGGCTGAAGTAGAAGGGAAAAGACATGCACAGTTGGGCCTCCTTTTATGCAGAAAGGGCTCTAGTCTTAGGGAAAGAGTCTTGAAACACTAAACCTTACCCAGATTCCAGCAATTAAACTCTGGATTCCACTAAAAAGAACCTTAGGCCTAGAAGCCAACTTCCCACCACTCTGCTCACCTTGCTTAAATCCACAGGACTGTGTTCACAATTCACTCCATTTTTTACTTCAAGATTTGTAGTTGGAACAGACTGAGGAGACACGGTTTGACCTATTTGGAGAAAATCAAACAAAATCCTGAGTCCCTGCCCTTTTCCCCTTCTGACACATCCCACCCATCATCAGTTGGTTCTGCGTTCTCCTGCAAAGCCTACATAGAAAAGAGGTTAAGATGACTATGAAGTCAAGACTCACACACATCTTTCTCCTTATCTACTAGTTAGTGGTAAGGGAAGGACAGAGCTCTTGCTACTTCTGCACCTTCTTTCTGAACACATTATGACACTCTTTTATTTCTCTATTAAGGCAGTACTCCTTCACCAGACATGCATATGAGAGACCCCTATGGAAAACTTTTCAAAAATATAGATTCCCAGGCATATCCCCTGCACATGGTGATTCAATATGAGTAGAGACCAGGAAATAAATGTAGACGAGGCCCTTCCTGGCCACAAGAAAAGGAACCAATCAGCAGCCAAAATTTTGAGTGATTATAATCCACCATGCATCTGGCTAACGGCCTGACATGGATTAACTTATTGAAGTTCACAATAAATTTGTGGAGTAGGTCCTATTATTACTCTTACTTTATAGGTAAGAAAGTGAGACTTAAAGAGGCTTAGTAGAGTGCCCAAAGTCATACATTTTGTGAGTGGTAAAGCCACAATCACAAGCCTACAAGTCTGACTCCAGAGCCTACTCTACTGTATTTTGCCTCCCTAATCTAAGATATTTGTTTGCTCCTAAAAAGCTCTAGTTTACCTTCTCAGGTCTCAAATTGTCCCCAATGTGGCTATCTCTCAAAAGCTACATCAGTTCTGAGGCCACCCTGGGGCATAAGTCCCTCACCTTGGGTCCGCTGAGACCTGAGGAATGCCGTGAGACAGAGATGGGCACCAGTCCCAGCCACCAATCTTACCAGTCTCCAAAAAGTACTAAGTGCCTAAGTGGACATGGAAACATATTAGACAAATACAGCCCCTACCCCTAGTAAGTCAGCATCTCCAACTAGTTCCCAATGTCTTACTAATAAAGAGAGAAAAATCACCTAATAATCTTACCGTGTTTATCCATCAAATGAGGATCAGACTGCTTCTTGCCAACCTCAGCGAAGGAGCGAACAATGGGAATGAGGTTGTTTCTCTTCTTTTCATTCTGATGATGATGCTTTTTGAGAAGGGCTTCCCGCACTTTAACCCTCATGCTGTCATTCAGGTCACTGGACAGTTCTTGCTGATCCAGGATCAGGTCTGGAAAGTAGACACTCACATGAACACTCAGACTGAGGGTTAATGAACCCAAGGAGGCCAACATCAGGTGGAGTGGGGTAAAGGGCATGGAGTAGGGGAAGCAGCTCCACTAGGGTCATTGAGGTGCAATTTCAGCTTCCTGTCTGAAAGTGCCATTTGATGATAGTGATTGTGAAAAGTTATACTTTATTCATGTAACAAATTATTATTATTGGGCATAGAAACTATTGAGCACTAGTACAACAATTTTTACAAATGAGGAAACTAAGGCCCAAATGCCAGAAAATTCTCCAAGGTCTTACATTTAGCAGTTTGCACATCTGGGATTCAAATTCAGGACTGTATAATTTGAAAGCTCATATTATTACCATTTTGTTCTGTCATCTGCCAAATTTCCCCTACATTCCCTTCCTCCAAGATTTTAACATTGCTGTAATTGTCAAGAAGAACTATAACTGTAGAACTCCAAAGGGCTACTTGGAAGAGGAATCTATAAGAAAAATTAAGTTAACTAACCACTCACCCCAGACAATTACCACCAAGCATCACATTTAAACCTATCAAGCCCAACAGATTTGAGGGGGAAAAACATCTCAATACCTAGCGTTAAGTGGCAGCAAACATAGCAGTTATCAGTATGGGTTCTGGAGTTAAAGGCCCACATTGTTTCCCTGTTCTACCACTTTCTAGCTGTGTGATCTTGAGCAAGGTATATAATCTCTCTATACCTCAGTTCTTCATCTGTAACACGGAGCTCATATTATCTGTTAAAAGGTTGTTATGGGAAATTAAATGAGATGATATAGAGACTGCTGATTTTCTTTTATGCACTTTACCTATCCGTATCCCTAAAATATTATGAATATATTAGGTACCTGATGTGAAGAATCATAGCACTTTTACTTCAGTCCTACGCACTACTTCAAAAGCCTCCCAAAAACTTCAAACTATCCTCAATTTCTAATTCTATTCATGACTATCCAAGCAATAAATGAGGAAAATCTATTTAATTTTCAAGCTGAAGAGCCATATTTCTGTATTTTTAACCTTTATATTCATTGGTTCCTTCCCCCTATATTATAATCATGCTTCAAGACCCTTCATCTTGGGGGAAAAAAAAGAACATCCACCTCATGTCTCCCTCTATCGCCTCCTGTCTCTCTTATCACTTAAAGTTAACAGAAGAAAAATTATCCATTCCTTACTGACACTGCCCACAGTGCAGGTAACCTCACCTGAACTACTGAAATAGCCTAATGCATTTCTCCCATCAACTCACCCTCCATATTGCTGCCGTCATTATCTTTCTAATATGCAAAATCTGATTGATCATTACCCTGTCCAAAACTCTCCAGTGACTGCTGTTGTTTACAAAGAGTTTTGAACAGCTTCAATAGCTCCCAGGGATTCTTCTCCCTAACAAACAACCTTTTAAGGAACATTCAAGGGATTTCAGACAAATAGTCAAAAGTAAGCAAAATGTGACTCCAATGATGAACATGAGAATTTCATTTTTCCCAGGCAGTCAGAGTGATACTTCTGGGGTACCTCCCTGAAAAAGCACCAATGTCCCATCAGTGCTTACCCCTCCCCTGGGTCCTCCTATGATCCCAGAGAGACAGAATGACTTGGATACTTGAAATAGAGAAAGATTTGGAGAAATATTTCTTAACTGTCCAGCCAAACAGAACCAATTCAAGAGAAAACTCCCCCATGCGTCCAGGTGTTTCTCCATCCAGGCCCCAAACATAATAACTTAACACTCAATCATATCAGGAAGAACAATCAGATATCTCCCCTTCACATCTTACTGAAGAGGTAGGGGCACTTTGGCTCAAGTTCCTGAATATCTGCCCTAGATGCTATATTTTAAAGTCTTTAATTCTCTTTACTCCTTTTTTCCACACAACTTCCATTGCCCCTTTCTCTAATTATTATCAAGCATGTCTCTGTCGTTGCACTTATTTTAATTGTTATTTCCATGGCTATTTCCCCCACTTGAAGGTGAGCTCCTTGAAGGTAGGAACCGTTTCTTTCTTTTACTTTTTTTTTTTTTTTTTAAGAGACAGGGTCTCACTCTGCCACCTAGGCTGGAGTGCAGTGGCACAAACTTGACTCACTGCAGCCTTGACCTGCCAGGCTCAAGTGATCCTTGTGCCTGAGCCTCTTGAATAATTGGGACTACAGGTATGAGCCACCATACCTGGCTAATTTTTGTATTTTTTGTAGAGACAGGGTTTCACCATGTTGACCAGGCTGGCCTGGAACTCCTGAGCTCAAGTTACCCACCCACCTTGGCATCCCGAAGTGCTGGGATTACAGGTGTGAGCCACTGCACCCTAGGGGACTTTATTCCCCCATGCCTAGCACATTATCAAGTATATAGCAGGTACAAAATAAAACATTTGCTGAATAAACAGAGAAATGGAAGCTTAACACCATGTCATTTGAATACCATAATGCACCTGTGAAGTAGGTAGAGTCGTTTATTAGCCTGAAACCCTTCCCACAGCCAAGGACATTGAGGCCAGGAAGGTTGTGGCTTGCCCAGGGACACACAACCCACTGTATTCTTTCTGTCACACTACACTCTTTTTTTCCCACACTTCTTAAATTTATAAGAAAGTTTCGGCCGGGCACGGTGGCTCAAGCCTGTAATCCCAGCACTTGGGAGGCCAAGGCGGGTGGATCACAAGGTCAGGAGATCCAGACCATCCTGGCTAACACGGTGAAACCCCGTCTCTACTAAAAAAATACAAAAAATTAGCCGGGTGCGGTGGCGGGTGCCTGTAGTCCCAGCTACTCGGGAGGCTGAGGCAGGAGAATGTCGTGAACCCGGGAGGCGGAGCTTGCAGTGAGCCGAGATCGCGCCACTGCACTCCAGCCTGGGGGAGAGAGCAAGACTCTGTCTCAAAAAAAAAAAAAAAAAAAAAAAAAGAAAGTTTCTCTGTTTTCCCTTCCCCAACCTTACCTGAAATTTCTTCTATGCTATTTGCACGCATATCCAGAAGGACTGTTCCATTAATAAGGCAGCTCCTTAGCTCAAACAGGCTGTGCAATGAAAGGGTTGCCACATAAGGCTTGCTCCAGCGTTCTCCCCCATCTTCAACATCTTCTTCAAACTTCAGCCACCTGAAAGCATTACAAATAACTAGATGCCAAAGATAGAAAATAAGGAATTTTTAAGAGTGAATCTTCGATGTGAGCCACAGAGGAAGATACCTGGACAGTCATACTGAACATTGTAAAATCTAATCTATATGTTCAGGGTACATTGGTAAGTGAAAAAAGCAGGTAATAGAACACTGCAAGATTGAGTATAGTTTAATTCCATTCTTATTTAAAGAAAACTTTAAAAGTCAAATACATACATGTATAAGACATCAAATATTATATTCCTCATTAACCCTGCAGTTGTGGAATTACAGATAATTTTTTTCTTCTTTTTGCTTATCTTTATTCTTAAACTTTCTATAATGAGCATGCATTACCTGTACAATTAAAAAAATAGATTTAATCTATATCATTTGGACACATTGACAAATCACATTAATAAAATGATATTTTTCTTTTTATCATTGTCCTGTGTGACCTTTAGCGTTCAGTGTTTTGTGTGACCTTTAGAAGTTTGCCAAGATGGAATAACAAAAGACTAATTGCCTTTTCACTTGGTACCAGGTCAGTTGGCCTGTTTGAATCTCTCAACCCATAACATTCACAATACATCACAATATAGCAGGCATCCAGCAAGAGCTACTTCAGTGAGAGATGAAGCCACGCGTTGCTAATTACCCACCTGGCCCCTTCCCCAAGGTTCAGGCACCATCCGTGAGGTTCACTGATCAGTTACTGAAGGAGCCTAGACATGTCCTTGGCTATCCTGAGGGCTCTTCTGGGATTTGAGTCTCAGAGAAGCATAGTTATTCTACAACCACTTCAGGAAGCCTACAGTCACGCTGGATACAATCCCAAGGGTCTCTATAGCTTGAATTGTCCCAGAGGAAGTTAAAGTCTCAAAAACTCTGTGACTACTGGTGAATTTGAACCCTATGGTTCACCTGCAGAAGAAGTCTGGACCTATGCTATGTCTGCTAAACTAGGTCCCCACCAAGGTGGCCCTGGCTACATCTTCTAAGCCAGACCTATGATAATACCAAGATAGCCCATAAACTTAACTCTGAGCCCCAAACAAATGAGAGGGGATCCCCCTGAATATCTCAGGTTATTTCACCAATCCCATGCTCCAGGTCAACTGGCATAGGTAACACCAAAGATATCATAAAGATGCCAACACCAAAATTCTCCATGGGAGACACTGGAATGTCAGTCCCCATGTCAGTCACAGCTTCTTCCAAGAAGAAATAAGGCAGGCAGGCCTGTCACTTGCTGAAGGATACACATTTGCCTACCCAAGCAGATCTTGATGCAGGCCATTTTAAGGCCTCACCTGGCTGTTTCCTTCCACTCAGCATCTTCTCCCTCTTTCATACAGATCTCATCCAGCTCTGTAAACAGCTCATGAGGCACATGCTCTTCATCTTCCTCGGTGCCAAGAATGAACTGAACACGCTGAGATGGTGTGTCTAGGAAATCAACCAAAGAGAAAGGTCTGCTCTAGCCTCACACTTAGAACAGAAACAGCATTCTTCCTTACCTAACAACTTTAGGAATATATATAGACAACCACGAATGCAGAAGAAAAAGATTTCTTTATTCTCAGAGAAAAAGCTACTCTGTAGAAGTAGTTTCATGGAGGAAAAACTTATGAATGAAGACCACTTGAAGAAAACCCACAAGAAACTGGAAAACTGATGAATTTGATCAAAAAGATTGGCTAATTCTCTAGCAAGGGGTTTTACCTGTTATGGTATTGATTTTAGGGGGTCAGAACTGTGAAGTTTTCTTTTTTTTTTTACATTTGCTTTCAGTTTTTGGGCTTTTAGTTTTATAGTAGTCACCTTATTAAAATGATTTTTATTCACATATTGTTCTTTTCTTCTGAAAATAGGTACAAACTCATACTCACACACACACACTTATTCCATAATTTTCTTACACCTAAAGTTTGTCTTTAGACTAATATATATTTAACTCTATGTGAATCAAAAAGTCCGTGTGTTTGCAGGCAGACAGGCCACATGTTCAAACAAAAATATATAACGATTTTGAAAAAATATTAAGAGTTTAGAAATGAATTTTATTTATACTCATATATAATTTTTATTATGACTATAAAAATAACCCTATAGTAAATAACAATTTAATTGTATATTTTAAAATTTAAAAAATGTGGCCGGGCGCGGTGGCTCACACCTGCAATCCCAGCACCTTGGGAGGTCAAGGCAGGCGGATCACGAGGTCAGGAGATCGAGACCGTCCAGGCTAACACAGTGAAACCCCATCTCTACCAAAAATACAAAAAATTAGCCCGGCATGGTGGCGGGCACCTGTAGTCCCAGCCGCCTGGAACTGTGAAGTTTTCACGAAAATATTTTTGACTCTTACAGGCATTTCTTCTTAGAAGCAAGCTTTGGAAATCCTACAAAAAGGCTCAAGATTCAAGACCCGCTGCTAATGTCAGTCACATGTCCCCTCAGACTCCCCATGCCTCTGGGCCATGGACACCCGCCCTGTCTCCCAAGGCCCTTACCGTGGGCCAGGGCTTCCAGGCCTTCCTCTCCCTGGCTGGCTCCTTTGACCCGCCCTCGTCTCCGGTGCTTCTGGCCATGAGTGCGGTGATGCCGATGGCTCTGCCGGCCAAGCGGCATCCGAACTCCCACATATAGAGTTCTATGACCTGGAAAGAAGCAGAAGGTCTGTGGAGAGAACTCCTTTAGTTTAAAAAAAAAAAAAAAAAAAAAAAAAAGCCTAGCATGGTTAAGAGAAAAAAATATCACAGTTCTTTGGTCTGGTCACAGCTCTGGAACAGCAAAACTTCAAAGACTTCCAGGAGTAAAGATATAGAGATTTTGGAGTTGAAGATCTCTTCCTTTGTCCAGCACATGCCTGCAAACTTCACAGGGATCTTGTGAAGACTGAAAGAAATAATGTGATTTCCAAACTGTAAAGGCTGATTCAGATGTTATTGTTATGACAATGACAATTTGACTGAGTGATTTTTTTAAAAGGCAATACAGTTGCTCTATGACAAGTGTGGCAGGTCTTGGCAAGGAGGCAGTTTAGAAAAGTGGTTAAGAGCACAGGTAAGGCTCAAATCAGCCCACCTGGGTCCAAAACTCAATTCCATCATTCACTTGCCAAGTGACCTTGAACAATTTATCTAATCTCTCTGTGACTCATCTTTAAGAAGAAATATTAAAAGCTTAGTATTTAAACTCAGAGTTTTCACAAGCAGTAAATAAGGTTATGCATGCAAAATGCTTAACACAATGCCTGGAATAAATTGTAGCAGCCTAGGACATATACATCCTAGGATCAGCTTCCATTATTTTATTTTCTACATTGTAGCATACGCAATCTAGAACAGTACCAAAAGAGACTAGTTATAAGTCATGAGGAGGGTGAGGCTAGGGTTAAAAAAAGACATTAAATACTGTACCAAGAGAGGGGAACATGAGAAAATAAGTGACCCAATAGTGTTCCCTCCCTAGTTCCTCCACTCCTATTTCTTCTTTTTCTTCTTGAGACAGTATCTCACTCTGTCACCCAGGCTAGAGGGCAGTAGCCTGGTCATATCTCACTATAATCTCGAACTCCTGGGCTCAAGGAATCCTCCCACCTCAGTCTCCCAAGTAGCTAGGAATACAGGTGTGCACCACCACACCCAGCTAATTTTTCAATTTTTTGTAGAGACAAGGTCTCACCACGTTGCCCAAGCTGATCTCAAACTTCTGGCCCCAAGCAATCCTACTGTCTCCACCTCGAAAGCACTGGGTTTACAGGCATGAGTCACCACATCCAGCCTCATTCCTTCTATAAGCCTGCTTTTGTTTTGATCCAGATTTCCAGATCTCTGTCACCTCTACCTGGCTTTCCCTTGCCTTCCTGCCAAAACTGGAGCCCAGAATTTGGGGCTGCTGATGCTCCCAGGCCCAATGCACCATGCCTTGGTCTTCTGCCATTTCTGCCTGGTTACTGCTGCTCAGCACTCTAGATCTCAGACCCATTCCCCACATCTTCCACCAAAGGAGCTGTTCTAATCCTTAGCCACTGTCTTCAAATCCACAACCTTATCCACATTCCTTCCTGCTGAGAGCAGGTGACATTGCATCAGTTTTTTTCTTTTTTTTTTCCTTTCTTTTTTAGATAGGGTCTCACTCTGTTGCCCAGGCTGAAGTGTGATGTTATGATCACCACTCACGGTAGCCTTGAATTCCCAAGTTCAAGTGATCCTCCCATGTAGCTGGGACCACAGGCGTGTACCACCACGCCCAGTTAATTTTTTTGATTTTTAGTAGAGACAAGTCCTGCCATGTTTCCCAGGCTTGTTTCAAACTCCTGAGCTCAAGAGATTCTCCTGCCTTGGCCTCCCAAAGTACTGGGATTATAGGTGTGAATCACTGCACCCAGCCCTCACTTCAGTTTTTCCTGAGAAGAGATGGAAGAAGTTCTTCTCTTCCCCAGTCTGGCTCGCTCTCCTCTGCCAAGCTGGGTATGTTAATGAGTATGACTCTCTATCCCATTGCCTCCCACCCCTCTGGTGTCCTGTTGCTTCTGTTATCCTCAGTCTCTCCTTTCCATCCATCCCTGCCATAGGTTTCTCCTGACTTCTTAAAAAGAAACCTTCCCAAGCAGTGCTACCCTCCCAAGCTTCTGCTGTTTCCTCTTTCCTTCTTTATCAAACCACTTCCAAAAACAGTCACAACCTAACTCCCTTTCCTCACCACTTCCTTGTTCCACAGCCTCTGCACATGGCTTCTGACCCCAGTCTCTGCTGAAGCTTCCCTCGTTAGGGACACCACACCACTCATTCACCAAATCCCTATCATCTTACATCTCTCTCAGCTTAGTTCAAAAGACTTTCTTGAGAGCCCACCGTGTTGCAGGCAGTATCCAAACCACTTGGGTGCTCTGGGCTCCCTGAGCTCCGGTGCCACTGCCCTCCCCTGGTTCACTTGCACTACTCTGACTGTGCTGCTCCATCCCCCAACAAGCCACCAAAGGAAAGCTCCTCAGGTTTCTGTCCTTGGCCCTTTTCTTCTCTTTTTAGTGCTAAACACTCTTCTGTTTTCAAAGTTCACTTCTACAAATGACCTTCAAATCTCTATCTACAATGATTGAACATGTCACAAAGCAAACTCACCATCCTCCATCTGAAATTGGTCTTATACTCATTCCACGTTTCTGTTCATGGCCTTGTCATTCTCTCAATTTCCTACGCGTGAAGCCTGAGCGTTACCTTAGATTTTCAACTCCATTCCCTTTCTCCCTCACTGTACTTTCTATAGATTAGGGCCATCGAAACTCCCACTTTAACAAAGCAGGGCCCCTTCCTGTCTCTCACATTAAATTAACCCTGCAAACAAATCCTCCTAGTTACAGCTCTGATCATGGCTCACCCATATGAATTCAGGACCTTCATGCTCAGTATTCAATCTCCTTTTTAATCTTTTCTTCTTTTAATACAAATTATACATCAGTGGGAAAATGAAAGACCTCTCAATAACTGAATAACGAGTTCAAGAGAAATAAAAAGTGGAAATCTCAGCCGGGCACGGTGGCTCACGCCTGTAATCCCAGCACTTTGGAAGGCCGAGGCAGGCGGATCACAAGGTCAGGAGACCAAGACAATCCTGGCTAACATGGTGAAATCCCCTCTCCACTAAAAAAATATAAAAAATTAGCTGGGCATGGTGGCGGGCGCCTATATTCCCAGCTACTTAGGAGGCTGAGGCAGGAAAATGGCATGAACCTGGGCGGCAGAGGTTGCAGTGAGCAGAGATCGCACCACTGCACTCCAGCCTGGGCAACAGAGGGAGACTCTGACTCAAAAAAAAAAAAAAAGTGGAAATCCCACATGCTCACAGAGAATCAACATTCTGGGGGGAAAGAATCTAGAGATGTATAACTGCCATGTACCTCAGCAACCAAATGGCCTGGTTTTGACTCCATCTCCTCTTCATGGCCTTGACTGCTGTACCCACCATCACCTCATACTCTTTTCTCTACCAGAATCAAACTGCCATTCCACAAATGTGCCAATGCTTTCTGGACACTGGCTTGGCTCACTTATTCAAGATGCACTGCAGATGCATCTTCCTTCTTGGTATTGTTTCTGATTTCCCCCATCAGATGTGCTGCCTCATTCCTTTAAATTCCCAGTACCAGGCCAGGCACAGTGGCTCAAGCCTGTAATCCCAACACTTTGGGATGCCAAGGCAGGAAGACTGTTTAAGGCCAGGAGTTTGAGACCAGCCTGGGCAACTTAGTGAGACCTCATCTCCACAAAAGGTGTAAAAAAAAAAAAAATTAGACAGGTGTGGTGGTGTGCACCTATAGTCCTAGCTATTTGGAAGGCTGAAGTGGTAGGATTGCTTTAGCCCAGGAGTTCAAAGCTGCGTGAGCTTATGAGCTATGATCATTACCACTACACTCCAGCCTGGGTGACAGAATGAGACCCTATCTCTAGATAGATAGATAGATAGATAGATAGATAGATAGATAGATAGATAGACAGACAGACAGATAGACAGACAGACAGACAGAGAGATTCCCAGCACTCTTGGTTAGTGCTTTTCTCATGTACTTATTTTTCTACTTTGCGTTAAAGTTAAGCAGCTATCTCTCTTATTCTCCACTCTTCATTTGCCATCTCCTTGGTGTCCCAAGTTAGACGTTCCTCTCAGAATGCCTACATAACCAAGCACAGTGTTTCACACATGGTCATTGTTCCATAAATGTTCAGCAAATAAAATATCTCCTAAGTACCTCCCTGAAGAGCATAAGCCCTTAGGACCTCCTCAGGAGTACATAATCTGGCCTAAGAGGGCCTCTGACTCTGACCTGAAAGGGGCCACAAAAAGCACATGTAACCAAAGTGAATGTGTTCAGGGCAAATAAAGTACTCACCAGGGCATGGGGAGGTTGATAAAGTCCTAACTGACCTGAGAATGGACAGCTTCATCAGGAAGACTTCCCCGAGAAGGAGACTTGATGGGAAGAGTTGCCAACTCTTTTATCTTCCTCTTTTCCCAGGAATGGGGTTTCCTAAGGCTGCACTCAACTTCCTTGATAGTGCCCTCCACTTCCAAGCCAGGTTAAAGTGCCTTGGGTGCCATTCTAACACTTTTCTCTACTTGTCTCTCCTTTTATTTGCCCTATCTGTTTTCCAAATTCCAAAGTGATAAAGCAAAATAAAAAACAAACAGTAAGGATTAGAAGTTAAGATGATCAGAGATCTGCTACTAGAATGTTAAAAGGCAGGAGGATAAAATGTTTAGTATCTGATGGAATCGCACTTCTTACCCTCCTGTCTCAGGAGAGTTCTCTGTTGCCTCGTGTATATCTCAGGTCATTTTTAACAGGCAGATCTCTGAACATAATGTAGTCATCTTGCAACTTCATAGAAACAGAAATATAGAGCCAGAGGAGGTCATCTGCTAAGATGTGGGATTCCAGACCCTGACATTATCAGTATAAACTATAAAAAGCATATAGCGTGAAAATACTAAATTGAATACCATCTTAATAAAATACCATTTGTTAACTCATTATGTTCCATTATAGTATATTAATGAAATCCCTGTAGCACACTACTGAGACCAACCCAGGTGGCATTAGCAGCAGACTAGAGTCAAGTAATTGTGCCAGATCCTGTCCCAAGGGCTGGGGATACAATAGTGAACAGAACAAAGTCTTGAGGACACATATTCTGGTTGGGGGGGGTCAGAAGTGAAAACAAAAATATATCGTTTAAATATTGATTATTACTATGAACCAAATAAGGTAAAATGCTAGCGTGTCTAGGGTAAGGCGTAGGATGGAGAAGGGAGACTTTAAGATGATTAGAGGGGACATCTGAGTGATAAGAAGGAGAGGCCATGAGAAGACCTGGGAGAAGAGTATTCCAAGAAGGGGGAAGACCAAGTGCACAGGTCCTAAGGTGGGAATGTGCAGAGCTGGTTCTGAGGCAAAAGGATGGCCAGTAGGGCCAGGGCAGGGTAGAAAAGGGAAGGAAAGGAGATGTACAAGGACAGAAAAACAGGCAGGGGCAGGTCATGAAGAATCTGTGGGCTGTAAAAAGCATAATTCGATCCTGAACAACCACTTCTGGCCAAGCACAGTGGCCCACACTTGTAATCTCAACACTCAGGGAGGCTAAGGAAGGAGGATCACTTGCATTCAGTAGTTTGAGACCAGCCTGAGCAACATAGCAAGACTCCACCTCTATAAAAAATAAAAAATTAGCCAGGCATGGTGGTGCATGCCTGTAGTCCCAGCTATTGGGAGGCTGAGGTGGGAGGTCACTTGAGCCCAGGAGGTGGAGGCTGTGGTGAGCCATGATCGCACCACTGCACTCAGTCTGGGTGACAGAGTGAGACCCTGCCTCAAAACAAAACAAAACAAAATTTAAAACTAAACAACCACTTTGGCCTCTAAAATGATGACCTGGTGTTGTAAAATCTAGTACAGCTAGATAGAGCTGGACTTAGGTTAAGAACAGCCTCAGTGAGAGGTGACTTTCAGTTCTTCAATAGAGCCATCCCAACCGTGGGTTTCTTCTTCCCTACAAACCCCGCAAAGGATTACTAGCCAGGCTAGAACCTCTACTCCTCCTTGCTCCTTAAGCCCATTCCAAATACTTCCACTGGGCTCATGCTGGTATATTGCTAGTATTATTTAATTTTAAAGGAGAAATTGAGGAGGCAGTGATTGGATATTAGAAACTGCATTATTAGATTTCATGTTATTGGTTTAAATTACTCACTGTCACTATTAAAGTAAAACAAGGAGGCCAGACCAAATGACTTCCCGGGCTTGTCCAGATGATGGCTAGTCCAGGTTCTAATGTTCGAGTCCTATCAAAATTTGAGGCTAGGTCATTCTTCAGAAAAGACACGATGGTTCAATTGTTCTCACTGTCCTGACTTATTACTGTATAAAGGGACTACAGAAGGGGCTTAGTAAATGTTTGTTGAGTGAATAATATATGGTTTTGCTTGGTATCTGAATTCCCACTATGTAGGTTTGAGGCATAATGGGGAAGACATCCTATAGATGCCTTGAGTGGTTCTGTAGGAAGTAAGGTAAAGCTTACTTTAGTACAATCAATTATCACGAACATTAGCCAATCACAATGCCTGCCTTTTGAAAACATCAGAGAGACAGGCAGAAATGAAATCAAGCTCGGCAGGGGTTCAGAGCTAAGAAGGACCAAGTGGCTGTCAGAAAATCAGGCATCAGTTTCTAGTCTGGGAGTTCTAAAGCAAGGATTTGGATTTTCTGAGAAAAATTGGCAGAAAAGATGACAAACAGACACTAGGAAATGCATACATCACCAATAAAATCCAGTCCATCTAACTGGATTCTGGCCATCCAGTGACTTCATTAAACTAATTCTGTGGCCACTTTGTTGGCCATTCAACCGCTCTTTGCCCCCGTCTTCTACCTACCAACTCGCCCAAATCCCATTTCTTCCCATCTAACTCCCCATTCTTTTTTCCAAAAAAGGTCAAACCTAGTCTTTTGGAACTATCTGTGTGCAAATAAAGTATTCTAATTTAGTAAAAATTACGGGAAAGATGTAATTTTAGTCTATATGTTTAAAAATAAGTACATATACACATGCAGAGAGCAATCTTTAGTGAACTGGCAATGAATCATGTAAAGCAGGACAGGAACCATAGGTTTGACATACCCTGCAGATGGAGATTGGGCCTACCAAGGTACAATGCAGTACATGCACACTGTTTACCCAGCACTCACACAGAGCTCATTAGCACATACAACAGGATGCTTGGCTCCTCTGGGCTTACAGGTTAACTCAAAGTCAATAACTGCAGAGGTGAATCTCACATGTTGAGCAGATGTGAGCCTTTTTAAAAGTTATAAATATGACCAAATGGCTCTTACCTCTGTTAAAAATGTATTAGAAGGCCTTAAACTCACTCCAGCGTTCATTAATCTAGTAGTTAATCAGGAATAATGATCTGCCAGAAAAAATGGAAAAAGCCATCCCTCTAACTAAAGCAACTGCCTCTTGTTCCTCTGGGACTGGGAAAGTCCACTGAAGCACATCATGGACTATTGCTCTTCCTGAGTTCATCCTTGGAACGTGTTCTGATGTTTGCTTTTGACTCTTCTTACATATTAAAAAAAAAGCAACATAATGGCTTAATGCAACTTATCTTATTGATAGAATTAATTTATGCAAAAAGACCCAAACTTACAAAGTTTCTAACAATGTGCACAGACTAAATCTCAGAAATAGTTCTTAAAATGGGGTAAGGATAGCCAGGCATGGTGGCACGTGCCTGTAGCCCCAGCTACTTGGGCGGCTGGGGTGGGAGGATCACTTGAGCCCAGGAGGTCAAGGCTACAGTGGGCCAAGACCGGGTCACTGCACTCCAGCCTGTGTGACAGAGCAAGACTGCCTCAAAAAACAAACAAACAAAAACAAAAAACTCATATTCTTGGACTAGAGGTTGCTGTTTAATATAAATAAATAAAATGGGGTAAGGCAATGATTTATAGTTTATGTTATGTGGGCAGAAGTTATGAAATAAAGGGGAAGGAAGACCTAGAGAGTTTTTTTGCAGCCACAGAACCTTGTATCATGGCATGCATATTGATCCGAACACAATTTGCTTCTATGTTCCATCAAAATGGTACTCGTTTTATTCTATGCCTTCAAGAGATAACACTACCCTGAGTACAGCCTCATTGAGTCCTAGGGCTGCCCTTCAGAGTGAGTCTGAGTGGAACCCACAGCACAGCCAACCCTACAGCAAATCCCAACTCTCTCTTCTCTTCTCCAGAGCTGGTCTAGAACCACATCAGGCCTGAGATCTGGTTCTAGTTTGTCCACCATTTGCGTGTAATGCTTTTTTTGTGTGTTAACATAAATAAGATTCTAGTTTTCAAAAAAGTCTATGTACAAAGGACCATCTCCCAACACACTATGCACTAGTAAGGCTATCATCATAAGCAGCTTTCTTTTTTAGCAAAGTAGAACATGCATAAAGAACAGATGATGTCATCTAGAGAAGCTGCTCCCACTGCCAATTACTCAGCTGATCTCCGTGGATGGAACCAGTTATTAAGATTCAAGAGAGCTTGCCTAGGTTTCTTATTCTACTCCCAAGTAGACAAGAGTGTTCATAAATGGTTACCTCCTTGCTGAGGGCAAAGGTCCAGTGGTGCTTGCTATAGCACAACTAAACTGACAGCAACATGCCCCCAGCATGCAATGAGAGGGTAGAGAGACCACAGGATTATCAGAACAGAAGAAGAGGAAAGAGCAACATTCAAAAATTTTATTTGATGGAGCAAGATATTGAGGTTGGGTGGTTAATGATAGTTACTGTCCTCCCTTGCAGGCTGTGTGGCAGAATGAAAAGAGCAGGATTCTCTCCCCAGCCTCACCTGCAATTAGGCTCGATGACCTTGAGCAGTTTCCTCATGTGTAAAATAGGGATAATGATACCTACCGGCCTGGGGTGCTATGAAGATGAAAAGGACAACTTGTATAAGGTGCCTAATCTAATGCCTAACACACAAGGGGCATTCAGCAAATGTTAGCCTTCCACTCCACACCCTTCTCCCACTCCCTCCCAACTGCTGCAACTCACATTTTCTCTTCTTCCACCTGGTCAAAATAACTTGGAAAACTTCACCTTGGTATACCCAAACACCACTGACCTCCACAGAGCCACCCACATCAGTTCTCATGGTAACAGACCCAGAGGCTGAGTCAGCCTCTACAGCTTCCGTTCTCCCCATCAAAAGGACAAGTTTTCTCTGGAGGTTGTACAACTTTGATGAAAAAACTGTCACGGGAACAGGCGGTACAGAGAGAACATTTCACATGCTGTCTCAGGCATCAGAAAGTTGCTGTATCATAGCCTTCAACATTGCAGGGGATGCTGCAGAGATTTCACAAAGGCTTTTGAGCCCAATGTGGCTTCTCATTAAAGCTATATTGGATACTAGACATGAGCCTTCCTCTAATGAAACTGAGAATCAACACTAATTAGAAAACCATGGCCAGGTGTGGGTCCAACGCCTAACACACCAACTAGTCCCCAGGGGAAGAAGGAAAGCAGGACACCACACAACGGTCATGTGGGGAGCTGGGGGTGAGGTGCAGAGAAAGGAAGAGCTGAAATAAGGTAAACTGGATAGAGTCAGTCATCCAAAATGCCTCTTCTTTCCTTTCCACTTCAGCTGGGCTTTTATATAACTTTGATGTTATGAACTCAAGAGGATGTCACAGGTGTGTTCCTGTTTTCCCTCTTGTTTAGATGAAAACACCAGGCAGAAATGGGTATAAATAGAATAGAAACAGTAAATATTGGAAATGGGGTAAAAATAGGGTTTTATAGCCAAACTGAGTTTTTAAAACTATTTGTATTTTATTTTCTCTTTAAGTTTTATATATATTTGTATTTCCAGGCAGTTGTCAAGAATCAACACACTGAACTGAATACATCACATTCTCAAAGAACAGGTTATTTGTTAATATTTATATTGGACTTCACAGTGTTCAAAGCACTATCTCCCATGTGGGCAATTAGATCCTAATGATATCCCTATAAAGTAGGACAGGTATTAGTATCCCCACTTTTATTTACCAGATGAGGAAAGTGAGGCTAAAGGAAATCAAGTGATTTTCCCCAAGGTCTGACAGCTAGTGAGAGAGTTAGGACACAGAGCCAGGTCTTCCCACACCAGGCTGCCCCTCACCAATTTCCCTGATCACACAGCATGGCAGTTCTTACCTTCCAGCTCTTCTTTTTCATAGTGAATGTTGAGAATTGTACTGGTCCCACCCTGATCCACCACAGCTTCTTCATCTGGTCTCTGTTTAAACACAAATAAGTAGTCACAGTAATACACATACCTCATTCAAATATACAAACCTTGTGTATGCCAGATCCTTTTGAGATACTTATGGGGAGGCCGGGCGCGGTGGCTCAAGCCTGTAATCCCAGCACTTTGGGAGGCCGAGGTGGGCGGATCACAAGGTCAGGAGATCGAGCCCATCCTGGCTAACACGGTGAAACCCCGTCTCTACTAAAAATACAAAAAAAAAATTAGCCGGGCGTGTTGGCGGGCGCCTGTAGTCCCAGCTACTTGGGAGGCTGAGGCAGGAGAATGGCGTGAACCCGGGAGGCGGAGCTTGCAGTGAGCCGAGATCGCGCCATTGCACTCCAGCCTGGGGGACAGAGAAAGACTCCGTCTCAAAAAAAAAAAAAAAAAAAAAAAGAGATACTTATGGGGAAAACACAATGGTTTACATGTATTTTTACACGTGAACCTCACAATACCTTTTAGATGCAAATATGGCAGCCATTCTCTTTCTCATTTTATAAATGAGCAGACTGAGACTCAGAGAACATTAAGTAATGATGGCCCAGGGTCACAAATGTCATAAAAGGCAGAGCTAGGACTGAGCCTAGGTCTTTAAAAAAAAAAAGAGAGAGAATGGGTCACCCAGGCTGTATTGCAGTGACACAATCATAGCTCACTGCAGCCTTGAACTCCTAGGCTCAAGCAATTCTCCTACCTCAGCCTCCAGAGCAGCTGGGATTACTAGGACATGTCACGAGCCCAGGTCTTGTGGCTGTAAATCTCATGCCTTTGCCATCTCCCCACTCCGTCTATACCTCTGTATAACATGCTGGTGTGAATCTCATGCCTTTGCCATCTCCCCACTCCGTCTATGCCTCTGTATAACATGCTGGCGTTTTGCAAGTGCAGTGAAGCAGGTTGTCCCCTTTGGTGCAGATTGGTCTCCTTGGCCTCTTTGCAGCATTTGGGCCTGTTTACCACACGCTGTCCTTGAAATTTTCCATCCTGCTCCTCTTAGCAGGCCTCCTCTGTCTCATCCTTAGTCCTTTTCTTCCTCTAACCATAATTTCCAAGAAAGAGCTTTCTACTCTTTGTTTTCCTCACTTGAGACTTACAATTTCAACTGCAGTCTGAAACTGTGGTTCAGTAATTGATAAGCCACTAGGATGCCACACCTCAAGAACCACGTGTCTAAAACCCAACTAACTTTCCTTCCAAAACTAACACCCTGTGCTCATTTGTTTATTCCTACCAATGGCACCATCATTTATTAGCCCACAAGTGAAATTTCAAAGTTACTTATTCATCCATTCCACATGTATGAGTGCCTACCATATGCCTTCAGGTAGCTAGTTCCCTTTTCTTACCAAGTCTTTCTTCCTTTGCAATTTCTCTAAAAAATTAATTTTCATCTCTCATCCACTCTTCCCTACATGCTCCAACCCTTTAAATCATATTAGGAGTTTTTTTTTTTTTTAGTTCTGGAACCACACCCACCTTCTTTACTTAGTGCTGCTGTCTCTTCCTGGAACTACCATTCTCTCCCTGCCACTCCCACCACCCGCCCCCCACCTTTGATGATGATCAAAGAGATCATCATCTCTTTGATCTCAGCCTCAACACACTTACTTCGAAGCCTTTCCTGATTACCCACCCCCACTTCCAAACTAAGCTAGGTCCCCCATTTATATACCCTCATAGCACACTGCAATTCTCTTAGTAATAAAATGTCTCGGCCAGGCATGGTGGCTCACACCTGTAATCCCAACACTTCGGGAGGCCAAGGTGGGTGGATCACCTGAGGTCAGGAGTTCAAGACTGGCCTGACCAACATGGTAAAACTCCATCTCTACTAAAAATTAAAAAATTATCTGGGTGTGGTGGTACGTGCCTGTAGTCCCAGCTACTCGGGAGGCTGAGGCAGGAGAATCGCTTGAACCCGGGAGGCAGAGGTTACAGTGAGCTGAGATCGCACCATTGTACTCCAGCATGGGCAATAGAGCGAGAGACTCTGTCTCAAACAAAATAAAAAACGTCTCCTCTGTTCCTTGAGGAAGGAACTATGTCCATCTTCCTCACCACTGTATCCTAGCACCTAGCACAGACTTTTCACATAATAGGTGCTCAATAAATCTTTGTTAAAAGAATGAATACACAATTCTCAAAAGACAAACAGTCAACAAATATATGAAAAAATGCTCAACATCACTAATCATCAGGGAAATGCAAATCAAAACCACGAGGTATCATCTCACTCCAGTTAGGATGGCTATTATCAAAAAGACAAAATATAACAAATGCTGGCAAGGATATGAAGAAGAAAGAACCCTTATACACTGCTGGTGGGAATATAAACTAGTACAGCCACTGTGGAGAACAGTTGGAGGTTCCTCAGAAAACTACAAACAGAACTACCATCTAATCCAGTAATCTCACTACTGGGCATTTATGCAAAGGAAAGGAAATCACTATATTAAAGAGACAACTGCATCCCCATGTTTATCGCAGCACTATTCATAATAGCCAAGATATGGAATCATCCTAGGTGTCCAACAACAGATGAATGGATAAAGAAAATGTGGCATATATACACAATGGAATACTATTCAGCCATAAAAAGGATGAAATCCTGTCATTTGTGGTAATATGGATGGAACTGAAGGACATTATGTTAAGTGAAATAATCCAGGAACAGAAAGTTAAACACTGCATGTTCTCACTCATATGTGGAAGCTAAAAAAAGTTGATCTCATAGAAGCAAGAAGTGTAACAGAGAACATTAGAGGCTGGGAAGGCAAGGGGGAGGAGTGTAGGGAGAGATTTGCTAAAGGATAAAAAATTACAACTATATAGGAAGAATAAGTTCTAGTGTTCTATACTATAGTAGGATGACTATAATATAGAGTTTCAAACAGCTAGAAGGAAGATATTGAGTAATCTCAACACAAAGAAATAATAAATGTTTTAAATGATAGATATGCTAATTACTCTGATCTGATCACTGTACATTACATGTATTGAAACATCACTATGCACCCCAATTAATATGTACAATATTACTTAAATATTACTTGTCAATTTCAAAATAAAAATTAAATGTTTTAAAAGAATGAATATAATGGCACCTATCCTATAAATACCCTGAATCACAAGACTCTGAATTATTTCAAAAAAACTCTTAGCTGATTTCCCTGACAATCTATTTCCCTTCTCAAACCTGCAACTCCAGCCAAGCTGACTGATTCCGAGAGCACTGTGCACATTCCCACCTTCATGTCTTTGCTCATATTGTCAGGTCATCTAGTCATCTAACATGCCATTTCCCCAAACTCTCCAGCACATTAAATCCCCACCTATCCTGTATTAGTCCATTTGCGTTGCTATAATGGAATACCTGAGACTGGGTAATTTATTAAGAAAATAGGTTTATCTTGGCTCACAGTTCTGCAGGCTGTACAGGAAGTGTGGTGCTAGCATCTGCTTCTGGTGAGAGAGTCAGGAAGCTCACAATCATGGCAGAAGGCAAAAGGGAAGAAGCTGGTGTATAACATGGCAAGACAGGGGGCAAGAGAGAGGGGAGGGCCCAGACTCTTTTAAACAACCAGATCTTGTGTGAACTCAGAGCAAGAACTCACTCATTACTGTGAGGAAGGCACCAAGACATTCATGAGGCGTCTGCCCCCATGACCCAAACATCTCCCACCAGACCCCATCTCCAACATTCGGGATTACATTTCAACATATTTGGTGGGGACAAATAGCCAAACAATATCACCTTCCTTCTAGATCCCGCTCAAGTTTCCAGCTCACTGTTCCAAAGTTACTATTTTGTAGTTATCATCTATGCTCCCAAAAAAGACAACTCTGAACACAAGGCAATCCATTTTCCCAATGGGAAGATTCAAATAAAGCTTTTGAGGCCAACTGGAATAAACAAACTTTTAGGGAAGTAAATAAAATAGTCTAATATCTACTTAGGACATTTTATCTATTAAATTAGCTTTATAGACATTTAAAATTATATATTATTACTACCATGGAAAAATCTGCAAAATATAATATTAAGTTTAAAAAGCAAGATGGAGAAAACTGTATAATTTGCTACCTTTTATCTAAGAAAGGGTGTTGGAACATAAGTGTTTGCTTACATTTTAAAACAAATAGGCCGACCACAGTGGCTCACACCTATAATCCCAGCATTTTGGGAGCCCAAGGCAGGCGGATCACTTGAGGTCAGGAGTTCGAGACCAGCCTGGCCAACATGGTGAAACCCCATCTCTACTAAAAATACAAAAATTAGTCGGGTGTGGTGGTGCATGCCTATAATCCCAGCTACTTGGGAGGCTGAGGCAGGAGAATCGCTTGAACCTAGGAGGCAGAGATTGCAGTGAGCCAAGATTACGCCACTGCACTCCAGCCTGGACGACAGAGTGAGACTCTATCTCAAATAAATAAATAAATAACAAATAAAAGAAGAAAAGTCACAAAAGATTTTTTTAAATAGTTACCTAGAGAGAAGGGAGGGAATAAGATGGAAGAGACAAAGATAGAAGCTAGACTTTTTTGAATATGCCTTATTTTGTAAATAATTTACATAATGTAAAATTAAAAATTTTAAAGTAATTCCCCAAAATTAAAAAAAAATGAAAACAAAGGTCAAATTGATGGTATAAATTCCAAGAGAAATTATTCTAAGTAACATTAAAACATAATAAACTGACTGAACATCCTTAGTGGCATATACTCTAAGGACAAAGAAGAATTTTAAAAGATCTGAAACTGCTTTTTGGTTATCCTATTGTTGGTTGTAGTGTTGGTGTTTTAGTATTCTGAGGCTTGTTGTGTGTTGTGAGATAAAACAAATGAGTGGCTATGTGAACTTATTCTGTCACTCCCAATGCGGCTGAGGACTGGGATTCTCGGCAAGGGAGAAAGGAGATACAGTTTTAAGACAAAAGGTAAATAAGAGCCATGCAGTCCTAAATTTGAATTAGAAGTATCAACAACAATATACAATGCGTTTTTATTTTTAATGTTTTTAAATTTACAAATTTATATTTTCTAGCTCCACCCACTCAAAGGCTTAGAAAAAAATGATCAATCAGTAGCAATGAGTATAATTAGTACCTACATTATAGTTTCTTAAAATACCATTTTGTAGCCTGCCTGCCTGCCTGCCTTCCTTCCATCCTTCCTTCCTTCCTTCCTTCCTTCCTTCCTTCCTTCCTTCCTTCCTTCCTTCCTTCCTTTCTTCCCTCCCTCCCTCCCTCTCTCCCTCCCTCCCTCCCTCCCTCTCTCTTTCTGACGGTCTCCCTCTGTTGCCCAGGCTGGAGTGCGGCGGCATAATCTCGGCTCACTGTAACCTCCCTGCCTCGGGCTCCTGTGATTCTCCTGCCTCGGCCTGCTGAATACCTGGGATTGCAGGCGCACACCACCACGCCTGGCTGGTTTCTGATTTTTGGTGGAGACGGGGTTTCGCCGTGTTGGCCAGGCTGGTCTCCAACTGCTGACCTCGAGTGATCTGCCCGCCTCGGCCTCCCCAAGTGCTGGGATTACAAACGGAGTCTCGTTCACTCAGTGCTCAACGTTGCCCCGGCTGGAGTGCAGCGGCGTAATCTCGGCTCACTACAACCTCCACCTCCCAGCCGCCTGCCTTGGCCTCCCAAAGTGCTAACATTACAGCCTCTGCCCGGCCGCCCCGTCTGGGAAGTGAGAAGCGCCTCTGCCCGGCCACCCATCGTCTGGGAAGTGAGAAGCGCCTCTGCCCGGCCACCCCCCGTCTGGGACGTGAGGAGCGCCTCTGCCTGGCCACCCATGGTCTGGGACTTGAGGAGCGCCTTGCCTGGCCGCCCCGTCTGGGACGTGAGGAGCGCCTGTGCCCGTCTGCCCCATCTGGGAAGTGAGGAGCACCTCTGCCTGGCCGCTGTGCAAACTTCCAAGTGTGAAGTGACAGCCTTCATTGTAGAATGAATGAAGACACTGGCACTGATTATATAACACCTTGGCAGCTATCTCAAGTCGTTGATGGTGGAGGTATTGGAATTATAGAAGAAAGCAAACACACAAATTTGACTAAAGGCGATTTTGTGACTTCTTTCTATTGGCCCTGGCAAACCAAGGTTATTCTGGATGGAAATAGCCTTGAAAAGGTCATATATATATGAACGTATCTGATTTTTTTCCCTGTATAATTCTTACTTTGTGCATTTGATATTCAGTTGTGTTTGTAATCACGGAAAAATAAAAGCATATATAAAAAAAATACCATTTTGTAATAAAAGGAATCAGAGCTCCTTGGAGAAATGGCTGGTCATAGGTCCCAGCCAGGAAATGTACAAGGTAAGTCTAAAACATCTTATTATGTTAGATAGTAAGGAAGCACTCGAAGACAACTAGGGTTGTGTCCAACGGACTCAGGAGCCAATTTAAAGGGGTCTCTTCCCAAAAAATAGGACAATTTGAGCATCAGTAGGGTAATGCCTACAACAGATTGACCATGTCAATATGTTAAGATTGATGAGTTCACTTTACAAGGTCACTTTTATTTTGTTTATTTATTTATTTTTAAAATAGGTGGTAGAGTTGGGGGGGGGGGGCGTCTCACTATGTTGCCCAGGCTGGTCTCGAACTCCTAAGCTCAAGTGATCCTCCTTCCTCAGCCTCCCAAAGTGCTAGGATTACAGGCGCGAGCCACCACGCCTGGCCTCACAAGGTCACTTTTAAAGTTAACTAATTGGTCACATTTGGAGGATAACACTAATAAACCAACTCATTACTTTGAAAACTGGCAAATAATTTATCTGGGCTTTCCTAGATAAATTATACCATAGAGTGGTACCACAGAGTAGATGAGAAAAGCTTCTCATTATGGAAGAGAATAAATGAAAAGGGAATGATGGAACAAAATCATTTTGCAATCCCTAATGGATTGCACTGATTTTCAACAGCCACTAACATCACAAAGGAGAGACAATCAGACATTGTATGCCTCCTAATGGGAGACCATATCACCACCCATGAGGTAATCTTACCAAATAAATTGTCCCTGAATCTGATCAAGCCTCTAAATCCAAATACCAATTTACTGAATGTACAGTAAAACAGTTCCTTGAAAAACAACACCATGGGAATACAATCAGCAAAATCCAGATTCTGTCCCCTCAAAAGTTCTAGGAGGATAGGTACTGAGTCTCATATTCATCAATGTCTACCCAGCACCCAGTACAATGTCCAGCACATGGTAAGTATCCCATACATTTCAATGAATGCTTATTAGTTTTATAAACTCTTTGATAATTGATCAGATGTTTTCTCATAAAACTATATATATAAATAATTAGATATATGAATAATTATTCATGTTGGCTCCCCTACTGGTTTTTAATATCCAGAGGATAGGAATCAATTAATTATAATACTTGGTACTGTCTTCAGACACCTGACATAGCAGAGAACACAGTGAGAATCTAGAGGAACAGAGGGAGGGAGGGTAGGAGAGATGATTGATTTCTCTAAAATTGTAACTGCAAAATATAAAGAGCAAGGTCAATCATCTCAAAAATTCAGGTTGAAAAACTTTCTTGCTGTTTGTTAGTTTCCTCAATTTAGATTGGTTAACCACAGCCTAAATTCACTGAATAATTGTTCATCCATTTTCTTTGTCTTGCCAAAGAAAACAGAGCCACTGTCAATAACCATTAGCAAAAGCATTTGAAAGGTCAGGCTTGAATGTGAATGTGTGGACTTTGCTTGAATCCTGATTCAAATAAAACAAGTATTTTTTAAAAAACTACAAGGTACTCACATAAATGTAAACAACTAAATGAAAATTTGATTATATTAGGAAACTATTTTTTCAGTATAATAATCTTGTGTGTTATGGCAGTTATGTCGTTGTTTTAAAAGCGTCTTTAATCTTTAGGGCTACACACTGAAATTTTTACTCATGAAATAATGAGTCTGAGATTTGGAGAATAGATGAACATAGATGAAACAAGATTGTGTGGCTAGTCTCTGCAACTCATGCCTATAACCCCAGAGCTTTGGAAGGCTGAGGTAGGAGGATCATTTGAGGCTGGGAGTTCGAGACCAGCCTGGGCAACATAGTGAAACCTCGTCCCTACAACAAATTCAAAAATTAGCTGGGTGTGGTGGTATGGGCCTGTAGTCCCAGCTACTCTGGAGGCTCAGGTGGAAGAATTGCTTGAGCCCAGGAGTTGGAGGCTCTAATGAGCTGTGTTTGCACCAATAAACTCCAGCATGGCCAACAGAGCAAGACCCTGTCTCAAAAAAAAAAAAAAAAAAAAACAAACAGATGGTGTGTTCATTGTTGACGCCAAGTCATGGGTACATAATGATTCACTATGCAAAATCTCTCTGCTTTGCTATATGCTTGAAATGTTCCATAAATTTCAGGCATATACAAAGTTTGTTTGAAATCATTAAAAATGAAAAGAAAGGAACATCAGGTCTCTTTGGCCTGTGATTGCTGCAGATTCCTCACCAATTGGCCATTATTCCCTCTGATACTATCATTTATTAATGGCAAAAAAGATCTCTCAATTGTGGTCCATGGATTTCTAGGGTGCTTGTAAATGGGCTTCAGAGGATCTGTGGGAGTATGTGTGAATGTGCACTTTTCTTGGGAGAGGGTCCATGACTTTCATCAGATTCTCTCACAGGGGCCTGTGACTCAGAAAAGATTAGAATCATGAGAAACACATTATATAAGCTTAGGAGAAAAAGAAAAGGAAGGAAGGAAGAAAGGAAGGAAGGAAGGAAGGAAGGAAGGAAGGAAGGAAGGAAGGAAGGAAGGAAAAAGCCCTATTTCTGAGTATCCTCTTTTCTGAACTTCTTTAGTTCACTGATAATGACCCACTACGTAAATGTGAATTGACTTGAGTGCCTACCTCAAGGACTAGATAGATAAAAAGAACTAAGAGGGTTAAATACACATTAAAATGCTGAAATTGCAAGGCAAGACTTGAGAGAGAAAGCATTGTTATGAGCCTTGAAAAATGAATGAATTATAACTGAGTAGCAGACCAGATTCTCACTTACAGTAAATGGAAATTAAAAGGCACGGGCAGAGCTGAGTCGTACATAATGGCCCCAGCTCCTGGAAGCAGCCACAGAGGCTACAGGGAACAGGGAAGGTGGGGAGCAGAGCCCACCTCAAGCTCTCTCTCTAACACACTTCCCCTGAGGCTCGTCTCTGGACCTGCATGGTGGTGGACCTGCCCAAATGTAGTAGGACCTGCCCTACTTCCTTTCCTGCAGTAGGTCTCAGACTTTTTACCTCAAAAAACCCTTTCATCTTTTTCAGTGTTTTCAGAGTATATATAATAACATTCTACTTCACTCCCACACTATCCCTGCCAAGAACCCCCCCAAAAAGTAAAGTGTTTATTGAGTTCTAATACATTCAACCATTTAAAAATCAACAAATATAGAGATGATTTCCAGAGTTTTTTTGTTTGTTTGTTTTGAGACAGAGTCTCGCTCTGTCACCAGGCTGGAGTGCAGAGGCGCCATCTCAGCTCACCGCAACCTCCGTCTCCCAGGTTCCAACAATTGTCCTGCTTCAGCCTGCCGAGTAGCTGGGACTACAAGCATGCGCCACCACGCCCAGCTAATTTTTGTATTTTTAGTAGAGACTGGGTTTCGCCATGTTCGCTAGGATGGTCTCGATCTCCTGACCTCATGATCCACCCACCTCGGCCTCCCAAAGTGCTGGGATTACATACAGGTGTGAGCCACCACACCCAGCCATTTCCAGGGTTTCTTTTCTTTTTTTTTTTTTTTTTTTTTGAGACAGAGTCTCACTCTGTTGCCCAGGCTGGAGTGCAGTGGCGTGATCTTGGCTCACTACAAGCTCTGCCTCCCAGGTTCATGCCATTCTTCTGCCTCAGCCTCCCGAGTAGCTGGGACTACAGGCGTCCGCCACCACGCCCGGCTAATTTTTTTTTGTATTTTCAGTAGAGACGGGGTTTCACCTTGTTAGCCAGGATGGTCTCGATCTCCTGACCTTGTGATCCTCCCGCCTCGGCCTCCCAAAGTGCTGGGATTACAGGCGTGAGCCACCACGCCCGGCCCATTTCCAAGGTTTCTAATCAGCAAACCAAGGTAATACACTTACATACCTCACATTGTGTTTTACCTATGTTGCCTCACTTAATCCTCAAAACAGTTCTAAATTGAGGCTAAGATCTCACAAAAGCTAAGTGAGATAAGAACTCTAATCAAGTCTGTGTTCCTTACTAACATTAGTAAGTCAGTATGCTAAGATTGCCAAAAGCAAAGAACCTCACCATTTAGTCAGATGGACTAATCATGGATTAATGCCCACAGTAAGAATAGCTAAAGATCCACATTATTACCTTCTTAAATCCTTGGCGCTCCAGAACCCTGCACCGCAAACTGCCCTTTACTGATCAGACCTCCAATAGTTCTTCATCTCCTTATTCACTTCCATCTTCCTCTTCATCCAGCAGAGCCTCAGAATGCTGGCCCTTTGGAGAGCCCATCACCAAATCTGACCCACGGGTCCCCAACTCTCCAATGCCCTCAAATACTTTCTCACTGAATAAAAACACCCTATAGCCACAAAAAAAAAAAAAAAAAAAAAAAAAAAAAAAAAAAAAATCCACAAGGACTCATGCAGCTGTTCCGGACTTCCTCTTCTCAGTGGCCATGAACTCCTGAATACCCATGAGCTTCCCATTCTAACCCTTCAGCAGCCTGCTAGGGGCCTAAAATTCCAAAATGGCTCTGGCTTCTCAGTGATTCTTTTGTTGAACCCCACTTGGAGTCACTCCTGTTCAGTATAGATTACTAGGTGGTACACTGTGATAGACAGATTAATAGTCCTCTAAAGAGATGCACATCCTAATCCTAGAGTTTGTGAATATGTTCCCTTATAATGGCAAAGAGGAATTAAGGTTGGAGACGGAGGTAAGGTTGCTAATCAGCTGATCTTACAATAAGGAGATCATCCTAAATTACGAAAACCATTATGTAATCTCAGTGTAATAACAAGGATCCTTAACGTGAAAGAGAGAGACAGAAGACTAGAGTCAGAAAAATGTGATGACAAAAGCAGGTTCTGAGAGATGCTATGTTTCTGGCTTTGGAGATGGAGGAAGGGAACTATGAGCCAAGGAATGCAGGCAGTCTCTAGAACATGGAAAAGGCGAGGAAACAGATTCTCTCCTAGAACCTCCAGAAAGAAACAGTCCCACCAACACTTTGATTTTAGTCCAGTGAGACCTGTATCACATTTCTGAACTATAGAACTGTAAGATGATAAATTTGTGTTTTTTAAGCCACCAAATATGTGGTAATTTGTTATGGCAGAAATTGAAAATCAATACATATATTATGACTTCCTGACTACCAAGACCAGGACCAATAAACTTGTTACTACCTATGGGAAACAACCAGCCTCTCCATTATCTAAGATCTGTTGCTGTTACCTGGCAGCAGATTTAGAATAGACACAATTGCTTTTCTGTGTCCTGATTACTACCATGACCCTGTCTACCCTGCCAAGGCAAACCATGAGCTAAGACGATTATCTACAGATTTTGAAGGAAGTAAATTTGCAGTCTGAATTGTCCCCAATTCTCTGCTCAAGTCTCTGCTTGACAAGTCTGCCCACATTTCTCCTACTGAAGCTCCCTAGCAGATCTGGGAAAACCAGATAAAAAGAATGCCCACAGGTTCCCCAATTCTCTCATATAGAAAGAATACCTAGTATGTGTGAGGAGAGGGTGGAGGGGTATGTGCAATGTAGTGAGAGGAGAAATTGCTATCTACAGTTGATACTTTTGTTCAATAATATGAGCAAATATTTACTGACTGCTTACCATAAACTGGCTATGACGCTCAGAAAAGTTGACCCACTCCCTATAGAGCCATTCATTCATTCGCTCAGCAAATATTTACTGAGCTCCAACATGTGCCACAGTCACTGGGCACTAGAATCCAGGTCTCCTTCAGAACTCTTGTCTTAGAGCTTTTTGAGGTCCATCATAAGACATGGGGTATAACTCTACTCCTATCAGCCCATGTTTCTCAATTATCACCCACTTACCAGGGTTTATTATTCTGAAGATTTCTGCAAAATTTTCCATTCTGAGCAGACCTGATGCACATAAAAGCCTTGGTAATTGCCCAAATTCACTTGCTTCCCCATCCACCACTTTCACCCTCCCTGAACTTTCCTTCAGTCCCCAGCACCACTTGGCTCAAATGCTGAGGGTTCCAATCTCACCAGTTTTCTCTTTCAACACTTCCTTCTGCTTGTTCTGAAAGTGCTTATCAGGAGAACTGTGAAGATACCAGGTGTCCCCAGTTCCAATCCAAAGTAGGGTCTTTTCTTAAAGCTTTCTGACTTCCTTCCTCTATTACTACCCCCTATGAAAAGCTCATTGACTCTTAAAATTTCAATAACCAGCTGGGCGTGGTGGTCATGCCTATAATCCCAGCACTTCAGGAGGCCAAGGGGTGAGGATCGCTTGAGACCAGGGATTCGAGACCAGCCTGGGCAACATAGTGAGACTCTGTCTCTATAAAAATTAAAATAAAAAAAATAGCTGGGCATAGTGGTTCATGTCTGTAGTTCCAGCTACTAGGGAGGCTGAGGTGGAAGGATCACTTGAGCCCAGGAGGTCGACACTGCAGTGAGCTGAGATCACACCACTGCACTTCAGCCTGGGCAACAGAGTGAGACCCTGTCTCAAAAATAAATAAAAATTCCATAACCACCTTCAGAGATCTCATCAAAATGATGACTAATGTAGGTCTTCATTAACTCATCCTGAATTATACCAATAGCCTCCTAGCTGGCCTCCCTCATTGCAGTCTCTTCCCATCCTGTCTTCCCAAACACTTAGTAAGTGCTTATTCAGAGCCAGGTACTGATATAGGCATCAAAGACACAGCTACAGTAATGCACAGTGATTAAGGGCACATCCTTTGGAGAGACGCAGCCCCGGGTCTGGCAGGGTCACAAGCAACTCTGGCACTTAGAATTACTTAACCTCTCTATGCCGGGAGGAGTGGCTCATGCCTATAATCCCAGCACTTTGGGAGGCCGAGGCAGGTGGATCACCTGAAGTCAGGAGTTTGAGACCAGCCTGGCCAACATGGTGAAACCCCATCTCTACTAAAAATACAAAAAAATTAGCTAGGGGTGGTGGCAGGCACCTGTAATCCCAGCTACTTGGGATGCTGAGGCAGGAGAATCACTTGAACTTGTGAGGTAGAGGTTGCAGTGAGCCGAGATCACGCCATTGCACTCCAGCCTGGGCAACAAGAGTGAAACTCCATCTCAAAAAATTAAAAATTAAAAATTTAAAAAGAATTACTTAAACTCTTTATTATCTTTGTTTTCTCATTTGGAAAATGATAATAAAGTTGCATAATTCTCAGGGTTATAGAGAGCATTAAGTGAGATAATGCATGAAAAACGCTTAGCATAGTACCTGGCACATGGCAAGCACTCAATAAAAGTTAACAGTAACAGCAAATGGAGCTGTCAGGTGAGCAACAGAGATGAATATGTATATTCCACAAGTCAGAGTTCACAGAAGATAGCACTTGGTAGGTGTTGTGAGCAGAGGAGAGTGAGTGACGAATATAATAGAATGATATGCAGTCAGACCTTGAAGGTTAAAATGGAATATTCTTGGTGGAGAGGAGGGGAAAGATTTTCCAGCTTCAATGCCTGAGCAAAGGCACAACATAGAGGGAAGAGATGTGTAATGAAGTAATGGCCATCTGTCACTCTGTGCCAATCCTGACTAGACCTTGAGCTCCTTAAGGGGAGGCATCTGGCTTTGGATACGGGAGAGCTGCTCATTCACTTATGCAATTGAGCACCAATTTTATACCAGGCACTGTGCTAGATGAGAAGATTTTCAGCTTGTCCCCTGCCCTCAAGAAGCTTCTAACTGAGATGATAATAAATAAGAAACCAAAAGAAGAATATTTCAGGTAAGTCATATGTTATAAGAAAATAAAACAGGATCATCTTAAAGAGAGTGACTGGGATGACGGTTCAGAGAAAGCCACTCTGAAGAAGTGACATTCTAGTTGAATCATGAGAAGGCCTGGGTAAAACAGCATCCGGGGCAGAGGGAATGACAGGCACAAGACCCACCTGAGGTATGCAAGACTCACTGTAGTGAAGAAACAGAAAGCCAGAGGAGGTGCAAGAAAGAGAGTGGAGGAGAGGCAGTCCTGGGAGGGTGGACAAGAGCCTGATTGTATTCAGGCTTGGTAGGCCATGATAAAGAGTTTGGATTTTATTCTAATATGCACCAGGAAGCCACTGAAGGTTTTCAAAATAAGACATGACATGATCTGATTCATGTTTTTAAAAGCTCCCTGTGGCTGCCATGTGGAGAGTAGTCTTATAGAAGGGCAAGAAAGAAAGCAGAGAGAACTGTTAGAAGGCCGGGGCAGTAGCTCACATCTTCCAAAACAGTGCAGCCTTATGATATTTAGAGGAGATGTCTGGAACCTCTCTGTTTACATCAAGTTACACAATCTGCTCACTTTACAAGGCCCATCTCCACACAGCCTAGTTAGCACATAGAAGGTTTAACTGGTCATTGCCAATCAGTTAACTGTCTCTCCCCCAAGTCTTCCCCATTTCCCTTCCTCCTTCTACCCTCATTCTCTTTTCCTATCTCTCAAATTTCCATTTGCCTATTACCTGACTGCAGCCTTCATGAGGCCCTACTGTTCCCATTGCATTCCTTTTCTTCTCCTCACCCTACTACCACCCAAGAAAGTTTCACAAACTAGATATAAAGGAGATATTTTCTATCCTACTCCAGAAGTACTCAAGAATTATTAATTTCACAGAACAGTAACAGAAACCTAAGGGTTATGATGCCCTCAATAATACAACCTGTAAACATTCTGCATGTTAAGGACACTGTATCCTCACATCCATTCCAACCTATTCTCCCCACTGCAGCCAAAGAAATCTTTCAACAGGAAAATCTGGGGCAGGCATGGTGGCTCACGTCTGTAATCCCAGCACTTTGGGAGGCCGAGGTGGGCAGATCACGAGGTCAGGAGATCGAGACCATCCTAGCTAACATGGTGAAACCCCGTCTCTACTAAAAATACAAAAAATTAGCCGAGCGTGGTGGTGGGTGCCTGTAGTCCCAGCTACTCTGGAGACTGAGGCAGGAGAATGGCGTGAACCTGGGAGGCAGAGCTTGTAGTGAGCGGAGATCGCACCACTGCACTCCAGCCTGGGCAACAGAGCAAGACTCCATTGCAAAAAAAAAAAGAAAAAAGAAAAAAAAAAGAAAATCTGTTCATGATCTCATTTGTTCTCTCATGCCCTCTCTCTCTCCTGGTTAGGAAAGACCCCCTCTCTCCCCTTTCCCCTCTACTTAAACCCCTTCAGTGGCTTCCCCTTGTTCCTCAGATAAATGTCAACTTCCTCAGCATGGGCTCCAAATGGCTCTGTGTGTTATAACCCCAGAACACATCTCACATACCATTCCCCTCATTGCTCCTTGTTGCTGCACCACACTGGCCTTATTTCAGGTCTCTAACCAGGTGTGTCCCCCTCTGCCATAGGTCTTTTGTGTAGCTGTTCTCTTTGCCTCTCAGGCCCTGTGATCCCCCTCTTCCCTCAGTTAACATTTGTTCATCCTTTAGCTCTTTGCCCAGATTTTCTTCCTTAGCAAAATCTTCTCTGAGACCATGACTGGAACCACTGTTATATACGCTTATGGCACTGCCTATCTTTCTTCAAAGCATTTATCACAGTTTATAATATTTATTTGTGTGATATTTGATTAAAAATAGTACTTCTCCCCTCCCCCACTAGATGATACGCTCCAGGAGGGCAAGAACATTGCCTATTTTTTCTTACCATTGTATCCCAAACAGAGATTGAATACATTTAATAGGCTTTAAGGGGGTTAGATATGGATTTTCCAAAATCTTAGATATTGTTCTTTTCCGATGGAGCAAGGAAAGAAGGATGTATCTTCTATTAATAGTAGCAAACTATTAACCGGGAAGAAGAGGAGAGAGTCAGTGTCTGATATTCGTTTTGTTGCAAACTCAGGATATTTCCCCTGCCTCCTCTGGGAAACTATCCCTGAGGTCAACATGGCACTTGTTTCCAAGACGTGTCATCCTTCATGAGATGGCCCATTACCCTCTTCAGAGCCCTCTACTTCAGACTTGCCTCCTCTTCCAGCCCTCTTTCCAAGGCAGAAACCACACCATCTGATTGCACAGGAAACGGGCAGTGAGAATTCAATGGGCTGCCACTCATTCACTCTGTGTCACACAATAAACATTACTCCACAAAGCCCTTTCACAAATAGCACTTCGTCTGATCCTCAAAACAACCCTGTGAAGCAAGCAAAGCTGACATAACTATTCCCATATTAATAGCTGGGGAAACTGAGGTTCAAAGAGGCAAGTGACTTACTCAAGGTCACAAAGTTTGTGTGAGGCAGAGGTAGGATTTCAAACTACAGACTCCAATGCTTTTCCTTACATTAGCCGCCCCAACAGTTCTAATACCAGTTACTTAACCTTGGTTTTTTAATTCCCTTAAATAAGCACCTGTTCCTGACCACGCCACACATCCTCAGCCCAGTCTGCAGTCCCGACCCAGAAGTTTTCAGGTGTCTGTGCAATGGGGCAGAGGGAGTCACAAACCGGGTTACCCTATCCGGGATTGGCCCCAGCCTCCACAGTCTTTTCTGCCTTTTCCTCTGAACCACTGAGGAACCAGAAACCCCCAGAAATAAAAACACAAAGAGAAGACGTGCCCCACCAGAGCAAGGTCCCTGCTACCCTTTCTGCCCGCGTTCTGGCAGGACAACGCGAGGCCAGACGCCGGCCCCTTCCAACAGAAAGACGAGAGGAGAACAAGAGGTCGCCGCCCGCCGGCTGTCAGGGCTCCTGGGCGGGCGGCGCAAGGGATGCGGCAGAGATGGGCCAGATCCCAGGTTCGGCCCAAGGTCACTCTCTCGCAGCCCCGGCCCGGTCCCCAACCGCCCGGAGCGCCCCCTGCTGTCCCGGGCTGGCCTCCCCTCGCCCTCAGGGAGCGGCCCGGTAAGCCTGGGCTCGGGGGCAGAAGGAAGGAGGGTGGGCAGAGGATGAGGAGGCTGCGCCCCGGGGAGGAGCGGGAGGCGCGGGAGGCGGGGCCCTACCTGATAGCTGAGGACGCCGTCCGGCTCGTTACTCCCGGCGGCCGGCATGGCGGAGCCGAACTAGGTCTCCCCCGCGGGCTCCAGGCCAAGCGTCAGCAGCCCGCGCGCTCTGGTCGGGTCTGAGCGGATCACTCGAACGGCGACCCCTACCCCGGAGCCAACGGTCAACCATCAACCGCCGCCGCCTCCATAGCCACCGGCCCGCGAGGCATCCGCCGCAACCAATCAGCGAGAGGCCTGCGCAGCCAATCAGGGCGCGGAGCACGGGAGGACGCTGTCCGGCGGTACCCTGGGCTACCGCGGGGAGGGGGAGGAGCCGGGGAGCCAACCGCTCCAGGGCCCGGTTGCCTTGGAAACCGCCTCCCTCCCTTCAGGGGCCTCTGGGCGTGAAGGTCCTTCCAACTGCTTGCTAGAAAATCTCTGCTTCTATTTGCAGCTGCACCTGACCCTTGAAAACTGGGAAAGTGTCGGTTTTGCCTATTCTGATTTCATTCCTTGGGAGATGATGTTTAAATTCCGGAGAAACATCCTTCGCGATTGCAGGAGGAAGTAATTGCGGATGAGGGGAGAGGGCCTTCTAAAATTAATTGTTTTTCCTTGAGCTAATGGCCAGATTAAAGAGCATTAAATTGAAGAAGGCAGGCAGTGTCAGGCCCCCTCACAGTCTCACTATGACTTAGGTCTTCTTCTTGAGTCTCAAGTCAGAAGCAAAACACACGGACAGGGTTGAGCTAAGGATGACCGTTGAAGCAATTCCACAAAAAGGCTTCCAACTTTTCCAGGAAATGATCAAGGCAAATTATTATTTAACAACAGAACTATTGACCTAACACAAGGTTAGAATATCATGAATAATGCATTCGATTTGATTTGGATTTATAAGAAAAGAGAGGCTGGCTAAAATCGAAGCAACCCTCTCTCCTCAAGAAAAAGAAAGGTACCTTTTGGGGTTTTTCGGGTTTTTTTTTTTTTTTTTTTTTTTTGAGACGAAGTTTCACTCTTGTTGCCCAGGCTGGAGTGCAATGGCGTGTTCTTGGATCACTGCAACCTCCGCCTATCCAGTTCAAGCGATTCTCCTGCCTCAGCCTCCTGAGTAGCTGGGATTACAGGTCCCCACCACCACGCCCGGCTGATTTTTTTGTATTTTTAGTAGAGACAGGGTTTCACCATGTTGGCCAGGCTGGTCTGGAACTCCTGACCTCAAGTGATCCGCCCGCCTCAGCCTCCCAATGTGCTGGGATTACAGGCGTGAGCCACAGCACTCGGCCATGGGGCCTTTTGTTTTATATGCACTATCATACCAGACTTCAGGTAGGTCCAAATTTGGGGTCAGGGGAAGAATTGTTGCAAATAATTCTCAGCCCCCTAAAGAAGCTACAGTTGGGAAACATAGTCTGATACATGTTAAAAGTTTCCACCCCTGCTTACCATCCTTTGTGTTGGTCCTGAAATTGGAAACAAGGTTGGGCCTCAATATCCCCGAAGCAGAATTGTATTTCTGATGTCCTGTATAAGCCTCCTGTCTAGTCTCTGAGTTTTAGAGTTCATTGCCACACACTCCATCCATCTCTTTACTAATCCTGTCATCTTGAATCTGGAATTCACATCCTACCCTCATCCCCATTTTTGTCCATCAAAATCTTAACCATCCTTCAAAGTTAATCTCAAAAGCCACCCTCTTCCAAGAAGCCTTTCTTTATTCTACTGTCCCTGATACCCCTAAAAGATGTCACCTCACCCTCCCCAGAATTCTCAAAGCACTTCATACCTTTCTTATAGCAGTTGCCATGCTGTAGTTATTTAAGTAATTCATATGTTGACTTTAGCTTAGTAAAATATTATAAGTTCTTTGAAAGCAATGATTATTTTTCTTATGCCTTTCTGTATACTCAACAGAGCCTCAACCAATCCCAGGCACATAGAAGGTACTTAGTAAATATGAATGCTTTTAATTCAATCTAATAAAAAATGTATTGCACACCTACTAATGAACAGGCCCAAGTAACACTGTAGAGGCAGAGAAATCTAAAATATATCTCTCCAAGGGAGCTTAACAGGCTTATCAGGGAAACAGGATATATGTTAATGAATAATATTATATAAACCACGAAGATTGCAAAAATTCAGAAGAGAAAATGATCTTCAGGAAGGTTTCACAGAGGACATGGATTTGAGCTAAGTCTGAAAACATGGGTAAGATTTAGCTGACCCAAGGTAAGAAGAGCAAGCATCTAAAGTCTTAGGCAAAGACTTAAGAATAATAATGCACATGGCCCATTCAGGGTAGCCACAATTTGGGCCAAAGCAGAAAGTTACTGAGAAGAGCAGTGGGAGGTAATAGTTGTGATAGAGAAAGGCTGTGGGCTGGGCATGGTGGCTCACACCTGTAATCCCAGCACTTTGGGAGGCCAAGACAAATGGATCCCTTGAACCCAACAGTTCAAGACCAATCTGGGCCAACATGTAGAAACTCCATCTCTATTTTTGAAATGCAAAAAAATTAGCCAGGCATGGTGGCATGCACCTGTAGTCCCAGCCCCTCAGGAAGCTGAAGTGGGAGGATCACCTGAGCCCAGGAGAGGCTCCAGTATACCACTCCACTCCAGCTGAGGTGACAGTGAGACCCTGTCTCAAAAAATAAATAAATAAATAAATAATAATAAAAAATAAAAGGCCGTGATCAAATTGTGGAGATCTGGCTAATTCATTCAGACTTTATTTTTCTTATATGATAAAAAGCAGGACGCTGAAGGCTTTAGGGAAAACTTCCACACACCAGAACCTGGGTTTAGCAGTATAAATGCATTGTGTCATTTAATAGCCATAATGTCTCTACTCTTTTTCTATTTCACAGGTAAAAAACTGAGGCTCAATGAAGTTAAGCAACTTACTCAAGGCCAGGCAGTCATGAAGCTGGGATTCCATCATTCATCTATTAATTCAAAACACTTTTGCTGAGAACCTATGTATCGTGCCCTATGTTAGGTGTTGGGAAAACAGCAATTAAGACAGTGTCCTTGGCCTCATGAGCCTTACAATCGAGTGGGAGAAAGTAAACAAGTCATCAAACAAAATAATCACTAGTTATCATCACTACTGTTAAGTAAATAAAGGGTTATGTGATCAAGAGTAACTGGCATAGGATAGGGAGAGCTTCTCTGAGGAGGTGGGGAAAGATTCACCTGAGGAGATGAGTCAAGAACAAGCTCTCTGATTCTAGAGTTCTTGACCACTATGTTGTATTGGCCTATAAAAATTGTACCATCTCCAAAATCTGCCCTTAGGGGAGAATGGATTAGAGGGGGAAACCTGAGGCAGGGCGTCAGAAAGACTGACTCTAGCAACGTGGTCATTCAGGAGCCAAGGATGGTGGCCAAAGGAAAGATGTGCCCACATCCCCCACTCCCCTGGAAGGCAAGTCCCAGCCGTGGCAGAAGTGGAGTAGGTAGGGTAGGGAAAGGAATTGAGAAGTAGTGGTGATTCCTGGGAGCTCTGGTGGGTCTGACTTCTCTGCAGTACAAACGTGGAAAAAGTCAGAACCTCTGGCCCTTGACTCCAGGGTCAAGAGCCCCATCTTCTGGCCTATTGTGCAAATTACAAAAGGAAGTAGGCCACAAAGGCAGCAGCTAAGGCGGCTGCTATCTGGGGCACTGCAGAAGACAGGCTCTGTCCTCCCAGGGATGATCTGGTCTCTCCTTCCTAGAAAAAGCTGGTTCGCTTGGCTCTAGGCACGAGGCTCCTAACACCTACTGCTCCTTACCCTGATTGGAAAAGCTCAAATACATGGCTCTCAGTCTGGCTGGCAGAGAAGTCCTAGTGGAGCTGGAGGTATTCAGCCAAGGACATCACCTCACACTGATTATTTTTCTAAAGAAATCAGAAAAAAAACAGCAGAACAGAATTCAGAGCCTTCTTGAATCTTCAGTCAGCCCAGAAAGAGGCATAAAGTGGACAAGAAAATGGAAAATACATGTGTAGAGGCAGAGACAGCACATGCACACACACACACACACACACACACATACCAATAGGGAGGCAGGGAGGCATGCTACATGGATGGCCTCACTTCATCCTTGCAACAACTCTGAGGTAGGCACTATCATCCCATTGTATAGATTAGAAAACTGAGGCTTGAAGAGGTAACTTCCCCAGGTCACACAGCCAGCACAGTTAATAGATGGAGACACTAGACTGTGAGCTCAGAAGAAATGATTCCACAGTGCATGAGCTTTACCACCCTACTGTCTCCCATGGGGATGCCTGGGAACTTCATCCTTCTCTAACATTCATAGGCTCCACTCTTTCTTTGTGGCTTCCTGATGTGGCCATCCTTCTAGATTTTGTTTTAGACCTATTCTTTCTCTTCTATAATACCAGTGGTTCTTAAACTTTGGGGAAAGCGGTGGGTCTTGAACTCCCTGGAGATGTTATAAAATCTGTGGATTCTCTTTTTCAGATAAGTAAACAAAGCCCCAAATTTTGCATATAATTGTAAGGATGTGTTCATAGACTTCTCAAGGAAGCATGAGGCAGCTTATGTATATGATCCTTAAATATCCTGAAAGACATTGAGATTCTTCTATTCAGAGACAGACACAAATATAAGAAACACAAAAAGTCTGAGAAAATGTTCTTAAATAATTTGCAACCAGTTTTTTCATCGAAAGCATCTTAACTCCTCCATCAGTTTACTCTGTCTCTTGTTCTATGTGAACTGTCCAAAGAGCCACCGGGGCCAAGGTCTTAGGGTTTACTTGCAATTAAATAGGTCCCAATTTCCAGCTGCGTCTTATACCTGATTTTATTTCTCCACTTTCCTCTTACTTACACATCTAAACCCAAGATATGGTTGGAGGAAAAGATGTCGGGATCTGAGGAAAGACTTAATTAGGGCTTGTTCGTGCTGTGTCTGGGAGCATTTCCTGTGGAAGGGAGAGGCGATAGGGGGAGTGAGAGAGATTCTTTGTCAAGCTGAAAAGGTTATGCAGGTGCATGATTTGCTTTCAGCCCTTGCCAAGTCACAGCATATTGAAAGAGACTACAGAATACAATTTTCATTGTTCACAGCATGCTGCCAGCCTGGAACACTACACATCCCAGGGAAGAGTCTGAGGCGCCACAAAAGCCGAGAGCCAAGCTCCTGGCTGTGAAAATCGCTCCCCACTATTCGTCATCATCAACATCATCCACAGAACTTCGTTACACCACACTCAGTTACACTTTGCTCCAGACTGAGAGAGGCTCTGGGGCAGAATTCAAGTGAAATGGCAAAACCTGACTTCTGCCTTCTTTAGTGTCACTATTAAGATATTTGGACAGAGGCAGAAGTAGGGGAAGGGACCTCTAGAGGGAGCAGAACAAAACAGAAAAGCTGGCTATAAAAAAACTGTTGTCATCTGCAAGTCAAGAATAGGCCTTGGAGGAGAAAAGCTGTAGGACTTCCAGATCCAGATGGGAAGCCATTCAGAAATTTGAAAGCAGCAGGTGTTAACCAAGGACTACTTGCCAAGTCCTTGATACAAGAGCTGAACACATTCATAGTCAATACATTTATCTTATCCATGTCTAACCAAACCTAACCCTGCTTAGAAATCAGGTCTATTTAAAGTGATTTCACTCCACATCTTATCTATTTAGGGATAAGACCTCCTGAGCTTGTTATACTAAGTATTATACTAAGTAGGGAAGTTCTTATTTCACTTTTAGCCCATAGGCCTGGGATAGCTTTAAGGTGGCAGCAAATTCAATACCTGACATTTGTAATCACTGCTATCTCATTTATCTTCAATGGATTGGTAAATGTACATAGAACACTTGAAGTCTAAGGAAGTGGAAATGTAGCTAGGTATAGGGACTTGCCCAGGGCAGTTAATAGCAGAGCTGGGTCAAGAACTACTAACACTTTCTACTTAATTGTATGGCTTCCTAGAAATATAATTCCAGTCAGCCATTTCCTGCATAAAATTGAATTGGCTTCAGTGAAACAATGAAAATGTGAATCTTCTTTAGAACTGACATTAACTCCTCCCCCACAAGCAAAAGCCCAGGGTTTCTCCTCTGTTAGCCTTTCCCATAAGATGAGAGTTTTCACATAATTTCCACTTTGGAAAGCTTGTCAGTGACACCCATTCATTAGTTTACTGAGAAAACTCCCATGGAGTTCTGAAAATAACTATTACTGAAGCACATTATCTGACATAGATATAAATTCAATCCAAGCTACTCTTACTTCCAGTGATATTTCCCTTGAGGCCTTTTATTTTGCAGTTATATATATATTTAAAAAAAGATACCCATTCAGACATTAGGACTGGGGCAAAAAGGAATAGAGATAGAATGTGAATTTATTTCACTTATCTTTTTTCTATCTCTAACGTTTTACCAAATTGAAAGGGCCAGCCCCCTCCTTAAAGAAGGCAGAGTTATTTAGCCCTTTCTACAAACCAACAGAAAATATAAGAAAGAGTATTTGCTAGATTTACCAAAAACCAGAGCTATAAGATGGTTAGCCAACAAATAGCAGAGGAAAAAATACAATCTTAAAACACATGTAAGGATAATCAGCTTTGTTTGGGGTAGGCAAAATGGATTAGAGCCATTATAATTAGACTATAACTCGTATATCGTTTTGGGTCTCTCCGGAACTTGTCCCTGCCCCCTAAGAATTCTTGGAAGAAACTTAAATGTCCTGTAGACCAGTTCCTATCCAACACAATTCCCCTCCACTCCATCCCAGAGAAGGAGCCACCTGATTTTCCCCGGATATCTCTAGTCACAGAGTACTCACCATCGAATGAGGCTGGCAGCCCCATTCCAGGTTCGATTTGCCTCCTTGAAACTTTCACTCTTCATTCCAAGTGCTCTCCTCTGTAGCTCCAAAGGCAAAATCTGCTCACTCTTCTACGTGACAGCCCTTCAAATTCTTGTAGCCCATTATGATATCTTCCCTTGTTCTTATCTTTCTGAGACAGGGCATGATCAGGATAGGATTACTGTCTCCAGTAAGCCACTTGCACCCCTGTAATTCCAGACTGCCAGGAGTCTGGAATTTAGCAATGGAATGCACAGTTTAAAAAGACTTACAGCCAGACATGGTGGCTCACGCCTCTAATCCCAGCACTTTGGGAGGCCAAGGCGGGCGGATCACCTGGGGTCAGGAGTTAGAGACCAGCTTGGCCAACATGGCGAAACCATGTCTCTACTAAAAATACAAAAATTAGGCCGGGCACAGTGGCTCACACCTGTAATCCCAGCACTTTGGGAGGCCGAGGTGGGCAGATCACGAGGTCAGGAGTTCGAGACCAGCCTGACCAACATAGTGAAACCCTGTCTCTACTAAAAATACAAAAATTAGCCGGGCATGGTGGCGCACACCTGTAGTCCCAGCCACTCGGGAAGCTGAGGCAGGAGAATTGCTTGAACCCGGGAGGTGGAGGCTGCAGCGAGGCGAGATCGCCCCACTGCACACCAGCCTGGGCGACAGTGTGAGACTTCATCTCAAAAAAAAAAAAATAAATACAAAAATTAGCTGGGCGTGGTGGCGCATGCCTGTAATCCCAGCTACTCAGGAGGCTGAGGCAGGAGAATTGCTTGAACCCAGGAGGCGGAGGTTCCAGTGAGCCAAGATCATGCCATTGCACTCCAACCTGGGCAACAGAGCAAGACTCCATCTCAAAAAAAAAATTCAAAAACTAGCCAGCCGTGGTGTTGCATACCTGTAGTCTCAGCTACTCAGAAGGCTGAGGCGGGAGGGTCACTTCAGCAAGGGAGGTCGAGGCTGCAGTGAGCTGTGATCGTGCCAACTGCACTGGGTGACAAAGGGAGACCCTGTCTCAAATATAAAAAAAAAAAAAAAAGACCTCCATCAAACAGGCAAATTCCCCAGGCCAGTGGGTACTACTTAGGACAGCGCTAGTCCTAAGCTGGCAAAATGCCAAAGGTACAGATTATTTCCAGCATATGAGTCATGGCTAAAACAAGGTAACTCAGAAAGTTTGAAAGATAAAAGAATGAGCAAAGGTATACCACGTAAATTTAAAAAAAGGAAGAGAGTAGAGGTCATGCTCTTACCTTTTGGTAGTATTGATTTCAAGGGGAAAATTATTCAACTAGACAAATATAGGCACTATATTATTATATTTAATTTTATTTTAGATTTGGGGGTACATTTGCATATTTTTTATGTGAGTATATTGTGTAATGCTGGGGACTGGGCATCTAGTATACCCATTACCCAACTGGTGAACACTGTACCTGATAGGTAAATTTTCAGTGCTCGCCTCCCTCCCATTCTCTCCCCTTTTGGAGTCCCCAGTGTCTGTTATTTCCATATTTGTGTCCAAGATCGGCACTTTATAACAATAAAGGTTTACATTACAGTGAAGATATAATAAATATCTGAGTAAACAAATAACATAGCAACAAAGATATAAAACAAAGTTTACTGGACATACAAGAAAGAATCAACACACATTATTCTGAGAAGAGCTTATTTTACCTCTGTCAGCCTGTGACAGAGCAAGACAAAACATAACTAAAGCTCACAATTGGAAAACCTAGAGGAAATGGATAAATTCCTGAACACCTACAACCTACCAAGATTGAACCAGGAAGACACAGAACACCTGAACAGAGCAGTAACAGATACCAGGATTGAATCAGTAATAAAACATCTCCCAACAAAAAAAAAAAAAACAGAACTGGATGGCTTTCCTGCTGAATTCTATCAAACACTTAAGAAGAACTAACATCAATTCTTCTCAAACTATTCCAAAAAATCAAGGAGCAGGGAATTCTCTCTAACTCATTCTATGAGGCCAGCATTACTGTGACAGCAAAATTAGGTTGGTGCAAAAGTAATTGCGGTTTTTGACTTTTTTTTTTTTTTCCAATGGTAAAAACCACAATTACTTTTGCGTCAACCTAATAGACAAGGATATAACAACAACAAAAAGGAAAACTACAGGCCAATATTCCTGATGAACATACAGGCAAAAAACCCTCAACAAAATCAAACCAAGTCCAACAACACATCAAAAAGATACTGCATCATGATCAAGTGGGATTTATCCCAGGGATGCAAGAATGGCTGAACATATGCAAATCAATATACATCACATGAACAGAACGAAGGACCAAAAACCATGATTATTTCCATAGATGCTAAAACAGCATTTGGTAAAATCCAACATCCTTTCATGATAAAAGCTCTCAACGTATTAGGCATAAAAGAAACATACCTCCATATAATAAAGGCCCACATGTAATAAATCCACACCTAATATACTGAATGAGGAAAAGCTGAAAGCCTTTTCTCTAAGAACTAGAATAAGACAAGGATGTCCACTTTCACCACTCTTTTTTTGAGGTAGGATCTCACTCTGTCACCCAGGTGAGCGTACAGTGGCACAATCACAACTCATTGCAACCTCAACCTCCCAGACTCAAGTGACCTTCCCACCTCGTTTTATGATTTTCTGTAGAGATGAGATCTCGCTATGTTGCCCAGGCTAGTCTCAAACTCCTGAGCTCAAGTGATTCTCCTGCCTAGGCTTCCCAAAATGCCAGGATTACATGTGTAAGCCACTACATCCGGCCCACTCTTATTCAAGATAATACTGTACGTCCTAGCCAGAGCAACCAGGCAAGAGAAACAAATAAAAGGCATTCAGATTAAAGAGGATGTCAAACTTTCCCTCTTTGCAGATGACATGAACTTATATATAGAAAAACCTAAGGACTCCACCAAAAAACTCTTAGAACTGACCAATAAAGTCAGTAAAATTGCAGTATACAAGGTAAACATATAAAAATCAACCTTCCTTCCTTCCTTCCTCCCTTCCTTCCTTCCTTCCTTCCTTCCTTCCTTCCTTCCTTCCTTCCTTTCTTTCTTTCTTGCTTTCTTTCTTGCTTTCTTTCTTGCTTTCTTGCTTTCTTTCTTTCTTTCCCTCTCTGGCCCAGGCTACAATCTACTCGGCTGGCTGCTGCCCGCGCCGCGGACTGCCTGGGACTGCCGCCGCCCGCCACCGCTGCCTGCCTTTTCTCCTTTGGATGCAGGCACGCGTTCGCCATCTTGGCCACGCTGGTCGCCAGCTCCTGACGCCGAGTGCTCTGCCCGCCTCAGCCTCCCGAGGTACTGGGACTACAGACGGAGTCTCGCTCACCCAGTGCTCGGTGTTGCCCGGGCTGGAGGGCGGTGGCGTGGTCTGGCCTCGCGGCAGCCTCTACCCCCCGGCCGCCTGCCTTGGCCTGCCAGGGTGCTGGGATTGCAGCCCCTGCCCGGCCGCCGCCCCATCTGGAAGGTGGGGAGCGCCTCTGCCCGGCCGCCCCGTCTGGGAGGTGAGGAGCACCTCTGCCCGGCCGCCCCGTCTGGGAGGTGAGGAGCCCCTCTGCCCGGCCGCCCCGTCTGGGAGGTGAGGAGCGCCTCTGCCCGGCCACCCACCGTCTGGGAAGTGAGGAGCGCCTCTGCCCGGCCACCCACCGTCGGGGAAGTGAGGAGCGCCTCTGCCCGGCCACCCACCGTCTGGGAAGTGAGGAGCGCCTCTGCCCGGCCACCCACCGTCTGGGAAGTGAGGAGCGCCTCTGCCCCGCCACCCACCGTCTGGGAAGTGAGGAGCGCCTCTGCCCGGCCACCCACCGTCTGGGAAGTGAGGAGCGCCTCTGCCCGGCCACCCACCGTCTGGGAAGTGAGGAACCCCTCTGCCCGGCCACCCACCGTCTGGGAAGTGAGGAGCGCCTCTGCCCGGCCACCCACCGTCTGGGAAGTGAGGAGCGCCTCTGCCCGGCCACCCACCGTCTGGGAAGTGAGGAGCGCCTCTGCCCGGCCACCCACCGTCTGGGAAGTGAGGAGCGCCTCTGCCCGGCCGCCCCGTCTGGGAAGTGAGGAGCGCCTCTGCCCGGCCACCCACCGTCTGGGAAGTGAGGAGCGCCTCTGCCCGGCCACCCATCGTCTGGGAAGTGAGGAGCGCCTCTGCCCGGCCGCCCCGCCCGGGAAGAAGTGAGGAGCGCCTCTGCCCGGCCGCCCCGCCCGGGAAGAAGTGAGGAGCGCCTCTGCCCGGCCGCCCCGTCCGGGAAGAAGTGAGGAGCGCCTCTGCCCGGCCGCCCCGTCCGGGAAGAAGTGAGGAGCGCCTCTGCCCGGCCGCCCCCGTCCGGGAAGAAGTGAGGAGCGCCTCTGCCCGGCCGCCCCGTCCGGGAAGAAGTGAGGAGCGCCTCTGCCCGGCCACCCATCGTCTGGGAAGTGAGGAGCGCCTCTGCCCGGCCACCCACCGTCTGGGAAGTGAGGAGCGCCTCTGCCCGGCCGCCCCGTCTGGGAAGTGAGGAGCGCCTCTGCCCGGCCGCCCCGACTGGGAAGTGAGGAGTGCCTCTACCCGGCCGCCCCGTCTGGGAAGTGAGCAGTGCCTCTGCCCGGCCGCCCCGTCTGGGAAGTGAGGAGCGCCTCTGCCCGGCCACCCACCGTCTGGGAAGTGAGGAGCGCCTCTGCCCGGCCACCCACCGTCTGGGAAGTGAGGAGCCCCTCTGCCCGGCCACCCACCGTCTGGGAAGTGAGGAGCGCCTCTGCCCGGCCACCCACCGTCTGGGAAGTGAGGAGCCCCTCTGCCCGGCCACCCACCGTCTGGGAAGTGAGGAGCGCCTCTGCCCGGCCACCCACCGTCTGGGAAGTGAGGAGCGCCTCTGCCCGGCCACCCACCGTCTGGGAAGTGAGGAGCGCCTCTGCCCGGCCACCCATCGTCTGGGAAGTGAGGAGTGCCTCCGCCCGGCCGCCCCGTCCGGGAAGAAGTGAGGAGCGCCTCTGCCCGGCCGCCCCGCCCGGGAAGAAGTGAGGAGCGCCTCTGCCCGGCCGCCCCATCCGGGAAGAAGTGAGGAGCGCCTCTGCCCGGCCGCCCCGTCCGGGAAGAAGTGAGGAGCGCCTCTGCCCGGCCGCCCCCGTCGGGGAAGAAGTGAGGAGCGCCTCTGCCCGGCCGCCCTGTCTGTCTGGGAAGTGAGGAGCGCCTCTGCCCGGCCGCCCCGTCCGGGAAGAAGTGAGGAGCGCCTCTGCCCGGGCGCCCCATCTGGGAAGAAGTGAGGAGCGCCTCTGCCCGGCCGCCCCATCCGGGAAGAAGTGAGGAGCGCCTCTGCCCGGTCACCCATCGTCTGGGAAGTGAGGAGCGCCTCTGCCCGGCCACCCACCGTCTGGGAAGTGAGGAGCGCCTCTGCCCGGCCGCCCCGTCTGGGAAGTGAGGAGCGCCCCTGCCCGGCCGCCCCGTCTGGGAAGTGAGGAGTGCCCCTACCCGGCCGCCCCGTCTGGGAAGTGAGCAGCGCCTCTGCCCGGCCGCCCCGTCCGGGAAGAAGTGAGGAGCGCCTCTGCCCGGCCGCCCCGACCGGGAAGAAGTGAGGAGCGCCTCTGCCCGGCCGCCCCGTCCAGGAAGAAGTGAGGAGCGCCTCTGCCCGGCCGCCCCGTCTGGGAAGTGAGGAGCGCCTCTGCCCGGCCGCCCCGTCCGGGAAGAAATGAGGAGCGCCTCTGCCCGGGCGCCCCATCCGGGAAGAAGTGAGGAGCGCCTCTGCACAGCCACCCATCGTCTGGGAAGTGAGGAGCGCCTCTGCCCGGCCACCCACCGTCTGGGAAGTGAGGAGCGCCTCTGCCCGGCCGCCCCGTCCGGGAAGAAGTGAGGAGCGCCTCTGCCCGGCCGCCCCGTCCGGGAAGAAGTGAGGAGCGCCTCTGCCCGGCTGCCCCGTCTGGGAGGTGAGGAGCGCCTCTGCCCGGCCACCCATCGTCTGGGAGGTGAGGAGCGCCTCTGCCAGGCCACCCATCGTCTGGGAGGTGAGGAGCGCCTCTGCCCGGCCACCCATCATCTGGAAAGTGAGGAGCGCCTCTGCCCGGCTGCCCCATCTGGGAAGTGAGGAGTGCCTCTGCCCGGACACCCATCGTCTGGGAGATGAGGAGCGCCTCTGCCCGGCCGCCCATCGTCTGGGAAGTGAGGAGCGCCTCTGCCCGGCCACCCATCGTCTGGGAAGTGAGGAGCGCCTCTGCCCGGCCACCCATCGTCTGGGAAGTGAGGAGCGCCTCTGCCCGGCCACCTATCGTCTGGGAAGAAGTGAGGAGCGTCTCTGCCTGGCCGCCCCATCTGGGAAGTGAGGAGCCCCTCTGCCCGGCCGCCCTGTGTCTGGGTAGAAGTGAGGAGCTCCTCTGCCTGGCCGCTCCGTCTGGGAGGTCTACCACGGAGGCCAGAAGCAATGTGGGGGCTGGACGTGGTGGCTCACGCCTGTGGTCCCGGCACTCTAGGGGGCGAGGCGGGTTGATCACTTCGGACTAGGAGTTCGAGACCAGTCTGGCCAACTTGGCGAAACATGAAGAATACAACAGACAAACCAACCAACCAACTCAATGACAACAAAACAGGTCTACCCTGGAGTCATACTCTAATTTTTTCTATTTTCCTCCCTTTCTGATCCTTTATCCCACTTTCTTTTTCTTCCTCTTCCTTCTCCCTCTTCTTTGTCAAATAGAGGATTGAGTTATTATCACTGATCCATATAAAGTCCCTCTCTCATTTATTTTAACTCCCACCCCCATTTCTATTCCCCGACTTCCCATGTGCAACCTTCCTAATATGTTTGATACGCATCTTTTTGTTTGTATGTATTTTTAGAAAATGTTTATTGTTTTTGTATGCAAAAAAAATTAATAATAAAAAAAAAAATCAACAGCATTTCTATATGCCAATAATGAACTAGCTGGAAAAAAAAAAGCGAAGAAAGCAATCCCACTTACAATAGCTACAAAAAAAAAAAGACCCAGGAATAAATTTAACCAAGGAGGGGAGAGACCTTTGCAAGAAAACTACAAAACACTGATGAAAGAAATCGAAGCACAAACAAACAGAAAGACATCCCCTGCTCATGGATGGGAAGAATTAATATTGTTAAAATGACCATACTACCCAAAACAATATACAGATTCAATGTAGTCCCTATAAAAATACCAAAGACATTCATCACAGAAATAGAAAAAATAATCCTAAAATTTGTCTGGAACCAAAAAAGATCCCAAATAGCCAAAGCAATCCTGAGCAAAAAGAACAAAGTTGGAGGCATCACACTACCTGACTTTAAAATATACCACAGAGCTAGAATAAGCAAAACCAGCATGGTATCGGTATAAAAACAGACACACAGACCAACAAAACAGAATAGAGAACCCAGAAATAAATCCACATATTTACAGCCAACTGATTGATTTTCAACAAAGGCATGAAGAACATGCACTGGGGAAAGGACACCCTCTTCAATAAATGGTGCTGGGAAAACTGGCTATCCATATGCAGAAGAATGAAACTGGACCCTATCTCTTACCATATACAAAAATTAACTCAACATGAATTAAAGGCTTAAATGTAAGACCAGGAGCTATAAATACTACTAGAAGAAAACATACAGGAAATGCTTCAGGACATGGATTTAGGCAAAATATTTCATGGCGAAGACTTCAAAAGCATAGGCAACAAAAACAAAAATAGACAAATAGGACTATAGTAAAGTAAAAAGCTCTTTCACTGCAAAGGAAACAATCAACAGAGTAAAGAGACAACCTGTAGAATGAGAGAAATCATTTGCAAACTATTCATCCAACAAGGAATTAATATCCAGAATATGTAAAGAACTCAACAGCAAGATATAAAACAAATAATCCCATGAAAAAATGGACAAAGGATCTGAGTAGACATTTCTCAAAAGAAGACATAGAAATGGCCAACAGGTATATGAAAAAAATGCTCAGTGTCACTAACTGTTGGGGAAATGCAAATAAAAACCACAGTGACATATCATCTCACTCCAGCCAGGATGGCTATTAACAAAAAGACAAAACAACACAAATGTTGGTGAGGATGCAGGGCAAAGGGAACTCTTAGAAACTGATAGTAACAATGTGTATTAGTACAGACATTATGGAAAACAGTATGGAGGTTTCCTAAAAAACTAAAAATAGAACTACCATGTGATCCAGCAATCTGATCACTGGGTATTTATCCAAAGGAAAGGAAATCAGTATATCAAAGGGACACTTGCATCTCCATGCACTGTTCACAATAGCCAAGATATGGAATCAGACTAAGTGTCCATCATTGGATGAATGAATAAGGAAAATGTGGTATTTACACACAATTGAATGCTATTAAACATAAAAGAAGAATGTATTTCTATTGTTCACAGCAACATGGATGGAACTGGATGTCATTATGTTAAGTGAAATAAGCCAGGTACAGAAAGACAAACATCACATGTTCTCACTCATATGGGAGCTTTAAAAAGTTCATCTTATGGAAGTAGAGAGCAGTATGATAGTTACCAGAGGCTAGGAAGAGCAGGGGCAGGTGGGGAATGAACAGAGGTTGGTTAATGGATAAAAGCCTACAGTTAGATAGAAGAAATAAGTTCTAGTGTCCAATAGCACAGTAGGGTGACTACAGTTAACAACAATTTATTGTATATTTCAAAATAGCTAGAAGAGAAGATTTGAAATATTCCCAAGACAAAGAAATAATAAATGTTCAAGGTAATGGATATCCTAAATACCCTGATTTGATTAATACATAATGTATGCATCTATCAAAATATCACATGTACCCCATAAATATATATAATTATTATGCATCAACTAAAACATTTTTAAAAATAAAGATATACATCCAAGTAACATAATTCATATGATCTAATTGATATACATTAAATTCTATATTTTGGAAACAAAGAATACATCTTTTCAATGGTTCATGGAATATTCATCAAAATTGATTATTAGGCCAAAAAAAACCCTCAATAATTTTGATAGAGTGAAAGGCATCCTGTTGTCATTAGATAATAAAAGTTGAAATCAGTAACAATTTTTCTTTTTTTGAGACAGGATCTCACCCTGTCACTCAGGCTGGAGTACAATGGCACCATCACAGCTCACTGTAGTGTGGAAGTCCTGGGCTTGAGCGATCCTCCCACCTCAGCCTCCCGAGTAGCTGGGACCACAGGCACATGCCACCACGCCCAGCTAATTTTTGTATTTTTTGTAGAGAAAGGGTTTCAACCTCCTGGGCTCAAGCGATCCTCCGGCTTTGGCCTCCTAAAGCGCTGAGATTACAGGAATGAGCCACCATACCCAGACAATAATTTTTTTTTAACTCTACTAAATAGAACTTCTTAAATGCTTAAGCAGCTCTTTCAAATGACACTGCAGAAGACTAGAACCAAACATATTTTATAGCTTTAAATAATTACATACATAAATACGAAAATGAAAATAAACGAATTAAGCACCCAACTCAAAAAGTTAGAAAAAGAGCCACAAAATAACTTAAAAAAGACTTTTTTTTTTTGTGGCAGGGTCTCACTCTCATCATCCAGGCTGGAGTACAATGGCATAATCACGGCTCACTATAGCCTCAACTTCCTGGGCTTAGGTGATCCATGCCACCTCAGCCTCCTGAGTAGCTGGGACTACAGGTGGACACCACCATACCCTGCTAATTTTTTGTATTTTAAGGAGAGATGGCATTTTCTATGTTGCCCAGGCTGGTCTTGAATTCCGGGGCTCAAATAATCCACCCACCTCAGCCTCCCAAAGTGCTGGGATTACAGTGAGCCACTGCACCCAGCCTAAAGAAAGACTTTTTAAAGATAAATGTAGAAATTATTAAATTAGAAAATTGAAAAGCAATAGAGCATCAGAAAAGATTAAAGCATCAGCTGATCAAATTATTGCATAGGGAAGGGATAGGGAAGGAGGAAAAGCATAAATGCAAATAATAAGAAATGAGAATAAACAACCTCCACTGATCAAAAAAAATTGTTCAACTCTGTATAAAGAACTGAAATCTCAATTAAACAGGTAATTCTGTATTGAAAAAAAAAAAAAAACAGATTGGCCAGGAGCAGTGGCTCACACTTGTATTCCCAGCACTTTGGGAGGCTGAGATGGCATGATGGCTTGAGCCCAGGAGTTTGAGGTTACAGTGAGTTAGGATCCTGCCACTGCATTCCAGCCTGGGCGACAAAGTGAGAGCCTGTCTCGAAAAAAAAAAAAGAAAGAAAAGAAAAGAAAGATTGTTCGAAGAGATAGGAAATCCAAACCATGGAGTGTGGGAAGAGGGACAAGAAAGTTTTTAAGAAATCCTCTCTAATTAAAAAACGATTGGCCAGGCATGGTGACTCACACCTGTAATCCCAACACTTTGGGAGGCCAAGGCACGTGGATCACCTGAGGTCAGGAGTTTGAGACCAGCCTGGCCAACATGGTGAAACCCCGTCTCTACTAAAAATACAAAAAAAAATTAGCTGGGCCTGGTGGCGCATACCTGTAATCCCAGCTATTCAGGAGGCTGAGACAGGAGAATTGCTTGAACCAGGGAGGCAGAGATTGCAGTGAGCGAAGATCGCGCCACTGCACTCCAGCCTGGGCAACGAGAGTGAAAACTCCATCTCAAAAAAAAAAAAGAGATTAATTTCAAGACCAGATGCATTCAGGATGACTCTAACCAGAAGAATCAAAGCCAGCATCATACTTAATGGGAAAATAGAGATATATTCCTAGTAAAGTAAAAAACTAGCTAAAGATGCCCAAGAACACTGCTGTTACCTGATGGGTGGGGAAGGATTGAATAGGTCAATGTGTAATTGAGTATCTCAGCTTCAAGATGCATTTTAAAACTTTTTTTCTTTAAACTCAAAATATAGCCTTGAAATGTACTTTAAAACTCTTTGTTTTCCTCCCTTTCCCGCCAGGCACTCCCATGCACTGTGCTTGCTTATCTAATTATGTGCTTGCTTAGAAATTCCAGGGACCAATTCTGAAATAAACCAGGCATAGAGACCCATCTGCAGAATCCTCCTGCAGGAAGGTTACAAATGATTAGCCCACCACCATCAGGCCAAAGTCAAACTGACGCCAACCAGGCCTCTGGAGGGGCGATTATCAAGATAGCTATCGGAACGAGACACGCAGAACCTGCACCCGACATTTTCACATATTTCCCATACCACATTTTCCTTCTTAAATCCCCTTACTCAGCCCAAAAAGTTGAAGTGGATTTTTGGAAGCATGAGCCTAGCCATTTCCTCAACTGCTGGTGCTTCACCACACCTCGCCTCATGAGTATTTGGCTTCTCAGGCAGCGAGCAGCCAGACTTACATTTGGTTACAAATGGAACTTGACAACAGAAAAAAATAAAATGTATAAAAATCAGGGGTGCAGTGGTGCACACCTATAGTCCCAGCTACTAGGGAGGCTGAGGCAGGAGGATCCCTTGAGTCCAGGAGTTCAAGGCTGCAGTGCACTATGATGGCACCTATGAATAGCCACTGTGCTCCTGCCTGGGAAACACAGCAAGACCCCATCTCTTTAAAAATATCAAAAAGAAAGAGATTAAATTATATTATTGTAAACCTAGAAAACCTAAGAGAATCAACTGAAAACGATTGCAAATAGTAAGAAAATTCAGAGAAGTAACTAGGCAAAAGAATATTATGCAAAAATCAACAGCTTTCCTATAACACAAAGCACAACTGATTAGATAACAAGATGAGAGAAAAGATTCCTGTTATATTAGCAAGCAAAGAGAGAAAAGATCTAGCAAACAACAAATAGTGTACAAGAACTAGAAGAAAAAAGTCATTAAAATATTACTGAGTAGCACAAAAGACTCTTAAATAGATTGAGTAACTGTGTATCTGGTAGGAAAAACTCAATTTTATTAAAGATGTTAGCCAGGTGTAGTGGTGTGTACCTGTAGTCCCAGCTACTCAGTAGGCTGAGACGAGAGGATTGCTTGAGTCGGGGAGGGCAAAGCTGCAGTCAGTCATGATTGTGCCACTGCACTCAGCCTGGGCAACAGAGTGAGATCCTGTCTCAAAAAAAAAAAAGTGTATATATATATATATCTGTATATATATGTGTGTGTGTGTGTGTGTGTGTGCGTGTGTTAATTCTCCTTTCACTCATCTATAAATTTCAGGACATCACAATAAAATTATGAACGGGTTTTTTTAATTAATAGGCAAGCAAAAATATCCAGAATAACTCTGAAAAACAAAAACAAAACTGGGTAGCTAGTCAGATGCATTCCTCGCTCCTTCTCTGTTCTAAAAGGAAAATGCTCTGGAGTGAGCATCACACTGGCAGGGAAGGGGCCCAGCAATGGCTCCCTTGACAGGGACTCCACTCCACCCTTCCCTCCAGATGCAACATTACTGCCGTATGGCTCCAGCAGAGCCCCAGCTCCCCTCAGCCATACTCCTGGGCAGCCTCAGGTCATCAAGCAGAGAGAGGCAAACACCATGCTCCTGTGCTGTCGCCCCTGAGCAGCACCTCCAAATACTGGGAGCACTGGTCTTTGCCATCTCAAAGCTTCACCACCACATCTCTCAGAAAACCCATTATAGGCTGGGAACAGTGGCTCACACCTGTAATCCCAGCACTCATGCCTGTAATCCCAGCACTTTGGGAAGCCGAGGTGGGCGGATTACCTGAGGTCTGGAGTTCGAGACCAGCCTGGCCAACATGGTGAAACCCCATCTACTTAAAAAAAGTACAAAAAATTAGCTGGGTATGGTGGCACGTGCCTGTAATCCTAGCTAATCGGGAGGCTGAGACATGAGAGTCGCTTGAACCCAGGGGACGGAGGTTGCAGTGAGCCAAGATCGTGCCACTGCACTCCAGCCTGGATGACAGAGTGAGACTCTGCCTCAGAAACAAACAAAAACCCATTATAGGTTGAATTGTGTCCCCCAGAAAAAGATATGGTGAAGTCCTAACTCCTAGCCCCCAATACCTGAGAATGTAACCTTATTTGGAAATAGGGTCCTTGCAGGTGTAATCGGTTAAGACGAGGTCATACTGGAGTAGAGTGGGCTCCTAATCCAATATAACTGGTGTCCTTATAGGGAGCCAGACATGTGAAGACAGTGCCAGAGGGAAAACACCATATGAGGATGGAGAATTGGAGTGCTGCCTGCACAGGCCAAGGAACACAAAAATTGCCAGCCAGCCACCAGGCACTAGGAAGAGGGAAGGAAGGATTACCATACAGACTTCACAGGGAGCATGGCCTTGTAGATTTCTTCAGCACTGTGAGACAATAAACATGTTTGGAGCCACCCAGTTTGTGGTACTTTATTATAGCAGCCCTAGGGAATGAATACAGATGCCTATGGTCAGAATCTGTGAACCTCCCACACCAGGGCAGGCAGCTGAGCACCCAGTGGAAGTGGTCTGGCGGAAAAACCAAGAGTTTATGCAGGCAATTTTGAGCAATTCAGTTAGGAGCATACTTCCTGGAGAGCAAGGAGCCTATGCTTTAGAGATACATCCTGCTATGGTTTGAATGTGTCTCTCCAAAATTATATTGAAATCTATGTTGAAGCCAGGCATGGTGGCTCACACCTGTGATTCCAGCTCTTTGGGAGGCCGAGGTGGGCAGATCACTTGATCCCAGGAGTTTCAGAACAGCCTTGGCAACATAGAGAGGTCCCATTTCTACCAAAAAAAAAAATTTTTTTTTAATTGGCCAGGTATGGTGATGCACACCTGTAGTGCCAGCTACTTGGGAGGCTGATGCAGGAGGATTGCTTGAGCCTAAGAGTTCCAGGCTACAGCGAGCTATGATTGTGCCACTGAACTCCAGCCTAGGCAACAGAGCAAAACCTCATCTCTAAAAAATGAAAAAGCAAGCAAGCAATTTATATTGAAATTTAATCTCTAATGCTACAGTATTAGTGGTAGGCCTTTAGAAGATGATTAGGCCATGAGGGCTCCTCCCATCAGTCAGGTTGCCCTTCTGCCTCCCTCCATGCCGGGACACAGCAACAAGGCACCATCTTGGAAGAGGAGAGCAGCCCTCACCAGACACCAAACCTGCCAGCACCCTCATCTTGGACTTAGCCTCCAGACTGAGAAATAGATTTCTGTTGTTTATCAATTATCCCGTCGCAGGTATTTTGTTATAGCAGCCCAAACGGAGTAAGACACACCCCCAGGATAAGATATCACTCCAGTATCCACTTCCTTTCACAGGCCTCAAACGTTGCCCGGCTTCTGCAGGAGGACTCCCTGGCCTAGCCTGGCTCCTCCTCATTAGCTGCAGTCCCCTGCTGCAATCAGCCCTGCCAGCCAGAGCCAAGTTCCCCTCAACACTAGTAACCCCAAGGATCTGGGGGAGAGGGTGAAGCCTCAGAGGGCCACAGACCTGATATCACTGCATGTGGGGCCTGGAGCACTAAATTATGAGGACTAACAGGGGCACGTTATTTGCTCCCCAAATTGTGGGGGCCACCAACGTCACACAAATGCCCTTCACTCTATTTGCGTCTCTCCCACTTATCTACCTGGCAAACTTCTACTGATTCATCACAAACCAGGTCATGTCACCTCTTCTAAATCCTTCTGAAGCAGCAGGTGAAGTTAACCACTCCCCTCTTCATGCCACCACCGGGCCTCCTACATACACCCCTCTGTTACACATTCATATCTAGCATAACTGTGCCAGGGAATGGAAGCTCCTTACAGATAGGGACCAGGTCTTTCTTGTCTGATTCCCTAGTACCTAACGCTCTACCCCACACCAGTAATGCTTTATGGCTTCCACATTGCTTTCAAATGCATTAACCTTTCCAACTGTGAATAGACTTAGAATGTTATTTATACCAGGCCAAAATTTCTCCCTTGAGATAATTTTATTTGCAGTTGGTGAGCTCCCTCATTAGACAAAGAGTTCCTGAGAGTGAAAGACTAGCTCTTTGCCCTCTCTGGTCCTAACCCCACTTACACAGAAGTAAATGCAACTACAGCTGCTGCTACCGCTGCCTCTGCCACTGTGGCTAACACTACACTTGCTACTGTTGGGGTACTCTCAAAGAAATGCCCTGATAACCCCATTACATCACCTCTCTGGTGTGTTTGTCCTATATATCTCCAGGGAACCAGACAGTCCAATTTGTTTAATGCCACATGATCTGCTGCACTCACACCCTATTTTATGGCCTTAATTTAATTTATTATAGGCATTATGACATGGCTCTGTTTTTCTGAAAAACAAGTCACCTCTTATGTGTAGTATTTGATGATCATCACTCTCCTAGTTGACAAAGGCTGGAACTTTTTACATTTCTTTTCTAGTAATAGATAATATTTCTTCCTGGAATGAATTGAAAACCTTAATAATGTTCATAATCTTTGACCTGGTACCTTTCATTCCAGAACTTTATCCTAAGAAAATGGCCATGGGGCCTGCAGGCATGGTGGCTCATGCTTGTAATCCCAGCACTTTGGAAGGCCCAGGTGGGAGGATTGCTTGAGGCCAGCAGTTTGAGACCGACCTGGGAAACACAGCAAGACCCTGTCTCTACAAAGAAAAGAAAAAGAAAGAAAATGGCCATGGATGAACATAAAGGGGGTTTGCAGCAGTATTATTTATAAATAATGGGGGAGACCCCCACTGGGGAATTTGGGTGCAACCTCTTCAAAGCAAACATGAGGGACATGGTTAGGCACATAACATCAACAGGCTTGAGCCTAATGGTGTCATGAAGCAGAGAAATGGTGACCTCTCCAGTGCTCAGAGGGAATGAGGTACAGTATGTCCTGAAGCGCCTGGAATAGGCCAGACACTAACCAGATCACCTATTCTTGGGATCACCTTCTCTCCCAAGGGGAAGACTTCCAGTTTCCTGGTCTTCCAAGATCTCCAAGACTTGCCTAGAAACTGCATGGTTCAAGGGCATCTCATAGGATAAAGCCTACAAGGATGGGTGGTCCATCCCTTCCAATCCAATGTGTTCCCACCTCCCCACTGTGAGTCACCACCCAACTCCCTTTCTCTGCTCCCTGGAGATTCAGAAGCATCATTTCCTAAGCTTTTCTTGGCAGTTTCTCTCTGCTTCTTCCCTACCAGACCTGGGTTTTCATGAACACAGACAGCCCTTTTACCTCAAGCCCTTTCACCCCCTTATAGGAATAACTTAATCCAGTGCATCATATTATTTATTGATCAGATTCTTTTGGTTGAAAGTGACAAAAACACACTCAAACAAATTTCAATCAAAACAAGAAAAATATAAGGAAAGGAAAAAAAGAGAGAAAAGAAAAGGCAAGAAAGAAAGCAGAGAAGGGAGGAGAAAGCAAAGAAAATGGAAGAAAGGAGAAGTCTAGGAATAAATGACTTCAGATACAGCAGGATCCAGGAGTCCAAAAGATACCACTGGAGTCCTCTGTTCTTTATCTTTCTCTGCTTTCTCAGCGTTGGCTTCACGGTCAAGTTGACTCTCCTGCCTCATGTAATAGCAAAGATGATCACTAGCCACCCTAAACATACATAACTTCCCATCTAATGATTCCATCAGTGGTCATGTGGGGATGGAAGAGAAAAGATGCTTGCTCTAGGAAATGTCTCAGAGAAAGCTCTGAGTGGCCTGGCTTGGGTAACATGCCTAACCCTAAACCAATCGCTGTGGCTACAAGATTAAAGATTCACCTGGCTGGTGCTGGGGAGTGAGGAGGGCCTCATCTGAATTTCATGGACTAAGAATCAAAGGAAAGTAGTTCCCTAAAAGATGCTAAAGGAAAAAGCAGGTTCTTTGTACTTGACGGCCCCATCCCAATCTCTGCCTCTCCTTGTACATAGTCAACCTCCCCAGCCTCTCTTGCATTTGGTCAGGAGTCAACTTCCACAGACTGAAAATTTTATGCTCACCAGGCAGCCCAGGGTTCCAAAGCCATCTAACCCCTTCATGTAGCTCCCGATGTCCTATTTGCGTCTGCTCTTGTGTTGCAGCAAGCAGCAACAGTGGCCGCACGGTAAGAGTCTTATGATCTGCTCACAAGTCTGACTTCACCCTGAGTGAAGCCTATTTCCCTTGTCTACCCTAAGGCAGAGATCACTGTGCCAGGCCCCAAGCAGAAATGGGAACTCCAGGGCCCTGCAGCCACTGCCACCACCTGTGGTTGTGCAACTTGTGTGCTTGCACACACTTAGCTTGTCAAGCAAGCATCCTAATGTACAGCTTTGCATCTGCCCAACAGAAAGGATGCCTTTTAGCAATGCTAGCAACCGCCCTGCCTACGGCAAAGGTACAGATAAGGAATGATTGCCCCAAGGCTGACATGGGAAGAATCTCAAGGCTTAGACTTTAGACCTGGATGACATGGCTTGATTAACAGAATTATTGCTGGGTGTTAAATAAAACAGGTGTTCTTATTGCTTCTGGGTGCCATGTGGCTGGGGTATAAAGGCAGTGAACCTGCTGTTCTCTGCTCCTCCAGTCTGGCAAACATCTTGCTCCCCCCACTGAATGGTAACATTGGCAGACTCTGAGGGGTGCTTCTCTGGGAGTTGACACAAGAGGCCATGGGAAGCAGCAGCCACCCACCTAAATGTACCCTTGTTTCATTTCTATCCTGTGCACTGCTTTCAGCTGCTTTGGGAGTAAACCTAAAATGAAAGAACTTTGAGCAGGATCCAAGCGGCCATTCTTGCCCACCCTCAAACCCAGGCCAAATTTCATGATTCAGCCAAGCTCATCAACAGGCTGTCATGGCTCCCGCCCAAACCCTGGAAATGAGTAAGTAACGCTTTCTGGTGGAGTAACAGGCACATATCAAGAAACTCACATGTTGGCTCCACTGATCCTTCTGTTCAGGCTTGAGTGGCCCCAACTCAGTAGAGTTCAGGTATCCTGGGTGTCCCCGGAGGTAGCGAGGAGTGCCTCTGTGGTTGTTGCTATTGCTGTTGTTGAACACAGAGCATTTATTATGTTCTGAGCACTGTTCTGAGCAGTTTACATCTGTTACCTAATCTAAATTTCACAACAGACTCTATATAATTGTCCTTTAAAAGAAAAATGAAAACAGGCTAAACAACTTACCCATGACTACAGAACTGCCAGCTAACTGGGGGACTTCGTGCAGTCATTCTCAGAGTCTCTCCTTTCACTGGGGAGGATTCTATCAGGGACCCCCAGTCCCATACTGAGACATGCCTCTCCCACAGCATCTGGCCATGGGATAACGCTGTGAAGAACAGGATAAGTGGCAAGCACCCCCAGAAGACACCCGTCTTTGCCCATCACTGGCAAGGAGAGTGGAATCACCATATTGTGCTTAGATTAATTGCAAAGGGACAAATAAATGGCTAGGAGTCAAATACCCTGACCACTTTAGCTTTCATTTTTTATTTTTTGAGATGGAGTTTCACTCTTGTACCCCAGGTTGGAGTGCAATGGCACGGTCTCAGCTCACTGCAACCTCCACCTCCCAGGTTCAAAAGATCCTCCTGCCTCAGTCTCCCAAGTAGCTGGGATTACAGGTGCACGCCACCATGCCCAGGTAATTTTTGTATTTTTAGTAGGGACGGGGTTTCACCATGTTGGCCAGGCTGGTCTCAAACTCCTGACTTCAGGTGATCCACGCACCTCAGCCTCCCAAAGTGTTAAGATTACAGGCGTGAGCTACTGTGCCAGGCCTCACTTTAGCCTTTAAATTTAGCACCTGTGAGTTCATTGGGGTAGCAAATGCCAGGACAGGATAACACCATAGAGAGCCCATCAGGGTTCTGAAAGTCCAGTCTCAAGCTCAGCACAGCAGGGCTTCTTCTCCCTCTATTCTTGAAGCATTCTAGCTTTGCACCCCTTAAGTCACTCAATTGTTTGGCAAACCTGGAATTGTTTCCCTTCAACAATAGCTGAATCCCAGGATATTCCAAGTCTTGGTGATTAGTGAGTGAAGCCAGTATCTTTTCAAAGTCTGAACTCACCCTCTGTTGTAACAATATATGCCTGTCGCATCTTACTCTAGTCTTGCATAACACACATATATCAAGGCATCACTTCAGGTCTGTTTCTCCTGGTGGTTAAGATATGAAGGGGCCAGGCACTGTGGCTCATGCCTGTAATTCCAGCACTTTGGGAGGCTGAGGGAGGAGGATCACTTAAGCTCAGATGTTTGAGGCCAGCCTGGGCAACATAGGGAGATCCCATCTCTACAAAAAAAAATAGAAAAATTAGATGGGTGTGGTTGCACATGCCTGTAGTCCCAGCTACTCAGGGGGCTGAGGTGGGAGGATTGCTTGAGCCTGGGGAAGTTGAGGCTGCAGTGAGGAGTTGATATGGGAGGGGGGCAGGGAAGTGCTGGGAAGGGAAGGGCATGGTCCCTGGCTAGGGCTCCACCCCCAGGCCTGTGCCCATGGACCTAGGTGAGGACAGGCATTTCTGTTTTCGTGCCCAAATGTTGCATTTCCCAAGACCACCATGGCCCACCACAGTCCTATCCTGTGCCTATAAAAACCCCGAGACCCTAGCGGGCAGAGACACAAGCGGCTGGATGTCGAGAGGAACAGATCAGCAGAGGAACGCACAGGCAGCTGGACATCCAGAGGAATACACCGGTGGAAGAGCATACTGACATGCGCTGGCAGATGCCAGCATGCTGGCAGGCCAACGGCCCACGGAAAGACATAAGAGTTTGCCTGAGGCAGAGGAGAGCCCAGCTGCTGGGCAGCCCAACTCAGGGGAAAACCACCTTTCCACTCCATCTCCCTTCTGGCTCCCCTATCTACCAAGAGCTACTTAAACTCCATAAAACCTTGCACTCATTCTCCAAGCCCACATATGATCTGATTTTTCTGGTACACCAAGGCAAGAACCTGGGATACAGAAAACCTCGCGATAAGGCAGAGGGTCTAATCCAGCTGGTTAGCACAGCGGCCTCCAGACGGCAAAACTAAAAGAGTCCACGGTAGCACACGCCCACTGGGGCTTCAGGAGCTGTAAACACTAACTGGCGACACAGTAACACTCCGTCTCAAACAAGCAAACGAAAAAAAAAAACATGTTGGCACTGTCCAAAGGTAGACGCTGCCGTGGGATCAGAGCCCCACAACCTGCCCATCTGTATGTTCCATAGAGATTTCAGCAGCCGGGCCCTAAAGAAGCAAGCCACTCCCCTTGTTGCACTCCCTGTGAGGGGGACAAGGGAACCTTTCCCGTTTCACTGTGACGGTGCCACTGCACTCCAGCCTGGGCAACAGAGTGAGACCCTGTCTAAAAAATAAAAAAAAAAAAAAAAAAAAAAATATATATATATATATATATATATATAAAGGAGTTCATTCACACTCCTCTCAAGTATTGTTGGAAAAAAGTTATGTCATGTAAACAAACTAGACAATCTCTACCCCTAGTCACCTTTTCCACTGAGTGGTTAAAGGATTCACAGACCCCTGAGGTGTTCTAGGGTAGCCCATCAAACTGATATAACTCTATGGGCAACTGATGGTGTGTTTTGTGTTTTTTGTTTTTTCCTCACTAACCATGGTTTTTTTTCTTAGTACCACTCCTCCCCAAACAACAGCATCAAATACCACCAACTCCCTGCCTGGCAGTGGGTCCCAACTCTGAGAAAACCTACACACATCTACACACATTACAATTGTACGTGACTATTTTGCCCACTACCACAGTGGGGGATTTAAAGGTCTTCGCTGATAGTAGCTCTTCAAAGAGTGTCTGTAAATTTCTGATTTCAAACAATAAAATCTATTTTAATCTGCCTTCAGCAAACATAACTCACATTCCATTCATGGAGAAAGGAAAGGTTATTCTACTTTAGGGCTTCCTTTGCAGTCTTTCCTCCTGATCTCTGGGTGGTTAGAAATCCTTGAGATCAAAGGCCTCTGGATTTATCTGCAGGTCCAGGTGGAACAAACGCAGGAGAGGGCCAAGGGGCAGTGCTTGGGTCTGTGTGGCCTCTGCCCACTCCACCCACCACACCCAGGAGGAGGGACCACTTTGTACCTCCGTGCTACCTTTGGACAATGCCAACATGGTTGTTTTTGGTTTGTTTGTTTGTTTTTTTGAGACGTCATGTTGCTCTGTCACCAGACTGGAGTGCAATGGCGCAATCTCAGCTCACTGCAACCTCTACCTCCCAGGTTCAAGTGATTCCCCTGACTCAGCCTCCCAAGTAACTGGGATTATAGGAACACACCACCATGCCCAGCTAATTTTTTGTATTTTAGTAGAGACAGGGTTTCACCATGTTGGCCAAGATAATCTCGATCTCCTGACCTCATGATCTGCCTGCCTCAGCCTCCCAAAGTGCTGGGATTACAAGTGTGAGCCACCACCCCGGCCCAACATGTTTTAAAGGCTGGATTTAAGATAAGACAGCTGGAAGAATCAAGATTCAACCAAGGTCTCACTCCAAAACTATTTTCACTTTGCCAAAATTGAATGCTGCCGATATGTCTGTCTACCTAGAAAATCAAGAGAATCCTCTGGAAATCTGTCAGAGCCACAAAGAGAGCTCAGTAAGTGGACTACTTTTAAAATAACTTTAACCATTGTAGGCAATGTAATGAAAAAAAAAAAGAAGAAGCTGCTATTTAAGGTACTTGCCAAAATCAGGGTGACTCCTCTGAAGTGTTTCTAGAAAGAATCAAAAGAAATCAGTAACAGTGGCTGCCTTTGGGAAGGAAAACTAGGTGACTGGGGATGGGAGAAGGACGGAGACTTCCTCTTCACTATACTTTTGAGCTTTAGGTTTTTTTGCCATATGCACATACCACCTATTGAAAATAAGTAAATAAGATTCCATGGGAATTAATAAGCAATGAGGCAAATATTTTAGGATATTAAGAGGACATTAGACATCTGGACTCATCTACCAATGAGTTATTCTATCACCTCTCCTTTACTTAAAATCCAAAGCAATATTAATATCAGATAGACTTCAATCCTAATGAAATTTGTGATTTTTCAAATGTCTAAGAAAACAGAAACTTCAGCCAGGTGTGGTGGCTCACGCCTGTAATCCCAGCACTTTGGGAGGCCAAGGAAGGTGTATTACCTGAGGTCAGGAGTTCAAGACCAGCCTGACCAACATGGTGAAACCCCATCTCTACAAAAATACAAAAATTAGTTGGGCGTGGTTGTGCACGCCTGTAATCCCAGCTACTCCAGAGGCTGAGACAGGAGAATCACTTGAACCCGGGAGGCAGAGATTGCAGTGAACCGAGATCACGCCACTGCACTCCAGCCTGCGCGACAGAGCGAGACTCCGTCTCAAAAAAAAAGGAAATAAAACAGAAACTTCTCTGTTTTTAGGGGAAGATAACAGGTTTTGCTTTTAGCTGGAGGATTGTTTGCTCTGTGGAGTTAGTTTATAGCCCCTTTTATTACCTCTCTTTGGGCAAAACAATTGTCAGATTGAAATCCAATTAACTGTTTCAGAAAGTTAAATGTGCATATGTTTCTTCTTTTGAAGAGAGATATTAAATAAGAAACCATAATTTTGAGCAGAAAAAGCTCTCACAGCAAAATCTTACAAGCATTTGGATGTTTTATTCATTGCAATTGTGAAATTATTGTGAAAGGTACAGACAGATCTTGGGCACTTGATTGATTTTAAGGAGACGATCTTGTGTGATTTAAGTAGGAAGTCCATAGTTACAGTTTGACAATCCCAGGAGAGGAACATTTATTAATTGTATGATAATAGGAGGCTTCAGTTATACAAAAGAAAGACTGATCAAGAGCCTCCTAAAATAGGTAATATAAAATGCCAAGGAATCATTTTAACAAGAGCTGTAAAGATTAGGAAGAGAGAACACTAGAAAACTTTTCTGAGGATCATAAACTAGAGACTTGAATAAATGGAGACACACACTTGCAAAAAGTAGTGGCTAAGTGCTCAGACTGCAGTTACAGGGACCTGCTGTGCTTATAAACTTCTCACTTGTAAAAATAAGGATACTCGAGCTGGACGCAGTAGTTCATGGCTTCAATCCTAGCACTTTGGGAGGCTGAGGTGGGTGGATCACTTGAGCTCAGGAGTTTGAGACCTCCTGGGCTCAACAGATCCTCTCACCTCAGCCTCCTCCCAAGTAGCTGGGACTGTAGGCACACACAACCATGCCTGGCTAATTTTTGTACTTTTTATAGAGACAGGGGTCTCACTATGTTGCCCAGGCTGGTCTCAAACTCCTGGACACAAGCAATCCTCCCGTCTTAGCCTCCCAAAGTGCTAGGATTACAGGCATTATCCAACACTGCTAAGTTATAACACCATCAATTTAAGATAATACCAATTTCAGAAATGTTAAAGATTTTTAAAAATGCATCTTAGAATTGATGAAATACATATGTACATATAAATCATATATGCATAGAAAAAGAGCAGACTATATCATACCAAAATAGCAACATTGGCTATCTCTAGGTAACATAATTATGGATAACTTGTCTTCTTTTTTTGTGATTTTCTGTGCATCTGAAATTTTGCACATTGATAATGTGATATTTGGATCATTAGGAAAAATAATATATTCCCCATCCCACCTGACTCTTTCAACCCTTCTCCCTCTCTCTTATTCTCCTCTCTATTCTCTTTATGTTCTTTGTCCACGTCCCAATCCAATGCCATGCTAAGCCAAATTGGAGCTTGAGGCAAAAGGAAAAATACAAGCTCCTGGCTTTAAGGCAAGCAAACTCATCAGTCATATTTTCAAAACTAACTGTTTTGCTTATTTCATTTTGAATTGTAAGACTGCCACATTTGACAATTTCCCTTGACCAAGTGACGATCTTAAATAAATTATAATTAACTAAGGCTGAGGCCGGGCATGGTGGCTCACGCCTGTAATCCCAGCACTTTGGGAGGCCGAGGTGGGCAGATCACGAGGTCAGGAGTTCAAGACCAGCCTGGCCAATATGGTGAAACCCCGTCTCTACTAAAAATACAAAAATTAGCTGGGTGTGGTGGCACACACCTGTAATCCCAGATACTTGGGAGGCTGAGGCACAAGAATCGCTTGAACCTGGGAAGTGGAGGTTGCAGTGAGCCGAGATCGTGCCACTGCACTCCAGCCTGGGCGACAGAGTGAGACTCCATCTCAAAAAAAAAAAAAAAATTAACTAAGGCTGAAGTAAAATCATAATAAATTCCATTTTGGAATAAATAAAATATTTAAAGTAATGCTGTGAGTTTTAATACACCTATGTTTCAAGTTTTCAATGTTTTTTCAACTACTTTAATGCTCTAGGAAAAAATAACCATTCAAAAAATACAGAAAAATATGTATGAGGATACATATTTTTCTTTTTTCCTTAGGCTTCAATATGGCTTAGGAGGAAACTATCCTTTTTTTTTTTTTTTTAAATAAAGATGGGGTCTCACTATGTTGCCCAAGCTGGTCTTAAACTCCTGCGCTCAAGTGATCCTCTTGCCTCAGCCTCCCAAAGTGCTGGGATTACAGACATGAGCCACCACGCCCAGCTGATTCTTTATTTTAAATTGTTGATACTTTGTCCATCACTGATTTTTTGCATTAATTTTGATATTTTTTAAATATTGCATTAAAGTATTATTTATCTTGGTTACTGAGTTTTTGGATGCTCCCTTGAATTTTGCACTCAAGAGAAGTGCCCTCGCTCGCCTTACCCTAGTCCTAGCCCTGCTCCTTCATAGTCATTTTTACATCAGGCTCCCCTGACAAACTGTGGGTGTCTGGATGAGAGAGACGTGACTTATTATCCTTGTATCTCCACACCTGACCTAGCACAGAGGCTAACACATGGAGCACTTTAACAGCATTTTATTGAAGGGAGGAATGGAGGAAGGAAAGAAGGAAAACAGCTAATACGATCGTGACTAACATCTGAATTTCAACTGACTGCTTATTGTGTACCAGATGCTGGGTTAAGCACTTTGCTTATTTAATCTAACAACCCAATCATAAAAATAACATATCCATTTTACAGATGAGGAAATTGAGGCACACAGAAATGGGTGAATTGTAGCACATGAGTGATTACGGCAGAACTAGGAGCAGCTCTGCTTGGGTTCCCTAAAACATTTCTCGCTTTGACTGTTTCTCTCCTGGGCATGGGAATGAGATGAGGAATAAGTGTGAATATGGAGGAAAGAAGTAGAGCAGCAGATGTAATTTAGAAGACCAAACTCTCACACTTTCACGTGTTATCTCACTTGAGCTTCATTAACAACCCTGGGTATCATTAACTGCACTTCACAGATAAGAAACAAAGAGGTAGGGAGGGAGTGGGAGACTCCGTTGTTTCCCTCAGAGTAGAGGGGAGGAGGTGAGATGAGAGGTAGTGATAGGACAGAGGGAGGTTGACCAGCTGGCCTCCCTTCTAACCTCCTTGGCAAGTTCTTGGCATCCCTTGCACACTCCCCTAGCTAAGTGGAGCCAGCACCTCCCCCTGAAGGGCAGGTCTCCCTCACTCTGCCCCACCAGAGGTGGGTATCCCCTCACCAGGGACCGTGTGGAAGGAAGAGACTAGATAAAGGCCAGGGCTGGTGTCAACGGCCTCACAGAGCTGCCCTTGTCACGCTTCCACTGTTCTGCTCCCCTCCAGGTTACCTGCCTTACGGTAGAGAACCCCCTTGACGCACGCTCATGTGAAAAGTGAAACTCAGAACACCCAAATCCCGAATCTAAAACAGCCAAGAAATACAAATAAGATTGTGAGAAAAAAAAAAAAAGAAATTCACAGGACTTCCTGAGAAGGGGTCATCCTGGGTCTTTGCAGCTAACAGAATCTAGACATGTCCTGCAGAAGCGCTTATGGGAACTTTCAGTCATGAATATGCATGGGACCTTGGACCCAAGGTTTCTGGAGATAGACGATGTCTAGAGAGGTGGGAAATGGAGCTTTCACTGTATACATTTTCATAGTGCCTGACTTCTTACCATGTGCATATATAACTTTCTCATTTTTATTTTCCATTTCATTTATGTATAACTTTTTCATTTACAGAAACCCGTTTTTTTTTTAGTTTTATTTTTCAGAGACATGGTCTTGCTGTGTTGCCCAGACTGGAATGTAGCATTGCAGTCATAGCTCACCGCAGCCTCTAACTCCTAGGCTCAAGCAATCCTCCCACCTCAGCCTCCGAAGTAACTGGGACCACAGGCACATGCCAACACTCCCAGCTAATTTTATTTTCATTTTTTCACTATCATATATGTTTTTTAAACTTTTAGGTTCAGGAGTACATGTCCAGGTTTGTTACATGGGTAAACTGCATGTTGCAAGGGTTTGGTGTACAGATGATTTTGTCATCCAGGTAATAAGCATAATACCCGACAGGTAGTTTTTTGATCCTCTCCCTCTTCCGACCCTCCACCCTCAAGTGGGCCCCCACTTGATACAAATACAACAAAGTGTCTGTTGTATTTTTATTTTTTGTAAAGACAGGGTCTTGCTGTGTCAGGTTGAACTCAAACTCCCGGCTTCAAGCGATCTCCCACCTCAGCCTCCCAAAGTGCTGGGATTACAGGCATGAGCCACCACTCCCAGCCTAAAAAACCATTTTTCAAAAGTTGCCTGTACCAGCGGAGGCAGAAGTTGCAGTCACTATTCTGTGGTGGCTCATCTGCAAACCTTCCTGGCGTGGTGGAGAGGAAGCCTGCACCGTCCTTCCTGTTAGGAGAGAACAGCTCTGTGCATGACACATTAGGGGTGGGTCACACATCCTGCGGACTCATGAACCTCCAAATTAGGCAGCTAATTATTCTGAGGATTCCAAGTCATATTTAAAATCAGCGTCAGCTGAAGTAAAATCAGATGAGTAATTTGCTTCCGGAATGCGAAACCCACAACACAGACTGCTGCTACTTCTTTGGAAGCTGGGCCCGGCCCTCTCAGGAGCACCAAGCTGGGAGTAATGGCCATGACCCTGTCCTGGGAAGGAATAGGGGCCATTCACCTAAGGTTAGGTTGGGTCCTGACTAAGGTGCAAGACTCAGGTCAGGATCACACAACCCCTGAGGGTCACAGGGCAGAGGTGGAGGAAGGACAGAGCAAAGACGGTAGGTCCGACCTGTACAGGCAGTGTTCGGCCCCAAGAAGAGAGACGTGAGGGGCAGCATCCCACAGTCTTCCACAGGAAGTGCCCTCATTCTGAGAAAGACAGCTGTCAAGTAAGGCACATGACAAGAATAGAAGCAGCTGGGGCAGTGAGGTGGAATCAGAGTCCAGAGGGTCTACAGAGGGGCTAAGGGATGCTCAAGGAAGCTCTATAGAAAGTCTCTCTAGGAGCTTAAAGCCCCCGGCCTGGAATGTGAAAGGAAGGGAGTTGGTGGAAGGCTGCTTAGAGTTAGGGGAGTTGGGCACCATGCCAAGAGTGAGCGGATGCCCGCCTTTCTACTCCTGGGAGAATGTCCATCCTTCCCGTCACTCTGATCATGTGAAGCTGGGCAACTCTTCTTCTCCACACTCTGCTGGCCTTCTCTCCTGACTCCATCAAAGAACATCTCCCCTTCTGAATAGATCAACCTTACCTTGGAGTCTCAGGTTAGAAAAAAGATTACTTTCTTCATTCACCTGTTAACACCTGGATGGCTTCCCTGCCTTTCCCAGTGCATGTCAGAACTGTCTTCTTGCTAGGATCTATTCACTCATGCTCCTGCTTCCAGGTCTTAGGGTCTTAGAAATACAAATTCATGGCTGGACTCGGTGGCTCATGCCTCTAATCCCAGCACTTTGCGAGGCCGAGGCAACAGGATGGCTTGAGCCCAGGAGTTTGAAACCAGCCTGGGCAATATGGCGAAACTCCCTCTCTACAAAAAATAAAAAAGTTAGCCGGGCATGGTGGCATGCATCTGTGGAGGCTGAAGCAGGAGAACAGCTTGAGTCTGGGAGGTCAAGGCTGCAGTGAGCCGTGATAGCTCCACTGCACTCCAGCCTGGGCAGTAGAGCAAGAAAAGAAAAGAAAGAGAGAAAGAAAGAAAAAGAAGAAAAGAAAGAGAACGAAGGAAAGAGAGAGAAAGAAAGGAGACTGAGAAAGAAAGAAAAAGAAAAGAAAAAAAGGAGGGAGGCTGGGGAGCAGAAAGAGACCCTGAGGAAGAAAAGAGAAAGACAAATTTATTTAAATATCAAAACAAAAGAGAAACTGAACTAGTGGTAGAAGTTTCTACCATAGAAAGTTTTCAAATTATTGGCTATTTGGAGTCATGCGCGCTCCTTCTCTGTTGCTAAGGCCCCAAAAGATTGCAGCACACGAGGCAGCGCCGGGGAGGACCAGTGAGCTGCGCGGGCCCTGGCGGGGTAATTCGGAACACCCGCTTAGGAGGCGGGTTTACCAGGATTCTCATTCCAGCCCTGCCACTAATTGTTCAGGGTTCTCAAGGTCAAGCATGCACAAGAATCACTCGGAGGGCTTTTAAAACACAAATCGCCGGGCCCAACCCGAGTTTCGGAATATGTAGGGCCCATTTCTTTTTTCTTTTTTTTGATACGGAATCTCGCTCTGTCGCCAGGCTGGAGTGCAGTGGTGTGATCTCGGCTCACTGCAACCTCCCCCTCCCGAGTTCAAGCAATTCTCCCGCCTCAGCCTCCCGAGTAGATGGGATTACAGGTACCTGCCACTACGCCCAGCTAATTTCTTCTATTTTTAGTAGAGACGGGGTTTCACCATGTTGGCCAGGCTGGTCTCGAATTCCTAACCTTGTGATCCGCCCGCCTCGGCCTCCCAAAGTGCTGGGATTACAGGCGTGAGCCACCGCGCCCGGCCAAAATTTCTAAGAAGTTCTCAGGTGATTCTGACTGGCGCTGCTGGTGGGGGATCCCACTTTGAGAAACACCCTCTGCTGTGTGAGCAGCTGCCTCCCCGGTACATTCGGAATAATCATAGTAGGTTTAAAGTTTGCTGGGGCTGGGATTCAGCTGATACCTGGCACCTGGAGCCCTTGACACAGTTCGTGGCGCACGGAATACGAGCTCTTGTTGGATGGCGCACAAACGAGAAGCAAACCTGGGGCAGGACCCCGGGGCCCATGGCTGCCCCGCCGCGTTTTCCCCTCCGGGGCAGGCCTCTGGGCTCCGAGCGCTCCAGGCGGGCGCGCAGCACATTCCGGTTCCATGCACCCGCCGCCCGCGGCTCTGCTAATGCCTGTCGTCTTCGGGGTGACTAGGACCCTCCAATCTTTTTCCGCGCTGAAAGCCTGGCCGCAAAGACCGCACCCCCGGGGCGGGCTGAGACGCAGAGAAGCCGGGGCGCCCCTTTGCCGGTCCGCCCGGAGTTCCCGGGCCCGCAGCAGGCTGGGGACACGGCGGGACCCGCTGCACCTGGTCCGGGCGGGGCGGGGCGGGCGCGTTAGTGTAGCTGGGGGAGGTCCCGCCCCGGCCCCACCCTCCTGGCCGTCCGGTGGGGAAACCCGGGAGCGGCCCCGCGGCGCGGCTGCGGCTGCGGCTCTGCCTCGGCGCGACAGGTAAGCGGCAAAAGGAGCCCGCGACCCTCTCCCCGGGAGGGCCCCCCTCAGCTCCCCCACTGCTCGGACTTCCCTCCCGCGGAGCTCGCTTCTGCCGAGTCCTCGCTCTCACCTCCTCCTCCGCCAGCCTTCGCCTCTTCCTCTTCCTCCTCACCACCCCCGACAGTAAAATGAAGGGGCTGGGCCAGGCTGGTCCCTCCTGCCTTCGCTCTCTGCTGGTCGCGGTGGCTTGTAGCTCCTCCCTCGGTAGGACCCCCCTCCACCTTGGCGCTTACGAGATGAATGAGGAGCCCAGACCTCTGGAACTTGGAGGGGTGAGAGGGGGACAAGCCAGAGCCAGGGCTCCACACCCTCTTCCCCTCACCCACCCATGCGCTGCATTCCTTCTGTGCCCTGTCTCCCCAGATCGGGCCACCCCATGTGCTCTGGTACGGCAACTCTTCCAGAGAGGTTTCCTCCTGCCCTGCCACGTTGCGCCTGAGCAGACGGGGACAGGGAGGAGAAGCCTCGCTGGTGGAGGTCGGTCTGAGCCCTGCTTGAATTCCCTCCCGAGCCTGGGGGCTTTTGGGGGTGGGGAGGGATCTGCCTCCTGCTGTGGGGAAATGGAATCTGTTGGGTGTTCATGACTGTGACTGTCACCGACTTCCCTATTTCCTCAGTTCAGATTCCCAGGCTGACAAAAAGGAGAAACAGCTTTTACTTGCACCCAGGGCCAATCATCGCAGACCCAGACCTCTGCAGAGGGTAGGATGGGGCTCTTCTGTGTATGGGGGTGGAGGGTGGTCAGTTTGCCAGCAAAGCTTACAACAGACCCCTTCTAGCAGCGGACAACCCATTGTAGCACTCTCAGAAAGGGTGTTAACTCTGCTCTGAGCTTGCCCCCAGGCCCACACACACACAATTTACAGGCACTGGGTGAGGTTCATAGTTCTGGACACACCAAAGAGCCTCGAGGACTTTTGCGCCTTCTACCAGAGATGTATGTGCACCACACAGGCCCTATTCTCCGCTCCAGACAGATGAGCTGTCTCCCTTCCCATCAAAGGAAAGGTTAAGAAGGATGAGACAGGGAAATTCATGTGATGATGAAAACCAGGTCAGGTGAGGGGTTTGAAATATGCTTTGGTTCCGACCACATGTGGTGGCTCATGCCTGTAATCCCAGCACTTTGGGAGGCTGAGGCTGGTGGATCATCTGAGGTCAGGAGTTTGAGACCAGCCTGGCCAACATGGAAAAACCCCATCTCCACAAAAAATACAAAAAAATTAGCCGGGCATGGTGGCAGGCACCTGTAATTCCAGCTACTTGAGAAGCTGAGGCAGGAGAATTGCTTGAACCTGGGAGGCAGAGGTTGCAGTGAGCCGAGATCGCACCATTGCATTCCAGCCTGGGCAATAAGAGCAAAACTCTGTCAGAAAAAAAAAAAAAAGAAAGGAAAAGAAAATAAAAGAAAAAAAGAAAGAAAGGAAAGAAAGATGTTTTGATTCCAATTGCCTAGCAGGAGCCAGTAGCATTGCAGGCATTTCCCTAGCTCCAGTTCCTTAATGGTGCCATGCACTTTAGGAACCCAGAGGTAATCAGAGAAAGCTGCTTCCGGGGGCACCAGGGCAGAGAGCAGGACAGGACCCTCAAAAGAAAGAGGGAAGTGTGCAGGAGACGGGGCTGCTCAAGATGACCTCACCTCAGTAATGCTGCCCACAGTCCTACAGTGGGCGGAACAGCTGACTCCTACCCGTAGCAGCATGGAAGAGCTCTGGGCAGAGAAGGGGAGACCCTGATGTGTGTCAGGTGCCCTGTGAGATCAGAAACATATTTGCCCAAGTTCAGCTGGAAGAAGTGGGGACAGGAAATATGAGCATGAACTTAGTCCATGCAACCATTGCCTCGAACAGACCTCAGGACCAGGAGGGGCCGCTAACCCTAGGGCTGAGGGCCTCTCAGTGCAGGGAGGCAGTGAGTATCATGGAGGCAGGCAGCTGACTCAGCCCTGTCACTAACTTCGATATATAATCTTAGCCAAAACACATAAACACTCCCTGGGTGGGGAGCAAATGAGAAGGTGTATATGAAGTGTTTTGGCAAAGCTCCAAGCACCAGTCAAATGCAAGACAATGTGATGTCATAGTTAAGAGAGTGGGCTTTGGAGATACATAGGCCTGAATGCAAATTCTGCCTCTGCCACATTTCTAGCTGTATGACCTTGGTCAAGTTACTTGACCTCCCTGTGCTTCAGTTTCCTTCTGTGTAAAACAGAGAAGATTTGATTTGGTAAGCAGTAATATTTAAAATGGTGATGGTATTCTTCTTAACATTTTCTGGCTCCCACGGATGTGTTCCGACATCTCCAGCCCTGGAAGTGATGCTGAAGACCAGGCTGGGTGTGTCCATGCCGTAGCTTGGGTAAACTCAGTTCTTTACACAGCCCTCTGCCCCTTTCTGGGAAAGCCCAAATGTTCATTCTCATTTGATAGGGACGAGAGTGAGGATTTGAATAAGCAGGAGGTTAAGTGCAGGGCAGTGCCTGTCTCTGTGTCGAGCTCAATGCTGTAATTGTGCTGTGTAAAAGGCCTATGTGGTGAACAAGGGTGAGCTCACTCCAGGGAGGAGAAGGACTGTTAGAAGTCTTTTGTGGCACCTGACAGCCCTGTGGGGTCAGCTTATTCTCTTGTACCCTGAACAACCTGGTCCTAAGGCCTAGGTAGAGATTTGAAGGAAGAAAGCAACCCAGTCCTCAGCTCTGCACATAATAGAGAATGAAGAACAGACTAGCAAAATAGCATTGCCATACATGTCAAGGCAGAGGGGTGCGACAGGGATTGGAAGGCCAGGATTGGCCAGGAAGAACATTCTGGAGACAGAAGTTTGGGGAGCAAGACTCAAGGATTGGGAAGGAGAAGGAAACAGGATCTAGGTGGTCTAGCGTCTGGGCCTGCTGGTTCTCCCTTCTCCATGATATTTAGTGGGGAAGTCCCACATAAGGAAAGCACAGGTATTAGAGAAACTTGGGAACAAATAACACCTAGAAACTGTGGCAGCAAGATGCACCTTAGTCTAGGAAGCCTTCTTGAAAGAGGGGAGTCTCTGGTAAGAATTTGAAAGAAAAGAAATATGGCTTGCTTGGCAAGAATATAAGGGAAAGGCTTTGAGGAAGAAAAGATAGCCAGCGAGTGCCAAGCATCTGGTTGGGCTTGAGGGTGAGCAGCAAACAGGAAGCAACCCGGCCAGCCCCTCTGTGTTTCTGCCACAGTCAAACAGTGCTCAAGGAATATGAATATGGCTGTCCTGATTGTGAAAGAGAGAGAGGGGCCCGAGGCAAAGGAGGCTGACAGGCAGCTCCTGCTGATCCTCCAGATGCTGGTTGATAAAGGCGCAATTTCAAATGAAGGTTTTGAAAGCAGAAAGGACGGTGAGGAACCAGGAGGCAGGGAATGAATCAGCAGGACTTGGAAGCAGGTGTGGGGTGAACCTGAAATTGAGACAGGATTAAAAAGGACCTGTCTAAGAGTGGGACAGGGGCTGGCTTGTTTCACGGACTTCAGTGCTTCTGGCAGCAATGGGGAAATTGGGAAGGCTGGCTAGCGGAGGAGGCTGGGCACAGACCCTGAGCCCAGGGGATGGTACAGTGAGTAGCCAGTGGCCCCGGGGGAAAGTTCTGCAGCCAAGAGCAGACTGGGGGATGAGGAGAGAAGAAAAATTCAGTTCTAGTCTCTCCCATTAACCCCCCTTCCCAATTTGAAGACTGGCCCAAGAGGCCTTCGGGAATACCCCTCCTGTCTTCCACTCTTCTCATCACTTCCCTGTCCTTTCTCTGTCCTTTCCCCCAACTGCCCCCCTTAAGCCCAGTCTGGTTGTCACCAAGGCTTCTAGGTGATGAGAGAATCCCACCTCATCTCCACCTGGAACCCTCCCTCCACTTCTGCACTCCTAGGGATGAACCGTTGCACACTCCTGCCCCACCTGGCAGGGCCTACAGGGTCTCCAGTGAAAAACCTGTGAACTGTTGAACCTCCTGTTTGGTGGCATATTATTTTGATTTTTGGTGACTTTTTCTTGGAATAAGTCAACAAATATTAACCAAGTGCCTACCACATGCCAAGCGCTGCTCTAGGTATACAGTGGTGAGCAAAGTTGGGTTGAGTTTTTCAATAGAAAATCCATGTTTGGGTAATTTAAGCTTAAAATATCATGCAAACAGGCTGGGCGCATTGGCTCACACATGTAATCCTAGTACTTTGGGAGGCCGAGGCAGACAGATCACTTGAGGTCAGGAGTTCAAGACTAGCCTGGCCAACATGGCGAAACACTGTCTCTACTAAAAAAATACAAAAATTAGCCGGACGTGGTGGCCGGCGCCTGTAATCCCAGCTACTTGGGAGGCTGAGGGATAAGAATCGCTTGAACCCAGGAGTCGGAGGTTGCAGTGAGCCGAGATCCCACCACTGCACTCCAGTATGGGCAACAGAGTGAGACTCCATCTCAAAAAAAAAAAATTATGCAAACATAAAATGAACCTTGATATGTTGGGGGAACTTGATAGACTAGCTACAGAAATAATTTTCAGTGTATCTTCCTGGGAAAATAAGCCACAGTATTGCAGCTTGAGTCTTGGGGAAAAGCTGAAGTGTCTTGAAGGTGTAATTATGGGGAAAAATAAAAACCTCCCACATTCTGTGATCAAAAGGGTCAGGGGTGGGAGGAGGGCTTTGGAGGAGATAATTTGCTCTTCTGTTCACAGTATGAGTACAGAGGACTTGAGATGAGTGCTGTGTTTGATGGAGAGAAAGTGCTTATGAGGAAGAAAGGACAGTCATTTGGCCAAACAGCCTCTCAGCCCCATTTCCCCCAGCAGTAGTGTGAAATTAACCTGCCCCCTCCCCAATATGTCTAGCTCCACACACCTGTGCCCGTGGTAAGAGTGGTGACAGTTATCACTTTCCAAAGAAACTTGTAATTGAGCCCTCCTCTGAGTAACTTGAGCAAATATCCCTGTGGTAAGGACTGCTTGCTTCCTGCTGCCACGTCTAAGGAGGTGACCAGCTCAGCTGATAAACAGAAAGAAACATTGTTACAAAGAGGCCACCTGGCCAGCTAGGGTGTGTTCTGGATGGCTGACTCTGACATTCACAAAAGCTAAGGCTGCCTGGGACTTCCAGTTTCCAGTTTCTGCATCTTTAAAGCATTTGTATCCTTGAGTGGGAGGAGGGCAAATGCCAGGAAGGGGATCAAAGGGTGGAGTGGGGGAGGCTCAGGGAGGACAGGCCTGGTCCCCAAATTCCCTACTCAACCTCCAAGGGTACGAGTGTGGTAAACAGAGTAGTAGTCTAGGAGTTGGGAGATCGGGTTCTGCTCCTGAGAGCCACTAGCTGTGTGTTGCTAGAGAAGTCACCTAACCACTCTGGCCTCGCTGTTGATAAAATGAGGGTGTTAGACTCACAGACAGACCTAGTCAAAACAGCAAGCTAATGTGTAATGGCAGAATATCCTGTAAGTCAAGTATTTCTTGCAGTAAGTGCATTCAGAACATCATTTAGTGAAGCCAGTGCTCCACATTTAACCCCTCCAGCCTCATCTCATTTAACAAGAGTTTGTTGGACTAGCCAGGCCTGATGGCATGCACCTCTGTAGTTCCAGCTACTCAGGAGGCTGAGATAGGAGGATTGCTTGAGCCTGGGAGGTCAAGGCTGCGGAAAGCTGTGTTCATGCTACTACACTTCAGCCTGGGTGACAGAGTGAGACCCTGTCTCCAAGAGAAAAAAAAAAAAAAAGTTTATGGAACACCTGCTATGTGTAAAACTTGTGCTAGACTTTGTAGGTGATAAAAAGCTGAAAACAGCGTGGCCTCTGTGGTCCAGGAGTCCATAAACGCATGGCGGGCTGTGATGAGACTGGAGTACAAATAAAAATCGGGTGCTAAGGAGGCAAAGCAGGGAAGAGATGAATTCTGCTGGGAGATCTGAGAAGGCTTTTTGGAGGGAGGCTAGAATATAAACTGCGGGGTTTAGACTGTGTCACTGGCTTTCAAACTTCTATGACTTGACCAAAGTGAGAAATATACTTTATAGCAAGACCTGGTACCTGTGTATATGTGACAGGGCATCCCAAAAATCTTAGGGCAGTTTTATAATTTAATCATATTACAAGCATAAATTCTACAAACCATAAAAACTATCATTTGAAAATTGAATCATTTAAACTTTTTTTGTCTTTAGTTGTACAAATTTTGAATAACAAATTTATCATTTTAATTTTGTATCAGGCAGTGTGTATCTTTAACAGACTGAAACAAACATTAAAATAAAAGTTTACTTTTCAGGCTGGACGTGATGGCTCACACCTGTAATCCCAGCACTTTGGGAGGTCAAGGCAGGAGGATTGCTTCAGCCTAGGAGTTGAAGACCAGCCTGGGCAGCATAGTGAGACCCCATCTCTACCAAAAAATAAAAATTAGCCAGTCGTGGTGACACACACCTATGGTCCCATCTACTCCAGAGGCTGAGGCAGGAGGATCCTTTGAGCCCAGGAGGTCAAGGCTGCAGTGAGCTGAGATTGCGCCACTGCACTCCAGCTTAAGGAACAGAATGAGACCCTGTCTCCAAAAGAAAAGAAAGAAAGAAAAAACGAATACTTGCCTGTGTTACATGTGATATGTGATGCACTTTGATATTTTCTTTTTCATTCTATTCTGGGTTTTTAAAATTTATTTATTTTTATTTTTTGAGACAGGGTCTCGCTCTATTGCCTAGGTTGTAGTGCAGCAGCATGATCATAACTAACTATAGCCTCAACCTCCTGGGCTCAAACAGTCCTCCGGCACCAGCCTCCCAAGTAGCTGAGATTACAGGCGTATGCCACCACACCCAGCTAACTGGTCTCTTTTTGCTAACTGGTCTTTTTTTTTTTTTTTTTTGAGACAGAGTCTTGCTCTGTCACCCAGGCTGAAGTACGGTGGTCCTATTTCTGCTCACTGCAACCTCCAGCTCCTAGGTTCAATCAATTCTTCTGCCTCAGTTTCCTGAATAGTTGGGATTACAGGCACCTGCCACCATGCCTGGCTAATTTTTGTATTTTTAGTACAGATGGGGTTTCACCGTGTTGGCCAGGTTGGTCTTGAACTCCTGGCCTAATGTGATCTGCCCACCTTGGCCTCCCAAAGTGCTGGGATTTCAGGTGTGAGCCACTATGCCTGGTCCTAACTGGTCTTTTAAAGAAATTTTTGAATGCTGATTTGCAACACTCTGAATTTATTTTATAATATCACGATGGATTGTAATCAGCAGTTTGATACAAGCTGGGCTGGGTAAAGCCTCAGTTCCTTACACCAATGAGAGAAGGTAAGTTTGTGTTCTGGCTGGTGGGGCCAGGGAAGCAAATCCCATTTGTTCAATCTAGGCAGGCTTTTCAGAGAGGATTTCTGGCATCATCTCTGGATCAAAGCCAAGGATGGTCTGAGGAGTTGCAGGCCCAAGGGAACCTGGAGGAAAAAGACTTGGGAAAACATGCTGAGCCACAGCGAGAGGGAAATGAGTGGATGGGGGCTGCGGGCACACTTGCCAGGAAAGCAGGAGGCCAGGTGTGGGAGCCCAAAGGTGAGGGAGATACACAAGACTCCAGGGGCAGATCTCGTGAAGCTCTGTACTTGAAAGAATAGCAAAGAATAGCAGCTATTCTTTCTCCAAGGCTGGCGGAGGGGCGACCTCCAGGACCTTGCTAACCACACTTCTGGGAATCATCTCCTACACAGGGAGCAAAAATCCTTAACCCCAAAGTCCTGTGGCTTGCACTAGATTGTGTGTCTCTTCTAAGGGACTCTTTCCTGTTGCCCTCATGCTAAGCAAACAAACTAGAGAACGAGTGCCTCACCACCAAGGCTAATCCCAGGTGTCTCATTTCGGTTCAGGATGTGGTTAGTACTTTGAGGAACTGCAGGTTTGAGAGAGAAAGCTTCAGGCAGCCAGATGGGATTGAGAGATTAGATGCCTAGGAAGAGCTCAATTTAACCCTAGATTTCTTTCTCCAGGGAAAATAAAAGAAGCAAAAACAGACCCTGCTGTGAGGGACCACGAGGCAGTGCCAGGATGAAAGAGTTGGAGTAACCTAGGTGATTCTGAGTGAATCAGGCAGGAAGCCTTCCTGGAGGGGGTGAGTCTTGAGCACTGGCAACAGCTAGTAACTACAATCTTACCACGCCTTTGTTTCTAACTGTGCTCCCTCTTTCTTGCTGGAGTGGGAAGGTAGATGGAAAGTAGCGGGGAGGCCGAGGCGGGCGGATCACGAGGTCAGGAGATCGAGACCGTCCTGGCTAAATATGGTGAAACCCCATCTCTACTAAAAATACAAAAAATCAGTCGGGCATGGTGGCAGGCGCCTGTAGTCCCAGCTACTCGGGAGGCTGAAGCAGGGGAATGGCGTGAACCCAGGGGGCCATGCTTGCAGTGAGCCGAGATTGCGCCACTGCACTCCAGCCTGGGAGACAGAGCAAGACTCCGTCTCAAAAAAAAAAAAAAGAAAGTAAGTAGCGGGGAAGATGCAGCCTGCAGGACGGTTCAAAGCTGTCATGGCAAACACTCCCCCATTCTGCAGGCCTCTGTGTGGGCTTAGCCGGGACAGTTCCAGAACTGATGAGGTGTCTAGCTCAAGCGAATCCCCTTGTGCTAGCCCCAGCATAGCTCAACCTCTGTGACAAGAAACTCCTGCTACACCGAATCCCCATTTCTTCCCCGAAGCCTTCCTCAAGCCCACAGGGAACTCTACCTCTCTCAGCTTAGCACTTACTGTCTATATTATTCTGCTTTAATTTTATTCATTTTTGAATAAGTAATATAGTCAGGGTTCAAAGTACAAAAGAGTATTCAGTGAAAGGTCCTTTTCCTGCTCCTGAATCTCCCCTGGTCAGGTGCTTCCTTCACCTGGTCAGTGCTATCAGTTCTCGTTCTCCAATAAGATTTTCAAATCCCTTGGGGAAAGGAATTGAGCCTTTGTGTCCCTCTGTGTACCAGACAAGGTAAACTGTCCCACCCCATCACCCAAGGGGGTCTTCCTAGCACCACACCCTCCCTCTTCCATCCACACTGCTATTAACTCTCCTTGGTCAGACTCCGAATGGGTCATCCAGCTGCCAAGCAGGTCCCTTTCCAAGATACCCTCCACCACTGTCAGATTGTTCTTCCTGTAATGCTGGGCTCCCAGCTTAACGCTTTATTACTCCCCATGCCTTGGGTCAAGGGCAAATGCTCCTCAGCATGATGAACAAGGCCCTCAGGACTTGATTTCAGCCACCTCTGTAGGCCCAATTTCTGCTACTCCTGCCATACCAGACTGCTTACAGTTCTGTGACTGGCTCTTCTGTCTCCCACCTCTAGACCATTGCAGGTACTGTGCCTTCTGCCTGAAATGTGCTCACCTCGTCTCGCTGACTCCTACCCGCCGGTTAGTGCTCGGCCCAAGTTTCTGCCCCCGTGAGATTTCTTCACAGATGTTGCCCTCCCCCATTTGCTGAGTTTCCTGCATGCCATCTCCTTCAGCACTCAAGGGTACCTCTTTGATTCTGCTTCTCACAGGGTAATCTCTGTTTAAAATCTGATGCCTCCAATTGACTGTAGGATCCTTGAGGGCTGGCCTTGCACTTCTCTGTGTCCCCCGCCTCTTGCAGAGTACTACTGGTAGAGGCAGTTATTCAGTAAATACTGGTGGAATAAACAAATCTCTCCTATCTCCTAGACAATAGTTAAACAAAATAGATGCTCAAAGAGATTTCTTTTGTTTGATTTTTGACAGTGCTGCTGAATCTGATGTTATAAAAGAAGCCACATTTCTACCCCAGTCCAGAGTGAATCCAGCTCCCCACTTGAAATCACGATGGCCACATACCCCCAAGGTCTCAGACACCAGGCCTCTCCACAGGCAGGAGCTTGTGTGTTTAAACAATAGCATTAAATAGTACAACCAGAGTTATTTTTAAGCAAAACATGCAGGGAGTAATGAACGTGGCTTTGGCCAAGGGCCAGGTGCTTGAGGATAAGTGCTGGGAAGTGAAGCAGGGATTTATTATAATAAGAAATAGTTGATACCATTTATTGAGGGCTTAGTATGACAGGTGCTCTGCCAAACATTTTACCTACATTATCTGATTTAATCCTCCCCACAACCCTGTGAGTTAGGTATTAGTTGCCCCCACTTTATAGATGAGGAAATTGAGGCTTACAGGGATTAAGTAAATCACCCAAGGGTCACACAGCTGCTAATGATCAAAACTAACACTTTGTGGGAACTTAACATGTGCAGAGACTGCTAAGCTTTGTCCATGAATTTTGCAGGGAAGGAACATAATCCTTATAACAACCCTAGGAGGTAGGTGCTACTACTAGAAGAGGAAGAACTGGAATTTGTGCCCGGGTCCTGATGTCTAGTGCTTAACCAGTGAGCTTATGTGTCCAGAACTCTGCACAGAAAGTTCTGCAAGCATTCATCCTCTAGGGCATGGATCCACATGCCTGGGGGTGGAGCCTGGTGAATGCCCATGCCCAGCCCTGCCGGGAATGTCTTGTCATGAAATCTTAGGTTTCTGTTAAATTCTTTTTTATTAAATATGAGTAGATTACAGATAACTTTTATTTATTTATTTTTAGAGACAGAATCTCTCTCTCGCCCATGCTGAAGAGCAGTGATGCGATTATAGCTCACTGCAGCCTTAACCTGCTGGGCTCCAGCAGTCCTCCTGCTTCAGCCTCCCAAACAGCTAGGACTATAGGTGTGCACCACTATGCCTCGCTAATTTTTAAAATTTTTTATTGAGATGGACTCTCAATACGTTGAGCAGACTGGTCTTGAACTCCTGGGCCCAAGCGATCCTCCCACCTCAGCCTCCCAAAGTGCTGGGATTACACCATGCTCGGCCAAGAAATATTTATAAAATACGTATAGGGTATAAAGAATTACAGTCCACCAGCAGCCACCATCCACTTCCAGAAAAAAACACTTTGAAGTCCCCCATTACCCATCTCTAATCCTGTACCATTTTCTTCATCTTCAGAAACTGGTTATATCATTTCTTTAGCTTTCTTTTTTTCATGGGGGGATGGAGTCTTGCTCTGTTGCCCAGGCTGGAGTGCAGTGGCATGATCCCAGCCTACTGCAACCTCTGCCTCCCGGGTTCAAGTGATTCTCCTGCCTCAGCCTCCCAAGTAGCTGGGATTACAGGCATGCGCTACCATGCCCAGCTAATTTTTGTATTTTTAGTAGAGACAGGGTTTCACCATGTTGGCCAGGCTAGTCTTTAGCTTTCTTTATAGCTTTATCACATATTCGTATTCATGAACAAGACGCTGTTTAATTGAGCATGTTTTTACATTTTCTGTAAGTGGAATCATACTGTACATATCCTTTCGTCACTTGCTTTTTTCACTCAACAACACATCCACATTGTCGCATGGAGAAGTGGTTCATTCTTGGTCATCACCGTAGAGCACTGCATGGTATGGGTATTTGGCACTTTATTTATTCATTCTGCTGGTGGACTTAAAGGTTTTACCAGTGAAATGCAATTATGAAAGTGAGATGTTGCCATTTAAGTCAGTGCTGGCTTAAATGTTCTTGTACATACCTCTTGGTTTGCATGTACCAGAGTTTGTCTGGGATATAAAATGAGGAGTGGAATTGCTGGCTCAGGCTGTGTTCATTTTAAATTTTTCTTGATAATACCAAGTTGTTTCCCAAAGCTAGAATGATTAAATCTCATGAGTTTAACGATTAAATCTCATGTAGTGTTTCAGTGTTCCAGTGACTCTAGATCCATGCATATTAGGATCTTAGGGCAGGAAAGAAACACTGCCTCCAGTCTCCTCATTTTATGGATGCAGGAAATGTAGATACAGAAAAGTTGTGGCCAATAAGGTGATGCCACCACTCAGCAACTTAGCCTGGCCTCGAACCCGAAGCACCCGACTCCCTCCTTGCCCTGTGTTGGCTCACTTCTCTCTCTCGTCCCCTCCTTTCTCAGGCTGAGGCCCCAGCTTGTGGCCACCACAACGTATCAAGCTATTTCCAGGGTTGGGTTCAGGACTCAGAGCTGACGCAGCTGGGGTCCCCCTTGGTTCTGGAGGATGAGGCTCCTCCGCAGACGCCACATGCCCCTGCGCCTGGCCATGGTGGGCTGCGCCTTTGTGCTCTTCCTCTTCCTCCTGCATAGGGACGTGAGCAGCAGGGAGGAGGCCACAGAGAAGCCGTGGCTGAACTCCCTGGTGAGCCGGAAGGATCACGTCCTGGACCTCATGCTGGAGGCCATGAACAACCTTAGAGATTCAATGCCCAAGCTCCAAATCAGGGCTCCAGAAGCCCAGCAGACTCTGTTCTCCATAAACCAGTCCTGCCTCCCTGGGTTCTATACCCCAGCTGAACTGAAGCCCTTCTGGGAACGGCCACCACAGGACCCCAATGCCCCTGGGGCAGATGGAAAAGCATTTCAGAAGAGCAAGTGGACCCCCCTGGAGACCCAGGAAAAGGAAGAAGGCTATAAGAAGCACTGCTTCAATGCCTTTGCCAGCGACCGGATCTCCCTGCAGAGGTCCCTGGGGCCAGACACCCGACCACCTGAGTAAGTAGCACCCAGAGTCCTTGTAGGGAGACCAGGGCTTTGCTAAAGGCATGGCTAGTATGGCCAGGGCCATAGATCAAGGGCCAGAGAAAGAGTTGAAGGGAATTTTATAATATGGGCAAGGATCTCCTCTGTGCCTCACTTCTTTCCCAGAGCAACTGTGCTGATCCCAGGGGTTGTGATTCAAGGGTATTATGGTCAGGCCAGAGGCCCAGGGAGACCTGTGAGAGTGAAATGCAATTATGAAAGTGAGATGATGTGGAAGAAGGAACTCAGCCTGGCACCAGGACCTAGCACAGGGTGACTGGGGCGACCTGATACCAAGCTGTGGTTTCAGTACTCCTCTACTGAGGCCTGCCCCAGAGACTGTGGGACTCTAATGCTGAGCTGTTTGGGGAGGGAGCATTTCTTAACAGCAGCCCTGGTGGCTAGGAATATCCTCACACCTGGTTTCCTCCAGTGAAGTCCCACAAGGCCACGAATTGATTCCAACCTTTATTTGAAGTTGTTTATAGCCTCAATCTTGCACAATGAGATATCACTTAGATCTTCGAGTGGCAGACTCCTCCCTCTAATGCCCCCATGGCTGCATTCCCATGATCCTCAAGTTAAAGACAGTGTGTCTTCCCCACTTAGCCTTTGTCTTTTCCAGCTCAAGTGTTATACCCTATTTGGCCTTTTCTCAAATGGCAGCCCTCATCCCCAGATTTCATGAGTCTTTAGGGCTGTGAACCTGAGGTTCTTGAGACTTGAGCCAAGTATGATAGCCCTAGAACAAGGGGCCACTTGAAGCTATCAGGAATTCCTCAGCAGAGAAGGGCACGGGGGCCTGGTGCAGTGGCTCATGCCTATAATCCCAGCACTATGGGAGGCTGAGGTGGACGGATCACTTGAGGCCAGGAGTTTGAGACCAGCCTGGCCAACATGGTGAAAGCCTGTCTCTACTAAAAATACAAAAAATTTAGCCCAGCATGGTAGTGGGTGCCTGTAATCCCATCTACTCAGGAGGCTGAAGGACAAGAATCGCTTGAACCTGGGAGGTGGAAGGTTGCAGGGAGCTAAGATCACACCACTGCACTCCAGCCTGAGTGACAGAGCAAGACTCTGTCTCAAAAAAAAAAGAGAGAGAAGAGCACTGGGTGTGACAGCAGCCAGTGGAGGAAGCCGGGGAATCTCTCTGGAGGGTCCCCAAGAAATCCTCTGACCAGCAGAGGAGGTCAAGGAAAGGGTGTGAGGTCACATGATTCCTTGAGATCCAAGATTCACACATTCCCACCCCCACCCTGAGATGGAGTGTCAAGAAGGTAGCAGCGTGGCCAAGTGCCACAGAGTGGCTGGAGTGGATGAAGATGGAAGAAAGGTCACAGGAAATTGCCTGTTTGTGATAGTGGTGTCAGATCACAGGGAGTTAATGAGAAAATGGATTAGAGAGGAACTGTACGCTGCAAAGGGAAGAGACTTTTCTTCTCATTGAGTATGGAAATCATAGTCACTTTTCTCAGATGTCAAATTTGGCCTTTATTACCTACCCCTCTGGGACCTCTGGATTGGATTACATTTTATGCAGTTCACATATTACGGAGGAAAAGAGCCAGCCCTGGGAACTCCTAGCCTGAGAGCAGACAGCAGATGAAAGAAGGGGGTGGAGGAGCCTCAGCATCACAGCTGGGGCACTGAGCCAGCTCTGTGGGGATGGATTTTGGAGTGGTTTGGCTAGAACCTGTGCAGAGGCTCAGGGTGGGTGGCAGATACCGGGGGAGACAGGAACAGGGAACAGCTGTTCCCACCTGCTACAGAGAATGTAGGCTGTGGTTCAGAGGAGTGGAGGATGGTCTGGGGGAGTCTCTGGACGGGGCCCTCCCCACACCTGGCACTCCCAGGGACCAGAAGAACTTTGTCCGTACTTTCATACTTCCAGGTGTGTGGACCAGAAGTTCCGGCGCTGCCCCCCACTGGCCACCACCAGCGTCATCATTGTGTTCCACAACGAGGCCTGGTCCACACTGCTGCGAACAGTGTACAGCGTCCTACACACCACCCCTGCCATCTTGCTCAAGGAGATCATACTGGTGGATGATGCCAGCACGGAGGGTGAGGCTGGAGGGGCCCAGAGGAGGGGGCCGGGGTCTCCCCTGGGCACTCAAAGGAGGAGGGCATGTCCTTTCAAGGGAGCAGGCACCACCTCAGAGCCTGTTGCCTGGCATCACAGCTCATCTTAAAGGCCAGGAGCAGGAAGAAGTCAGGTAGGGGCAGGTAGACCATGCTTCCTTCATGCCTCAGCCAAAGAGCTCCAAGAGCTTTTCAGCTCTGGCTTCAAGACTCCCTGAATGCTGCCAAGGCCAAACCTAACTCAGAAATGCTGGAAGAGCCAGGGCAGAGAGTAGGGACAGGCCATCACCTCTGTTTCCTACCCACTGGGCCACTCTTCTGCTCTTGAAGACTCCCCAACCAGCCCTTTTTGCCATAGCTGTTGATAGATAAGTGGGGTTGCTCATCAAACTTCCAGCCTTCGGTTCCACAAACATCTACTCAGTACTGTGTGCCTGGCTCTGACCCAGGCAGAGGGGATGCCATGACAAAGGAGACAGACCCTGCCCTGAAAATACTAAAAACTCCCATAGGTCAGAAGCCTCTTTTTTTTTTTCTTTTTTTTTTGAGATGGAGTTTCGCTCTTGTTGCCCAGGCTGGAGTACAATGGTGCGATCTCAGCTCACCACAACCTCCACCTCCCGGGTTCAAGTGATTCTCCTGCCTCAGCCTCCCGAGTAGCTGGGATTACAGGCATGCGCCACCACGCCCAACTAATTTTGTATTTTTAATAGAGATGGGGTTTCTCCATGTTGGTCAGGTTGGTCTCGAACTCCCGAACTCAGGTAATCTGCCTGCCTCAGCCTCCCAAAGTGCTGGGATTACAGGCATGAGCCACCGTGCCCGGCCAGAAGCCTCTTACAACACTAGCCACAGTGCTGTGGCAGTGATGCACCTGTAACAGGTGTGAAAGGGCATGGACTGCAGAGTCCAACACCCAGAAATTCAAATCCCAGCTCTGATCTTTCCTAGCTCTGTGATCTTGGACAAGCATTTGGCCTCCCTGAACCTGTTTCCTCTTCAAAAAATGGGGGCAGACCGGGCACAGTGGCTCAAGCCTGTAATTTCAGCACTTTGGGAGGCTGAAGCGGACAGATCACTTGAGGTCAGGAGTTTGAGACCAGCCTGGCCAACATGGTGAAACCCCATCTCTACCCAAAATAAAAAAATAATTAGCTGGGTGTGGTAGTGTGCGCTTGTAGTCCTAGCTACTCGGGAGGCTGAGGCACAAGAATCACCTGAACCCAGGAGGCGTAGGCTGCAGTGAGCCAAGATGGCACCACTGCTTTTCCGCCTGAGAGACAGAGTGAGACTCCATCTCAAAAAACAAAACAAAAAAAAGGACTCATGCCTGTAATCCTAGCACTCTGGGAGGCCGAGGCGGGCAGATTGCATAAGGTCAGGAGTTTGAGACAGCCTGGCCAATATGGTGAAACCCCGTGTCTACTAAAAATACAAAAATCAGCCAGGCATGGCAGCACATGCCTGTAGTCCCAACCACTCGGGAGGCTGAGGCAGGAGAATCGCTTGAACCCAGGAGGTGGAGGTCGCAGTGAGCCGAGATCGTGTTACTGCACTCCAGCCTGGACTACAGAGCGAGACCATCTCAAAAAAAAAAAAAAAAAGAGCAGTTGAGTCCCTTACATAGTGGGTGAGGGATCTGAGATAGGTCATAAATGAGCTTCAGGTGCCACAGAGTGGCTGGCATCAAGTAAGAGTGTCACAACCATGCATTCCATTTTATTCATGGTACAGGAACAATGCACCATGGAGTATGTAGCCAGGAGGTGCCATTTCTGCCTGGCGTAGCTAGGGCTGGTCTGCAGTGGAGGCCAGATTGGAGCTGGGCCTTAAAGGATGAGTGTCTAAGAGAGAAGAGTGGATGAAGGGCATTCCCACAAGAGAATGGCATAAGCACAGTCCTAAAGACGTGAATGTGTTTGTTAAAGAGATCTGGTGTGGCTGAAGCTTAGGTTTGTTTAGGAAATGAGACTTAAAAGATGTTAAATTGGCCAGGGACAGTGGCTCACCCCTGTAATCCCAGCACTTAGGGAGGCTGAGGCGGGTGGATCACTTGAGCCCAGGAGTTCAAGACAGCCTGGGCAACATGTCAAGACCTTGTCTATAAAAATTACAAAAATTAGCCTGGCATGGTGGCATGTGCCTGTAGTCCCAGCTACTTGGGAGGCTGAGACAGAGCATGACCCCGTCTCAAAAAAAAAAATGTTGAATTGACATTCATGTCATGCTAAAAGCATTTATTTCGAAAGTAAGAAGGAGTCGTTGAAAGTGTTTCATCTGGATTGTGACCTCATTTCAGAAAGATGGCAGCTTTGGAGGAGGATAATCGGCAGGAAGAGAGGCAGAGGACTCACAGTCTGGAGAGGAAGTTCTTACACTCACTTGAGAGTAGGAGATGATGGGGCCAGGACTAGGAAAGGCTGTGGGACTGAGGCACCTTTAGGCTGAGAGTCTCCACAAGCTTAGCCCTCCTCGCAGGAGGCGTGTGGTGTCTGGGGCTCTCCCAGGTTGACCTCCTGTGCTCAAACTCCCAATAGTGAGGGCAGGAACTGACTCCACATTTCCCAGTGTAAGCGCTGGGGCCACTCCAGTAGAGCTGCTTCCTGTCCTTGTCCTCCCCCAGCCTCCCTCCTTCCTGTAGGTTAGGGGTGATGCTGAAAAGAAGACTAGGGCTGTGGAAGGAAGGGCTGAGTGTGAGCCCTGTTGAGTTCATTTCTTCAGGAAGCTCACATCTTCCCAGGGAAGACAGATACTTGGCAGCACTTATAAAGCAAGGCCAGACCAGCCTGGGCAACATAACTCAATCCCATCTCTACAAAAATAAAAAATTAGCAAGCGTGGTGGTATTTGCCTGTGGTCCCAGCTACTTGGGAGGCTGAGGTGGGAGGATCACTTGAGCCCAAGAAGTTGAGGCTGCAGTGAGCTGTGATTGCACCATTGCACTCCAGCATGGATGACAGAGTGAGACCTTGTCTCTAAAAAAGATACAAATAAAGTAAAATAGGCCAAGCACAGTAGCTCATGCCTGTAATCCCAGAACTTTGGGAGGCCGTGGCAGGAGGATTGCTTGAGGCCAGGAGTTCAAGACCAGCCTGGGCAATGTAGCAAGACCCCGTCTCTATAAAAAAATAGAAAAGTTAGCTGGGCACGATGGCATGTGCCTGTGGTTCCAGCTACTTGGAGGGCTGAGGTAGAAGGATTGCTTGAGCCCAGCAGGTTGAGACTGCAGTGAGCCTTGACTGTACCACTGTACTCCAGCCTAGGCAACAGAGTGAGACCCAGTCTCTAAAAAAAAAAAAATACATAAATCAAGGCAAGCAAGTATCAGGGATGCAATGACAGGGTCTGGTGGACAAGGAATGTATAGATTAGGCTTCTGGAAAGGGAAGGGTGAAGAGTTTGGCAGAGATGGGAGGAGCTTGGCAGTGATCTCTAGGGAATCTTTGTAGCAATGGAAAGGTTGTATGGAATGGAAGCAAGCATATTAGCAGTCCTTCCTCTCAAACTGGGTTCTTTCGTCATCTTTCTCCTCCTAACCCTATGCTACCCATCCTTCGGAAGCTCTTTCACCTGAATCCCTTGTACTGGAGTGTATTAGTCCATTCTCACACAGCTATAAGGACATACCCAAGACTGGGTCATTTATAAAGGAAAGAGGTTTAATTAACTCACAGTTCTGCAGGGCTGGGGAGACCTCAGGAAACCTATAATCGTGGCAGAAGGGAAAGCAAACATGTCCTTCTTCATGAGGTGTCAGGAGAGAGAAGAATGACAGCCGAGCAAAAGGGGAAGCCCCTCATAAAACCATCAGATCTCATGAGAACTTACTATCACAAGGATAGCATGGTGGAAACTGCCCCATGATTCAATTATCTCCCACTGGGTCCCTTCCACCACATGTGGGGATTATGGGACCTACAATTCAAGATGAGATTTGGGTGAGGACACAGCCGAACCATATCATTTCACCACTAACCCCTCCCAAATCTCATGTCCTCACATTTCAAAACACAATCATGCCTTTCCAACAGTCCCCCCAAAGTCTTAGCTCATTCCAATATTAATCTAAAAGTCCAAGTCCAAACTCCCGTCTGAGACAAGGTAAGTGCCTTCCCCTATGAGCCTGTAAAATCAAAAAGCAATTTAGTCACTTCCTAGATACAATAGAGGTACAGGCATTGCATAAATACACCCATTTGAAATGGGAGAAATTAGCCAAAACAAAGGGGCTACAGGCCCCATGCAAGTCGAAAATCCAACAGGGCATTCATTAAGCCTTAAAGTTCCAAAGTGATCTCCTTTGACTTCGTGTCTCACATCCAGGTCACGCTGATGCAAGAGGTGGGCTCCTGTAGCCTTCAACATGGGGATTCTAAACTGTTAACTTTTCACCCTAAATTTTGTGACTCCATGAGCTGCAAGTGCCCAAGTAGGCAACTCCTCTGACTAGCTAGACAAGTGACATAATGCCAGGCTGGCACAGGCAGCATCTAACAGGCAGAGTAGCCTGTGTTCCGTAGGCCAGAGTTGGCAGTAGCCCCAGTATCTCCTCCAGAGCGCCTGCCCCTAGCAGGCCACCATATACATGTTCACCTTATCTCTGGCTGTCCTGGACTCGTTACCCTGGACTCTTCTCTCCTAAGGCCAATTCCAGCATCTCTAAATCATCTGCATAGTCAGGACACACTGGCTCACACCTGTAATCCCAGCACTTTGGGAGGCTGAAGTGGGAAAGTCACTTGAGCCCAGGAGTTCAAGACCATCCTGGGCAACATAGTAAGACTCTGTCTCTACAAAAAAATAAAAAATTAGCTGGGCATGGTGGTATGTGCCTGTAGTCCCAGCTACTCGAGAGGCTGAGGTGGGAGGCTCACCTGAACAGGAGGTCAAGGTTGCAGTGAGCCCTGATCATGCCACTGTACTCAGCATGGGTGACAGAGCGACACCCTGTCTCAAAAACAAAAACAAAACAATCACCTGCCTGAAAAACCTAAGCTAGTCATTCTTATTTTTCTGGGTCCTGGCATCATTTCAGAATCTGTTAAAATCCCTAGAATAGTGCACCACTTCCTACAATAATATGCAAAACCCACATTTTTGCATTTAATTCCAGGGAATTTGTGGACCCTATGATAAACAACCCTACCCAGAGGGCTTTCAGACGCTAGAGATACTTTAAGCAACATTCAGTTCAGTGAGGAAAGGAGAAAAAAAACCTCAGATCCATGGTCAGAAATCTCTGCCGTCCACAGTGGGATAAGATTTCCTACGTGTTTGACTGTTTGATCAGATTAACCAGCTCTCATTACACACACACACAAACAGGACTGTGTCTCTGCCGAAATACAATGTCCCTGCTCTCTGTCCTCCACTCCAGGCACCCAACAGCCGCCCTGTGAGAGTGAGTCTAAGGGCATTTGATACTATGGGGGAGGAGACCCCGTGCTGAGCTCGGGGGCTTTTTCTTCCCCACCTCTGAGTCAGAACCAGGGCACAGACCTCATTCCTGAGTGGCTAGATCAGCAGCCAGTGTTCCCTCCCTGTCTGGCACACTCCACCAGCTTAACTAAATTAGAGGGAAAAAAAGAATGCAGGGCAATGGGTTAGTGAGTGAGTAATTAGGGAGCTCTTTTCACCCGAGTAGCCAGGAAAGACTACTCTTAGTACTCTCTACAAAGGGAGCAGCCAACACAGAGGCCTGAGGCTTGACTTGTTAATGAGGCAGAAAGAAGACAGTGTGGCTAAAACAAAGTAAGCCAGGGAGCAGAAAGAGTGCTGGTGGAGTGGGTGTATGGAGCCGGGCCCATGGCTCACGCCTGTAATTCCAGCACTTTGAGAGGCCGAGGCAGGTGAATCACTTGAGGTCAGGAGTTTGAGACCAGCCTGGCCAACATGGTGAAACCCTGTCTCTACTAAAAATACAAAAATTAGCCAGGCATGGTGGCGGGCACCTGTAATTCCAGCTACTCAGGAGGCTGAGGCAGGAGAATCACTTGAACCCAGGAGGCAGAGGTTGCAGTGAGCTGAGATCGCACCATTGCACTCCAGCCTGGGCAACAAGAGCAAAACTCCATCTCAAAAAAAAAAAAATAATAATAATAATAATTTTTTAAAAGGCTAGTGGGACCAAATTATGAGATCTCTGTAAGCCATGGGCAGTGTTTGGATTTTTCATGTGTGTATGTAGTAAAACGCACGTGACATAAAATGTATCATCTTCACTGTTTTAAGTCCACAGTTTATTGATTTTAAATGCATTCACATTATTGTGCAACCATCACCACTACCCATCTCCAGAACTTTTTTTTTTCCTTTTTTAATGAGATGTGGTCTCACCATGTTGACCAGGCTGGTCTCGAACTCCCAGCCTCCCAAAGTGCTAGGATTACAGGCGTGAGTCACCACACCCAGCCAAGAACTTATTTTTTGTCATCCCAGACTGAAACTCTGTACCTATTAAACATGAATTCTCCACGCTGACCTCCCTGAAACCCCTGGCAACCACCATTCTACTTTCTGTCTCTATGAATTTGATTATCATAAGTGGAATCATACAGTATTTGTCCTTTTGTGACTGGCTTATTTCACTTAGCATAATGCCTTCAAGATTCATCCATGTTGTAACATCTGTCAGAATTTACTTTATTTATTTATTTATTTTTGAGACAGAGTTTCGTTCCTGTTGCCCAGGCTGGAGTGCAATGGCGCGATCTTGGCTCACCACAACCTCCACCTCCTGGGTTCAAGTGATTCTCCTGCCTCAGCCTCCCGAGTAGTTGGGATTACAGCCATGTGCTGGCTAATTTTGAATTTTTAGTAGAGATGGGGTTTCTCCATGTTGGTCAGGCTGGTCTCGAACTCCCGACCTCAGGTGATCCACCCACCTTGGCCTCCCAAAGTGCTGAGATTACAGGCGTGAGCCACCATAAGCCACCAAGCCCGGCCCAGAATTTACTTTTTAAGGCTGAATAATATTCTATTGTATGTATACGCCACATTTTGTTTGTCTGTTCATTTGCTGATGGACACTGAGGCTGTTTCCGCCTTTGGCTATCATGACTAATGCTGTGAATATTGGTGTGCAAATATCCAAGTCCCTGCTTTCAGTTCTTCAGGGTATATGCCCAAAAGTGGAATTGCTGGATCATATGGTAATTCTAGCTTTAGTTTTTTTTAAGGAACCATCATACCTTTCCACAAGGAAACATCATGGATTTGTTTTTAAGTACAATTTGAAGCCGCTGTAGTGACATGATCTGATTTATGATTTTTAGAGAGAATTTTACTTCTCACAGTAGCTGCCATGTCAAGAATAGATTGAGGAGAGTGGTATAGAAGGCAGAAAAGCAGTTCAGACATGATTGCTGGAGTGACTATGGGGATGAGAGAGAGAGAGCTGGCAGTACCTGCAGATGTGCTGATTGTGGAAGCGGACAGCAGGGAGGAATCTAGCATGACGCCCAGGTTAGAGCAGCTGGAGGGATGCTGGCACCATGTACTGACATGAGGGAGACTTGGGGGCAGATTTGCAGGGGAAATTCAGAGCTCATTTTGGGCATATGTTGAATTTTCCATTTTGTTCCACAACCAAGTGAAGATGGCAAGGTCAGGAAGGAAGCCCTGCGAGCCATCTGCATGACATTTCAGATCATGGAACTGAGTGTGGTGCCTGTGTTGGCGTCCCAGGGGTCTTGTGGACTTGAGTTGTGAGGATTGAAGCTGGTTAGGGTGGTGGGGTGTTGAACCTAAGTTGGAACTTAGGTGAACATGTCACTGCGGGGACATGAGTGTGTGGCTGGGCTCACTGGTGCAGCCATGCCCAGCTCCAGTCTCCTCAGTTCTGGGTCTGTGCAGTAGGTCTGGGGGTGGGACAGGTGGAGTATCACGAGGGGCATTGCTTAGGGGAGTTGTCCCCCCAGAAGGGCTTGAGGCCAGAGACTGGGAGCCTCTCGGGCTGAGAATCCCTGGGTCTGGCCTTGCCAGACTGGAAGGCAGGCGTGGGAGAAGGACTTTGTAGTGCTCGGGGCCCCCCTGAGGTTCACAGCTCAGTGCTTCACTGTCTCTCACCACAAAACCCACTTCCTATGATGTTTTGTCCCTGGGTTATCTCCACTACCGTGAACTTCCTGTGCACAGAGCTGGGCGAGCTCTCGGGGAAACAGCAGCCATGCTGAGGAGCCTGGGCTTCCTCCCTCCTTCCTGTCAGGGCCAGCACCCGGCGCTGCAGGTGCACTATGAGTCTCAAAGGGCAGGACCCAGACCAGGCCCCTCCCTGCCCAGAACAGCATCTGGCACCTGGCAGCACATTGGCAGATGTTTGTGTAGTGAGTGCTGGGCTGAGGCTGCTGCATGAGGCTGATTTTGATTCCTGAGGTCTTGGCCCCCAGAGATAAGAGGCCTCATTCTTGGAGTTAAGTAAGATACAGCCCCCTCCTCAGATGACTGCCTGAAGAATACATTCATAAATGAGCACCATGTCAGAATCACCATCTGTCCAGTAGGATCAAAGAAGGAAAAAACAGGCAGGACGTGGTGGCTCACGCCTGTAATTCCAACTCTTTGGGAAGCCGAGGCGGGCAGATCACTTGAGGTCAGGAATTCGAGACCAGCCTGGTCAACATGGTGAAGCCCTGTCTCCACAGAAAATACAAAAAATTAGCGGGCCGTGGTGGCGGGTGCCTATAATCTCAGCTACTTAGGAGGCTGAAGCAGGATAATTTCTTGAACCCAGGAGGTGGAAGTTGTGGTGAGTCGAGATCTCACCACTGCACTCCAGCCTGGGCGACAGAGTAAGACTCTGTCTCCAAAAAAAGAAGAAAAAAAAGAAGGAAACAGCTGAAATTCCAGATTATAGAGACTTTCCTTCTCCTAGGCGCCACTCTCCAGGGCAGTGACTAAAGAACAGCCTCAACAAACCCCTTTCTCTCCCTTTCCCTCCTGGGATCTCACATACAGGGAAATGGCAAGGCCTTGGGCAACTGCGAGAGGAAGCAGAGACCGCCTTGAAACTCGGGTGCATTAAGTCCTTGGCCTTCTCATCTTAATCTGCTCCAGAATTTAAAAATTAAAAAAAGCTGGGCGTGGTGGCTCACGCCTGTCATCCCAGCACTTTGGGAGGCCAAGGCAGGCGGATCAGGAGGTCAGGAGATCGAGACCATCCTGGCTAACACGGTGAAACCCTGTCTCTACTAAAAATACAAAAAATTAGCTGGGCGTGGTGGCAGGCGCCTGTAGTCCCAGCTACTCGGGAGGCTGAGGCAGGAGAATGGCGTGAACCTGGGAGGCGGAGCCTGCAGTGAGCCGAGATTGTGTCACTGCACTCCAGCCTGGGCGACAGAGCCAGACTCCGTCTCAAAAAAAAAAAAAGTCCGTGGCCTCACTTCCCCTGGAGGAAGAAGGTGAGCAGTCCTCACATGCAGACCTGCTGGGATCTGCTGCTGCCCTTTGTGCTTCTGCCACCCTGGGTTAGTCACTTTGAGTCTTACTTTTCCCATCTATAAACACTGGGGACAATACTCCCTGTTTCATAGAGTCATTAACTCTCATAGAGAAGATTAAATAAAGAAGTTACCATGAAGAACACCTACCTCACCCACACCGGCACACACTCCAGCTCAGTGCTGGGTTATCATGTGCGTGTGTGCGTGCATTTGTGGGAGATCAATTGCGTGCAGCCCCTTAAGCTGCTTAATTTCAGGACCTGCTGTTTGTAGAATGCTGCCTTCAGAGCAAGGCCCAAGCTCTGGGCTGGTCCCACAGTCCAAAAGGAAAAGGACACACAATTGTCACATCTGTCCCCCACATCTGAAACTGCAGCCAACTCCATTCTGCACAGAACAGAACCGTGGCAGAGATAAACCAAAATGGCAGTTAGTAAAACATAGTAAGGTTCGGAATTCGGTATGTTTCGAGATGGACTGCTTCAGAATAGAGCTATTCTTGGTTTGTTTTTTGTTTTGAGACAAGTCTTGCTCTGTCACTTAGGTTGGAGTGCAATGGCATGATCTCAGCTCACTGCAACCTCCACCTCCTGGGTTCAAGCAGTTCTCCTGCCTCAGCCTCCCATGTAGCTGGGTTTACAGGTGTGCGCCACCACACCCAGCTAACTTTTGTTTGTTTGTTTTTTTTCTGAGATGGAGTTTCGCTCTTGTTGCCCAGGCTGGAGTGCAATGGCGCAATCTCGGCTCACTGCAACCTCTGCCTCCCAGGTTCAAACGACTCACCTGCCTCAGCCCCCCGAATAGCTGGGATTACAGGCATGCGCCACCATGCCCAGCTAATTTTGTTTTTTCAGTAGAGACAGGGTTTCTCCATGTTGGTCAGGCTGATCTCAAACTCCCGACCTCAAGTGATCCACCTGCCTCGGCCTCCCAAAGTGCTGGGATTACAGCCGTGAGCCAGCATGCCCAGCCTAATTTTTGTATTTTTAATAGCAGCAGGGTCTCGCCATGTTGGCTAGGCTGGTCTCTAATTCCTTGGCTCAAAGTGATCCGTCTGCCTTGGCCTCCCAAAGTGCTGGGATTACAGGAGTAAGCCACTGTGCCCAGCCAGAATAGAGCTATTGTTAATGCTCTGAGGATTTCAGACTAAATTACAGGGCCATGAACTAAACTCTTCTTTGAAAGGAGCTGGAGGTCTCAGTAGAGACATCTTCCCTCCAAAAAGCTTTCCCTGCTCCTCAAATCCAGGAGATTTGGCCCTTCTTTGGGACCCACACCCCAGCACTACCTCTGTTAGATCACGGATCACCTGCCCTGGAATCGCCTGTTTCCTGGTCAGCCTTGCTTCTGGGTGGTTTGTTCCTTGGGACAAATGGTCAAGCCAGCTGGGCTTGCCACTGTGCCTTGTCCATGGTAGGTGCTTGGTGCAAGTATTTTCTTAATATAATTAAAAAGCTGCTAGGCATGTTTTCACCTTAAAGAATTCTATCTGCAGAGGAGGTTACAATGGGGATTAGAGTCAGATGTCCTGCTGCTGATCCAGCAAGCAAGGAGTCACCATTTGTGTATGCCCACCCATCGATGTTACTGTGAAGAGCCTGGGAGACAGGGAATCCTAGACACTGGGAAACAACCATGCAATGGAGATGTGGAATCGCAGCTCTGGAAGACGGTGGCTGAGAGGGTGGAGAAACTGAGGGAGGCGTCTGAGAGCCTCTGTCAGAATTTGGTACTTGGGCCAGGCGTGGTGGCTCACGCCTGTAATCCCAGAACTTTGGGAGGCCAAGGCGGGTGAATCAGTTGAGGCCAGGAGTACAAGACCAGCCTGGCCAATATGGTGAAACGCTGTCTCTACTAAAAACATAAAAATTAGCCAGGCGTGGTTGCACGCACCTGTAGTCCTAGCTACTCGGGAGGCTGAGGCAGGAGAATCACTTGAGCCCAGGAGGTGGAGGTTGCAGTGAGCCAAGATCACGCCATTGCACTCCAGCCTGGGTGACAGAGTGAGACTCCATCTCAACAACAACAACAACAAAGTTTGTACTTGATATGTGACCACAGAAACACAACTCTGAGGTGCTGTCCCTGACATTAGAGAGGGTGCCCAGCCAGGCATAGGATCTAGCACCACAGAGCCAGAGCCCTGGTGAGGCAGGTTTGACCACAGACAGGGCTTCTTTCTTTCCTCTCCCCATCTTCCCTGTTAACCTCCTTCCCCAGCTCTGGCTTCTGTGGAATGGCTCAGTGCAGCAGGTGTTGGGGGTTTAAAATTCAGACCTGCTAGAGGCCTGAGAGCCCCTAGCTTGGTGCCCACAGGGGATTGGGTATACAACAAAGTGGTGGACTGGCCACAATGACACCGTCCCTTCCAGAGCACCTAAAGGAGAAGCTGGAGCAGTACGTGAAGCAGCTGCAGGTGGTGAGGGTGGTGCGGCAGGAGGAGCGGAAGGGGCTGATCACCGCCCGGCTGCTGGGGGCCAGCGTGGCACAGGCAGAGGTGCTCACGTTCCTGGATGCCCACTGTGAGTACCAGGGCACCGGCCTGGGCGTAACCTGGAGGCTCCCTCCCTGCTAGAATGAGCCAGGGCTACAGCCTCACCAAGGCCCCTTCCTGTTCTCTGTTCCGGGAGTGAAGGAGGCTTGGGACCCATTCCGGCTGCCTCTACCCCTTTCTCACCCCAATCCCAAGGATGTTTCATCAAGAAGACAAACATCCCTAAAACAACTGGTGACCCCAAAATCACTAGAAGTGTGCTCTGGGGCCCCAGACACTCATCCCTCCCTGTACTCCCCATCTGCACCTTGCTCTGAGCTTGGCCCCTCAGAGAGGCCTCCTGTTATGACTGAGAACTGGCTTGTTTGGGGCTTTCTTCTAGGGCAACATGGAGCCAGGAAGGCCTCCTCCTTGCCCAAAACCAAAACACCTCCCCACTGTTGTGCAGGATGAAATATTTTCCCTAGGAGTGGTGAGATATATTAGGGGAAGCTCTAGACTTGGAGTCAGAATTCTTGGTTTGCATTCTGACCCTGCCCCACTAACAGCCTCAGTTTCCTCATTTGTAAAATAAGAATGAGGATACTAACTTTACTGAACAGAACTATTACTCTGAGGGCCGAATGAAGTAATACATGCAGAAGCTCGCTGAAAATCTCAAGGAGCTAGACAAATGAAAGAGATTATTCTTCTACAATTAGGGCTGAAATTTGACATGCAGATGCCCCTGGGAGGGGGAACACCCTCTTCTGAAATCCACACGTGGGCCCGGAGGGCTGAGCCAATGGATCAGCTGGAACCCCTGAAGATACCATCCAGGGCCTCCCTGTGCTTTTGGGTCATCTGAGTTGACCATGTTACTCCCCTGAGACCTCCGTTCTCCCCGCCAAAGCTGTCTCTGCCTTTGGGGGTAGAGGGGTGGTAGAAGGGTTTTAGGAAATTCTGTGTGTTCCCTGCAGCTGTGGGGCTTGCTGCCTGTAACTCAAGAGTAGGTAGACGGTCTCTTATCCTCCTGGGCGTTCCCCCCAGGATGCAGCTTGGGCTCCGCTGTGGGCAGGACCCTGACTGCTGCCTCCTGGTTGAGGCCTGCAGGTGAGTGCTTCCACGGCTGGCTGGAGCCCCTCTTGGCTCGAATCGCTGAGGACAAGACAGTGGTGGTGAGCCCAGACATCGTCACCATCGACCTTAATACTTTTGAGTTCGCCAAGCCTGTCCAGAGGGGCAGAGTCCATAGCCGAGGCAACTTTGACTGGAGTCTGACCTTCGGCTGGGAAACACTTCCTCCACATGAGAAGCAGAGGCGCAAGGATGAGACCTACCCCATCAAGTAAGGACCGCAGCCTGGTGAGCCCCCAACCTGGCCCCAGTCCTACCCAGTTCCAGGAACCTGTGCCATCTCACATCAACATTTGTTAGGTGCTCTATCAAGCACTTGACATATTGTGTTTAATCCTCACTCCCTATGAAGCAGGTACAATGATTAGCCTGGTTTACAGGTGAGAATACTAAGGCTTACGGTGATAAACACTGACCTAAGATCATGCAGCTAGCAACAGTGGAGCAAGGACACCCTTCCTGGCCTGTCTGGCCCTAACCGTGGCACTGCACTGCCTCACACCACGACAGTTTGCTCTTATTCACCACTTACCATGTGCCAGGCACTGAACTAAGGGCTGTACAGTCTTTAGTTTATTCCTCCCTACACATAAAAGGAGTGGCCCATGCTTGCAGATGGGGCAAGAGATGTGATGGAGGCCATTGTGGAATAGTCACTGTAATAAGAGGGAGTGGTGTGTGCCCCCAGGTGACTGTCTTTGAAAAGACTGAGAACATACTAAAAGAAAATAGACACATTTTCTGCAGCGTGAAGTTTGTAGCAGTTGCCCTGAACTTCTTTGGTGAAGGGCCAGATGATAAATATTTTGGGCTTTGCCAGCCACATATAGTTTGCTGCATATTCTTTGTCTTATTTTTTATTTTTTTTACAAACATTAAAAAATGTAAAAACAGTTTTCTGCCCCAGTGGCTTCTAAAAACAGGCAGCCAGATTTTGCCCACAGGCTCTTGTGTGCCAGCCCCTGGGCTGCAGGGTAGACAGTTGGAAGTCAACCCACTGTTTAATGCCCACTGGGCTCACCTTCCCCTCTTATACTCACCCCATCCTCCCCTCTCCAGGCTGCCTGTTGGTGTTATTGGAGACTGTAAGTTTATTTTAACAGTTGTCTCAGACAAACCAAGTTGAGGAGTGACTTTTAGTATAGCCTGTGGTTTGGGATTATTTGTGTCATTGTTATCTTAGACTGGCTAGTATACTTAAGGCTCAACTGAATATACATCCAGGACGGAGGGAAGCAGAGGTTGGAGATACAGTAGCCAGAGATAAGAGGGAAGGTTTGAAAGGAGGAAAGGATTAGTGCTTCTTCCTCTCCACATGTCCAGAATCCTAAAAAATGCTGTCCATGCCAGGCATAGTGGCCCACACCTGTAATCCCAGCTAGATAAGAGGCTGAGGTGGATTAGGTGGATTGCTTGAGCCCAGGAGTTTAAGAACAGCCTGGGCAGCATAGCAAGACCCCATCTCTTAAAAAAGAAAAAGAAAAGAAGAGAAAAAAAAGAAACCTGCTCAGAGTACCGGTAGAAAGGAACTCAGGTGAATGCCACAGGGAGAAATCCCACGGATCCTGAACAGCCAGCTGCTCTGTCTCCATTAGAAGGAGAGAGGGAAAGGAAAAGGCAAAAGAAAGAAAAGAAATTGTAACTTTCCACTGACCTGGTGCTTGTTTCATAGCTGCCTTTTGTTTGGTGTACACAGCAACAGATCCCCACCCCCACCCCCATGCCAGTGACCAGGCACACAGCAGCACAGTCAGAAAGAGGGCACCTGGCCCCCACCCATCACTGACGTCGCAGGCTTCAATGTCCAAGGGCCGTACAACTGGAAGACAAAGCTCCAGTGTTTGAGGAATGAATGTGCTCCTTGGCCCACATGCCCCGGTAGCATGGCTTGCCTAGCCTCCTCACTTAGCAGTCCCACCCCAGCAGGATTGCTGACAGTCCCCTCCCGGCCTCCCATCTCAAGCCAACCAGAGCCTAAGAGGAGAGGCAGAGGACCTGGGGGATCCTAGGGGTAGGCCAGGACATACAGGGTGTTTACTAGAGGTTGCCTGTGATTGTGAATTTACAGTGAAGCTTCCCATGCAGGGTTTGTCCTCATGGCTAATCCATCAGTGACTTCTCGGTCTGGAAGACCTCTCAAAGGGCCTGTGGCGGAGGAAGCAGGTTGGCTTCCAAGTGCTCCTCTGCAGTTCCAGCACTCTCTGAGCCTCTCAGGGTGCTACTTGGACTGGTTTAAGACCCCTGGGAGAGGCCAGAGCCTCTTCCAAAGTGATAGGAAGCCAGCTATTTCAGAGGGTTTCCCAACTGAAATTCCTTCCAGAAAGTGGCTGCAGGAGCCAACTTTGGGGAGACAAGCACAACCACAGGGTAACACCAGGGTCACTTTCCTGTGTAGTCACCTTGATGGATCAGCCGAATGAACAGTGATTGGGCCCCAGCTGTGTGTAAGGCACCTGGATAGGTTCTGGGGTTACAGGGGTTTCCATATCTTTCTGCTTGGTTGTACCACATGAAGCCGCCCACTGAGGGCAGCAAAGGCCTAGCCATGCCAGGCTGGCCCACACAGAAGCCAACAGCTGATGATTGTGCTCCTGCCCAGTCTCCCCTGCCCCCACCCCAGCATTCCATCTTGCTTATACTTCCCCGGGTCCGCTTGGATACCCTAATGCTTAGCCCAGTCCCTCTTAGAAGCAACCTGGTATCTAAATTCTAGGAATTAGATGTTTTTGTCAATTTATCTTATCTTGAGTCCACACCTCCCTGTCTGTGCCTGAAAGCCAGCATCTTTTTATAACCTTCTAAATGTTCCCTATAGCCCAAATTGAGCTTGATCTCACCTGACTTTCCACCGTTTCCAGGAGCACCTCTTATCAGCTTTCTCTGTTAAAAGCAACTGGCAACTTCTCGCCAAATCTACAGTTTCTCAAGCAGTGTAAATCACCAGGGCTAGGCACCTACTAAAACTGTGGCTTAATAGTCCCTGAAGGGCAGGGCCCCTGAAACAGAATGGAGTCAGCCCAGCTGATAATATTCATTCATTCATTCATTCATTCATGGTTTGAATCTTGCCTATTTTCAAAAACAATTTCACACAGCTTCTGAAAGTTGAGTATCTCCTAGGCTCCAGGCACGTTGCTGCCAAAAAGTAACTAATGGTAGCTTTAACCTCTGTGACTAGATTGAGCTCTGGGGGAATAGGATCTGTCTTTCCCCGTTCTGTGTGTCCATCATGTAGCACGGGCCCTGGTGGCCAGTGTTACGTGCATCCTAGGTTGAACAAATGAATGAATGCCTTTTAAAGGATAAGTACATATTTCCTTGACCTGGTCCTAGAAGGGGAAGAGGACATAGTAAAAGCTAAATGATGAGTGAGTTAGTGGATGAGGGGCTGCACGTCCTGAGAAAGAGGAAAGGAGAGGGAAGTAGGTTAGGAAGGGAGTCCACAAACAGCTTTCCCTGCCAGGCTCCGCTCCTCCTCTCCCAGAAGATGCACACGCTTCTCCCTCTGTCTCTCCAGATCCCCGACGTTTGCTGGTGGCCTCTTCTCCATCTCCAAGTCCTACTTTGAGCACATCGGTACCTATGATAATCAGATGGAGATCTGGGGAGGGGAGAACGTGGAAATGTCCTTCCGGGTGAGAGTGAAGAGGGCTTTGGGGGGAACCACAACATCCCAGGGGACAGCTTGAGAAACATCTCTCAGGCAGAGGTGGCATCAGGGACATCCCATCTGGAACTGAACTAGAAAGGGTGGCTATTTCCCAATGTGGCTCTGCCTCTTTTCTGCTTCCCCTGTCCATGGCAGTAGGGCTTGGGCAATCAGCTTGGACAGCTCAAAACAAACTACTGGGCAAAACTTCTCAGAGGGAAGGAATAATAGGGGTAATGAGGACTGGACATCTGGTGACTGGGGACTCTTGTGCGATGTCTGTGGGAAAGGGTTAGGGTGAAGATAGAAACAGGTTAGTATGTTCACAATTAGGGCTAGAGAAAAAAAACAGATCAGTAACCAGTCATCATCCTTTTTCTGGAAAAATCAGGCTCCCCTTCCCAGTTCAAAGGACACATGCCCTGGTAACCTTTGAAGTTTCCCTACCTATGCTCAATAAGCCCTTCATAACAGTCAGAGAAGATGGTGGCCCCAACTCTGGTGGACCCCAGAACTCTGAGAGATTCCAGGAATTAGGCAAATCAGAATTAGGTCAGGAAGAAAGGATCACCTCTCCATGAAACCCACACAAATCTCCATGCCATGGAAAAGTAATTAGTAAGTAGATGAGCTCATTTATGAAGTCACCTCTCACGGTGCCTGATGCGTATTAAGCACATAATTGATGCCTGCTGTTACTATAACGATGATGTATTTCTGTTGCTGCCACACTAAAATGAGTAACAACATACTTTCTCACCTAAAACCCAAGAGAAGAAACCAGTGGGAGGGATGTCTTCAGTCAGCCCACCAGCATAGAAAAGGGTCACCTGCCAGTCACCCCAACTCCCAGTGGCCCAATCCTAGGCTCCTCCATGAGCCTCTGACCTCTGTTCACCCTCCTAGGCAGCCAGTGTGCTAAGGGCCCAGGTGACTACCACTAGCCACCTAGCAGCCAACTATCCTTGCTATTAACAGACTGATGCTCTGGTTTTTATCACCTGAGCGAGCTGATAAACTCACATTTCCAGGTCAAAAAGCCAAGTAATCAGAGCTCAGAGTAGGTATACAGGCACAGGTAACAAAAATTAACCAGCAGGCTTTTCCCTAAAGTGGGCCCTGGTAAACACAGGACGCTGCAGTCTCCCTGTGCTTAAGTCAGAGTGAACCAACATCAGAAAGCCTGGGATTGTGTAGTCATGGCCTAGGAAGAAGCCTGGTCAGTATCCTTTTTTCCAGGGAGAGACAGCAGCATTTGCCCAAGTCCTTGGACCTGGGGTCTGCTGCCCTGAAATAGAATAGAGCTGCTTATGGGGAGACTGTCTCACCTAGCCCGCTGAAGGCCTCGTCCTGTCTCCACTTACATCAGGTGTGGCAGTGTGGGGGCCAGCTGGAGATCATCCCCTGCTCTGTCGTAGGCCACGTGTTCCGGACCAAGAGCCCCCACACCTTCCCCAAGGGCACTAGTGTCATTGCTCGCAATCAAGTGCGCCTGGCGGAGGTCTGGATGGACAGCTACAAGAAGATTTTCTATAGGAGAAATCTGCAGGCAGCAAAGATGGCCCAAGAGGTGAGAGGAAATGGTTCTCGGAGAGGTTTAGATGAAGAGAAGTATGGCCCCCAGACCCTGTTCACGGGCCTAATGGCTGGGACCCACCTCATCTCTACCACCTGGCGCCTCCCTTCATGCTCAGGGCCCTGTGAGCTAGAGCCCAGGAGAAGGCCACAAGGCACGTAGGTTTCGAAAGCTAGAGAATGTTGTCCCTAGGCATAGAGTCTCTGCATCCCTTCACAGGGGAAGGGAGGGAAAGGAGATTTGGGGGAAAAGCCTCTTACAGGAGGAATGGCTCTGAGAGCCTCGGCATTGGGGAGTGGGACATGATTGTCTGGGGAGTCACAGGAGATGGACCGATAAGCAGGGGACTCCAAAGCTAAGGCGGGGTGTTTGCAATTGGATGTGAGGCTGGGCCAGTAGCTTTAACAGGTCCTGAGTGGGAATGAACATGAGAGACAGTAGCCCCAGGTGCTCCATGCTATCTGCAGTACTTCAGCCCAGACAGGAAGGTCAAAGACTGGTGGAACTGGCTGGGTGTGGTGGCTCACGCCTGTAATTCCAGCACTTTGGGATGCCGAGGCGGGCGGATCACCTAAGGTCAGGGGTATGAGACCAGCCTGGCCAACATGGTGAAAGCCCATCTCTACTAAAAGTAAAAAATTAATCGGGCGTGGTGTTGCACGACTGTAGTCCGAGCTACTCAGGAGGCTGAGGCAGGTGAATCACTTGAACCCAGGAGGGGAAGGTTGCAGTGAGCCGAGATTGCGCCACTGCACTCCAGCCTGGGCAACAGAGTGAGAATCCCTCTTAAAAAAAAAAAAAAAAAAGCTGGTGGAACTGATCCTTAGGAGGCTGGCTTGGTTGACAGAAATCCTTCGGTGACATTTCGGAACGACTGCAGCTGAGGGAACAACTGCACTGTCACAACTTTTCCTGGTACCTGCACAATGTCTACCCAGAGATGTTTGTTCCTGACCTGACGCCCACCTTCTATGGTGCCGTAAGTCTTGAGAACCAACCTGCCTGCCCATCACCACAGCACCCCTTGGAGAAGTTCAAGACCACTGACCCCACAGATGGATGACTAACAAGAATTAACTTTTACCCTGCACCCTCCTTTATCCAAGAGGAGGACTGAGAGGCCACGTTGGGGCTTCTAGAGATAGCAAAAAACCTTATAAAGGGCAAAACAACCCACAAGCAGTGGTCCTGAAACATTAGCATGCATCAGAATCACCAGGAAGGCACGGTAAAATGCTAGGGCCCATCCCCAGAGTTCCTGCTTCAGAAGGACTCAGGGGAGATCTGAAAACTTGCATTTCTCATGAGTCTCCAGGTGATGCTGATGGTCCAGGGCTCACATATGAGAACCACTGCTTGTAAGGAAACTCCCACGTGCTGAGGGCTTCTTCCAGGGACCTGGCGTCCTGGGAGGTTCCCTGCCTGCCCCACAGAGGGGTTCAGTCCTGCCCTTTCCAGCCTCTGGGGCTCTGCAGCTCACTTTGCTGTTAGCTCCAGGCATGTGGGTTAGCGCACAGAGGAGAGAAATGATGGGGGAAATCCAGCCACGCAGATGTGTTGCAGTTGACTGGAATTTGTTCCAGTGGGGCCCCATATCACACCTGAGGAACCTCCTGACTGTGCCATCCTGCTTCCCCTCTCTGCTCACCCTTCTGCAGATCAAGAACCTCGGCACCAACCAATGCCTGGATGTGGGCGAGAACAACCGCGGGGGGAAGCCCCTCATCATGTACTCCTGCCACGGCCTTGGCGGCAACCAGGTATGCAGCCCACCCAACTCTGGAGCATCTCCTCTCCTCACCGGCTCCTTTTCTCTACCCTAAAGAGTCCTTTCCTGAGGACTGGGAGGGAGAAGATACCATCCCTGCCCTCAGGAAGCTTCCAGTCGGAGAAGAAGGCATAACACACACAAGGTCTGAATAAGGGACATCCGGAGAGAACGAGGCATTGGTGCTGGGCGTGAGAAGGGGATAGGAGGGAGGGTTGTTCATCGGAGGAGGCTTGAGGAGGCTAGCTGCTGGGGGATATTTAGAGGTGAGGGTGGAAAATTTTTGAGCACATCCCATCACCTACACTCAACTTCTATCATCAATGCATCCTCTGCCCAGAAGCTACCACTCTGATCCTACCACCTTGCAGTGACCCCAAAATTAGGTGCCCAGCACTAGTAAGTGAGAGGCACTGAAAACAGAGCTGGAGCGGGGAAAGGAGTGGTGTGGGCCACTAAACAAGCCCACTGGCATATGCAGGTGAAGACAGTCATTCTAGAGCCGTTTCCTATACCACTGGCCTGCAAGATGATTTCTGGTGGTGCATTGGAGAACATTTTTTATTTTAATAGTAATGTATTAGCAAAAATAGAACAAGCATATCACATGATTTCACGGATGTTACTTAAAATGAGGCTAAGTTAAATTTAATTTTAATCTAATTTAAAGGAAATGTGATTAAGAACAGTGGCTCACACCTGTAATCCCAGCACTTTGGGAGGGTGAGGCAGGTGGATCACATGAGCCTAGGAGTTTGAGACCTGTCTGGGCAACATAGCAAGACACCCCATTTCTATAAAAAATTTTTAAAAAATTAGCCGAGTGTAGTGCCACACGCCTGCAGTCTCAGCTACTCAGGAAGCGGACATGGAGGATTGCTTGAACAAAGGAATTCAAGGTGGCAGTGAGCTATGATCATGCCGCCACACTCTAGCTTAAGCAACAGAGCAAGACCCTGCCTCAAAAAAAAAAAAAAAAAAAAAGAGAGAGAAAGAAAATATACTGGTCGGGCACAGTGGCTCACATCTGTAATCCCAGCACTTTGGGAGGCCAAGGTGGGAGGATCACTTGAGCTCAGGAGTTTGAGACCAGCTTGAGCAACATAACAAGACCCCATCTCATAAAAAAGAATTAAATATATATATATATAATTCCAGTATAACCCTGATATGGTAACAATCCTGAAGGCAGCACATAAATGAGTAAAGTCTTGGCATGGCCTCACATTCACTCTCCTCCCCAGGAGACCATGCATGGTTGACAGCTCAGGGCAGGTGGCTTTGGAAGGCTGGGGGTGAACTCTCCACCTGCTTCTCTTGTCTTGATTTCCAGTACTTTGAGTACACAACTCAGAGGGACCTTCGCCACAACATCGCAAAGCAGCTGTGTCTACATGTCAGCAAGGGTGCTCTGGGCCTTAGGAGCTGTCACTTCACTGGCAAGAATAGCCAGGTCCCCAAGGACGAGGAATGGGAATTGGCCCAGGTGAGTCAGTGTCCAGAAAGCTCAGAATCAAGAACTTGAGGCCAGGTGCAGTGGCTCACACCTGTAATCCCAGCACTTAGGCCGAGGTGGGTGGATCACAAGGTCAGGAGTTTGAGACCACCTGGCCAACATGGTGAAACCCCATCTCTACTAATAACACAAAAATTAGCTGGACATGGTGGTCGGCACCTGTAATCCCAGCTACTCAGGAAGCTGAGGCAGGAAAATTGCCTGAACCCGGGAGGCGGAGGTTGCAGTGAGCTGAGATCGTGCCATTGCACTCCAGCGCCTGGATGACAGAGCAAGACTCCATCTTGGGAAAAATAAAAAATAAAAAAAGAACTTGAGGCCACATCGGCCCCTCTATATTTTCATCATTTTCTTCCTGAGACGCCATGGGGTGGAGTAGAGCAATGTAGAAGGTAGGTGAGTGTGGGCGTGGCCACAGGCAGGGTTCTTGAGGCTTAAAGGGTATTTGGTGATGACTGATGTAAAAATGGGGTGAGAGGTTATGGTTCGTGGCTAGCTCTGCCATGGTTGAAGCATTTTTAGGCTGAACCCAATTAGAAGAAGGTGAAGAGTCATTTATAGTTCCTGCTTGTCCTCTGTGTCCTAGGCTCAAAGCTAGGCACTCACATACCTGGGTCCAGTTAATCTTTCAGAGGCTCTTTCCAAGCAGGAATAGTCACTGTTTCTACAGATGAGCTGGAGCCGGAGGAAGTCCAGCACGTCTGTGACTGGCCCAAGACCCACCACTAGTAAATGGCAGGCCTGGGATTTAGCCCCAGATGGGTCTGATTGAAAGCACGGGCTCTTTCCATTACACCACACTGCTCCAGGATATGCCCTGTAACCGCCACCATGCTGAGCTCAAGCCAGCACCCCGAGTGAGCCTCCCTACTCCACCCCAGCTTAGGAAAGAGGAACCTAACCTGGAGGCTGCAGGGAAGGGACCAGTCTAAACATAATCCAAGGCAGAAAATTGGAGGTGGAGCAGTGGCCCTGGGTCTTTGAGCCTGGCCATCTGGGGGTGGGGGAGGCCCTGAAAGCATTTTTCTCTCAGCCCATGGTCTTGTCTTTCACTATTTCATCCACTCACGCTGAAGCTGGGGACGGGGATTTGGCACCAGATAGAGGTGGGAACTCAGGAATGTGTCTCATGAGAGGGCAGGAAAGGAATGGGGAAGTGTCTTCTTTGTGCCTTGTGGAGTTCCCTTGGCTTTTATCAATTGTACCCCAACGCATTGTCCCCGGTAGCACTGTTAGAGGTCTGTGGCCCAGATTGACCTTTTGCTTTGTCATCTTTTAGGATCAGCTCATCAGGAACTCAGGATCTGGTACCTGCCTGACATCCCAGGACAAAAACCCAGCCATGGCCCCCTGCAATCCCAATGACCCCCATCAGTTGTGGCTCTTTGTCTAGGACCCAGATCATCCCCAGAGAGAGCCCCCACAAGCTCCTCAGGGAACAGCATTGCTGATGTCTGGGAACCTGATCACCAGCTTCTCTGGAGGCCGTAAAGATGGATTTCTAAACCCACTGGGTGGCAAAGGCAGGACCTTCCTACTCCTTGCAGCAACATTGGGCCCATTTTCTTCCCTTCACACCGACAGAAGAGACCATTAGGACATATATTTAGCCTAGCGTTTTCCTGTTCTAGAAACAGTGGCTTCCAAAGTAGGGAAGGCAGCTGGGGGAGGGTTCAGAGCAGCAATGCTGAGCTCAAGAAAAGTACTTCAGGCTGGGCACAGTGGCTTATGCCTGAAATCCTAGCACTTTGGGAAGACAAGGTGGGAGAATGGCTTGAGCCCAAGAGTTCAAGACCAGCCTGAGCAACATAGTGAGGAGCCCATCTCTACGCCCACCCTCCCCCCCCCCCGCAAAAAAAAAATGCTGGGCATGGTGGCTTACGCCTGTAGTCACAGCTACTCAGAAGGCTGAAGTGGGAGGATTGCTTGTTCCCCAGAGGTTGAAGCTACAGTGAGCCTTGATTGTGTCACTGCACTCCAGCCTGGGCAACAGGTGAGACTCTGTCTCAAAAAAAACAAAAAAGAAGAAGAAAAGTACTTCTATAGCCATATCCTAATTCCTTGATCATCCAAAGTACCTGCAGAGTCCAGTGAAATGATATATTCTGGCCAGGCACAGTGGCTCACACCTGTAATCCTAGCACTTTGGGAGGCCAAGGCAGGTGGATCACCTGAGGTCAGAAGTTTGAGACTAGCCTGGACTACATGATGAAACTCCATCTCTACTAAAAGTACAAAAATTAGCTGGGCATGATGACACGCACCTGCAGTCCCAGCTACTTGGGAGGCTGAGGCAGGAGAATCACTTGAACCCGGGAGGCAGAGGTTGCAGTGAGCCAAGACAGCACCATTGCACCCCAGCCTGAGCAACAAGAGCGAAACTCCATCTCAGGGAAAAAAAAAAAAAAAAAAAAAGTATATTCTAACAGACGGATCAGAGGTCTAAGAGATCCTCCCTTGCTATTACCTGAAGTCTGTAGAACTGTTTACAGACATCTCCCTGACAGGTGTCCTTTATCCTACTTTATCTGCACAATAATCCTGTGAGAAAGACAGGACACAAACCACTGTGCCCATTTTACAGATACGAAAACTGAGATGCAGGTAAAGGGGCTTGTCTATAGTCCCTTAGCTAGCAGATGGCTGGAGCCAAGACTGAGGCTCGTTCTTCAATGCTGAGCCAGGGCTCCTTCCACTGCACCACAAGAACACTAGACTGCTTGCCACCAGCCTTCTCGTTCCCTGTTCCTCCATTCTGATCATTTCTAGCTGGCTGGCCTCCACAGAGCATAGGAAAACAGCCAGGGCCAGGCACGGTGGCTCATGCCTGTAATCTCAACACTCTGGGAGGCCGAGCAGGGGGGATAACCTGAGGTCAGGAATTCGAGACCAGCCTGGCCAACATAGTAAAACTCCATCTCTACTAAAAATATAAAAGTTAGCCAGGCCTGGTGGCACACACCTGTAATCCCAGCTACTCGAGAGGCTGAGGCAGAAGAATTGCTTAAATCTGGGAGGTGGAGGTTGCAGTGAGCCAAGATCGCGCCACCGCACGCCAGCCTAGGCAACAAGAGCGAAACTCCATCTCCAAAAAAAAGGAAAAACAGGGCCAGGTAGCCGTTGTGGAGAGGGCACATTTAGGAATCCTGGGATGTTAGTGTTAAAAGAAAGCTCCTGGAGCCAGTGATTCTCAAGTTCATCCCAGAACCCTTTTTTCTAAGCCCCATACAAAAGGTAGATTTAAAAAAAACAAAGTAGCATGAGTGAAATTGAGAGAGGGACAGGCAATGCCTTCCAGCCCCTAACTTCTAATGGTCTGGAAGCACAACGTGAAAATCACGTAGCCCAACCCTATCATTTTCATATTATGAAACTGAGTCCAGGTAAGTGAATCTGTCCAAGGTCACCCAGCAAGGTATCAGTAGCCCTGAGGGTAAGGACTCTGATAAGGCTCGGGAGGGTCCTGGAAAGCCTGAGGCGGCAGGAAGAGTGTGCAGGGTTGAGTGTGTCTGGAAGGCTGATCCACTGCTGGGCCCACATCAAGCCCCCATGGGGAGCAGACCCAACTGCACATGGCTCTTTTGCCGGAAGAAGAGCATGGCTGTGCAGAGGACTACAATTTCATCTGGGAAGGCTTCTTTTGACTGTGAGTAGCAGGATGTCACCAGATGAGGGTGCTATGGGACCACAGCTGTCTCTTGTTCCCATGCAACTCAACCCTGCAGGAGGCCTCCTACATCCCTGAGAGCCTTCTGGACCCTACAGAGGAGACATTCTGGGGTAGGCCAGCCAAAAGGAAAGGAGAGAGTGGCCAGGGTATGACCTGGAGTAGGGAAGGGAAAAAGTTCCCGGAAAGAAGAGAATTGGATGAGGTCTCAGTGGAAATAAAGGTTTTCTGGCATTGGTCAAGGAAACTCGCGTTGTGTTCTCTTACCTGCGTTGTCCCTTAGCTGAATCAGTTGATTTGGGCTATGAAGAACCACACACATCTGAAAAGTTGTTACGGCCACTGTCTCGTGTTCCCAAATGCTCTCTGGCCCTAAATCTAGCCTGTGTATTGTGTCAAGCACGTGGAGACATGAGACGTGAAACGAGGTCCTGTCCCCATGGAACTCACACGCTAAATGTAAGCAAATCATGGCAAGCCTGGAGATGCTCCAAGAGGTGCTGGATGAGTTAGAAGGAGCAATTCCTTCCACTTAGGGAATCAGGTAAGTGTGCCATCCTCACAAAGATGGCAATGTTTGACCTAAGACCTCGGAAGATGAGTCCTCAGGTGGGAAGGGCTCAATAAGCAGAGTTGTCACACAGGCAGCAGCCTGGCAGGAGCAAAGCCACAGAGGACATGTGGCCCCAGTGGGTCTGAGAAACCCAGAGGACATTGGGGTGAGGGAGTGATGGGTGTAGAAGCTGGAAGATCAGAGTTGTATCATGAATTTCAGGGGCCCTAGGCACTTTAGCCTTCACGGGGCTCTTGCTCCATTCAAAAAGAAATTAATGTTATGACTATGTTGGTATAAAGATGAATGTTATCCAGGCTGATTGTATTTACTTTATTTCTTCTGGTTTTTTTTTTTTTTTTTTTTTGAGACAGAGTCTCGCTCTATCGCCCAGGCTGGAGTGCAGTGGCGCAATCTCGGCTCACTGCAAGCGCCGCCTCCCGGGTTCACGCCATTCTCCTGCCTCAGCCTCTCCAAGTAGCTGGGACTACAAGTGCCCGCCACTACGCCCGGATAATTTTTTTGTATTTTTAGTAGAGACGGGGTTTCACCGTGGTCTCGATCTCCTGACCTCATGATCCGCCCGCCTCGGCCTCCCAAAGTGCTGGGATTACAAGCTTGAGCCACCGCGCCCGGCCTTCTTCTGGTTTTAAAAGAAGCTAAAACATTTCTATGGGCCCTAGGCACTGCACCTGCTGTGCCTACTGGGTAACTCAGCCCCGTACAAGAGTGGGTTGGGGCCCAATTGAGAGAGGCTTTGGTAGGTCCAGTAAGCCACAGGGAGTCATGGAGCCTAACCCTAGCCTAATTCTTGGTTGCACTAAATATCCAAACGTGGATCCCAGTATCCCTCATACTGTCTATGGTATCACCCAACAGCTCCCCAGCCCAATCGTATGATGTAGCCCAAACATGTAGCCCAACCAAGGCGCCCAGCTGTGTCAAGAAGGTTCCACCTGCCCCCAAATAGCACAGCACTTCCCAGGCGCAGTCAGCCAAGAGTTACTCCCAGGGAGTGGGAGATGCAGCAGGAGGGAGACACAGGCTGTGTCTAGAGAGTAGGTCTGGGTTCAGGGATGAGGGGAGGACTAGGGAAGGGAGGTGGTGGAGAAGAGGGAGAAGGCACTGACGGGAGTGGTGGGAAGGCTCAAGAAACTAGCTTTGGCCAGGCACCAATGGCTGACAACTGTAATCCCAGCACTTTGAGAAGCCGAGGCGGGCAGATCACTTGAGGTCAGGAGTTCAAGACCAGCCTGGCCAACATGGCGAAACCCAGTCTCTACTAAAAATACAAAAGTTAGCCAGATGTGGTGGCAGGCATCTGTAATCCCAGCTACTCGGGAGGCTGAGGCACAAGAATCGCTTGAGCCTGGGAGGCGGAGGTTGCGTTCCAGCCTGGGTGACCGAGTGAGGCTCTGTCTCAAAAAAACAAACAAACAAGAAACTAGCTTCTTCATGGCATTTTCCTTAGTCAAGCCTGGCCTGGCCCTAACAACACCAGTATTCTTCCTTAAAACCCACCCCTCTGACCACTCTCAGCTAACCTAAGGCCCCTACCTCTTAAAACCCTGCTGCTAGCGCTGTGCTACTATCTCCTGGCTCTAGGAGTCTCCCACTCTAGCATTAAAGAGCTAGGCTTCTCTGGGGATCTGTTTCCCATGTGAAGAGTATTGGGGCCATTGCCACAAATAGCTAGATGTCCCAGAATTTATTCTTATTTTTAATTACCAAAGTAATACTGTGCCAGCCTGGCCAACATATCGAAACCCCATCTTTACTAAAAATACAAAAATTAGCTGGGCGTGGTGGTGGCACCTGTAATCCCAGCTACTCGCGAGGTTGAGGCAGGAGAATTGCTTGAACCTGGGAGGTAGAGGTTGCAGTGAGCCAAGATTGTGCCATTGCACTTCAGCCTGGGCAACAGAGAGAGACTCCGTTTTTTTTTTTTTTTAAGTAATACTATGGAAAAAAGTCAAGTGATCTAGAAAAGTGAGGTTTAAAAAAGTGAAATTTGCTACTTGGGAGGCTCAGGTGGGAGGATCGCTGGAGCCCAGAAAGTCAAGGCTGCAGTAAGTTGTGATCGCGCCACTGCACACCAGCCTGGGTGACAGAGAGACTGTCTCAAAAAAATAATAAAGCTGTATAGTATTCCATAGCAGGGTTAAACCCAATTTATTCAGTCTTCCTCTACTGATGAATACTTAGCTTTTTTCCAATTTTGCAACAAGCTTTGTGACAAACTATACTATAACCCACAACCTTGAACATTTATTTTTCTGACTTTTTTTTGTTTTGTTTTGTTTTGAGACTGGGTCTTGTTCTGTCACCCAGGCTAGAGTGCAGTGACACAATCATGGCTCGCTGCAGCCTCGACCTCCCATGCTCAAGGGATCCTCCCACCTCAGCCTCCTGAGTAATGGGACTACAGGCATGTGCCGCCATGTTTTTTTCATGTTTTGTAGAGACAAGGTCTCATTATGTTGCCCAGGCTGATAAACTTCTGGCCTCAAGCAGTCCTCCCGCCTTGGCTTCCCAAATTGCTGAGATTACAAACATGAACCACCATGCCCAACCAGTGTTTATCTCAAAAGAATTCATTCCTAGAATTGGTATGCAATGTCAGAAGAAATACAATGCCTCGGCCGGGCGCGGTGGCTCACGCCTGTAATCCCAGCACTTTGGGAGGCCGAGGCGGGCGGATCACGAGGTCAGGAGATCGAGACCATCCTGGCTAACACGGTGAAACCCCGTCTCTACTAAAAAATACAAAAAATTAGCCGGGCGAGGTGGCGGGCACCTGTAGTCCCAGCTACGCGGGAGGCTGAGGCAGGAGAATGGCGTGAACCCCCGGAGGGCGGAGCCTGCAGTGAGCCGAGATCGCGCCACTGCACTCCAGCCTGGGTGAAAGAGCGAGACTCCGTCTCGAAAAAAAAAAAAATAGAAATGCAATGCCTCAAAATTTAAGTCATTGTCTGGCCGGGTGGGTGGCTCACGCCTGCAATCCCAGTATTTTGGAAGGCTGAGGTAGGTGAATCACTTGAGCTCAGGAGTTTGAGACTAGCTTGGGCAACATGGTGAAACCTCATCTCTACAAAAAATACAAAAATTAGCTGGGCATGGTGGCTGGCACCTGTAGTCCAGCTACTTGAGGGGCTGAGGTGAGAGGATCGCTTGAGCCCAGAAGACGGAGGTTGCAGTGAGTTGAGATCATGCCACTGCACTCTAGCATGGGCAACAGAATGAGACCCTGTCTTAAAAAAAGAAAAAATTTAAGCCATTGTCTGTGCCTAACCCTAAGAATTTTTTTTTTTTTTTTTTTTTTTTTTTTTTTTTGAGATGGAGTCTTTCTCTGTTGCCCAGGCTGGAGTGCAGTGGCACAATCTTGGCTCACTGCAACCTCCACCTCCAGGGTTCAAGCAATTCTCCCTGCCACAGCTTCCCAAGGAGCTGATATTATAGCTCGCAAGTACAGGGATTATACCACGACACCCGGCTAATTTTTGTATTTTCAGTAGAGATGGGATTTCGCCATGTTGGCCAGGCTGGTCTGGAACTCCTGACCTCAGGTGATCCGGCCCTGCTGTGATGTCAAGAGGTAACCTTCAGGAGGCCCTCAAGCCTCCTCTTGGACTCCTCATCCTGGGGCTAGGGGCCAGAGGAAGCAGGGAAGCCAGAGGAGAATGACACAAGAGGCCTCCGGTTCCCTAGCGCAGCTCACCCCTCTTCCCTGAGGTCCACTTTGTGCCAGAATGCTGGAGGGCAGGCTGGAGAGCAAGCTCTTCAGGTTATCTGAGCATCAATGTGCAACTCCTCTGAACAGCTCAAGACCCTGAAAAGGTGACTGTGCAGATTCCTTCAAAGAGCATTTTCCAGGGCTCTCCCACCCCTGCAGCCATGAAGCTTGGATTCTGGAGTGTTTAGGCAACAAAAGCCCTGGGTAGGCAGGTGATGGTCCTGCTTCTGTCTAGGTTCCTGGCTTCTCCCTGCCTAATTCCAAACTCCATGCATTGCTACCATGACTGCTGCACCCACAGTCCTCTGCTCTGGAGCCTGCAGTGGCTCTGATCATTTTGTGGCCAACCCAAGGGTCCTCTGCCCACCTCAAGACACATTGCAACTCTTTTCTCTCTCTTTTTATTTATTATTATTATTTTTTTTTTTTTTTTTAGACAGAGTCTTGCTCTGTCTCCAGGCTGGAGTGCAGCAACCTCCGCCTCCCGGGTTCAAGCGATTCTCCTGCCTCAGCCTCCCGAGTAGCTGGGACTACAGAAGCACGCCACCATGCCCAGCTAATTTTTGTATTTTTATTTTTTTTGTTTGTTTGTTTGTTTTTTGTTTTTTTTTGAGATGGAGTCTCGCTCTGTCGCCCAGGTTGGAGTGCAGTGGCGCGATCTTGGCTCACTGCAAGCTCCGCCTCCCAGACTCATGCCATTCTCCTACCTGTGCCTCCCGAGTAGCTGGGACTACAGGCGCCTGCCACCACGCCCGGCTAATTTTTTGTATTTTTTTAGTAGAGACGGGGTTTCATCGTGGTCTCGATCTCCTGACCTCGTGATCCACCCGCCTTGGCCTCCCAAAGTGCTGGGATTACAGGCGTGAGCCACCGCGCCCGGCCAATTTTTGTATTTTTAGTAGAGACGGGGGTTTCACCATGTTGGCCAGGATGGTCTCGATCTCTTGACCTTGTGATCTGCCCGCCTCAGCCTCCCAAAGTGCTGGGATTACAGGCGTAAGCCATCGTGCCCGGCCGCAACTCCTTTCTCTTTCCTCTACGAACTGTGATGGACAAAGCCTTTCATCTCCTGCAGGAACCTCGGCTCTTACCCTCGTTCTCCCTCTGCCCTCCACCCTCCATCTACCCTCATAGCCCTCAGACTGTCTTCACATCCCAAGGATCCCCTCCTCTACCCTGCCCCAGATTCTCCTCTGGGAGCCCCTTCTTGGCTCTCCATCTCAGAGGGCCCAAGCCTGTTTCTCAGTACTTTCCTCCCCCGGAATTCTCTCCACTGCATCTACTTGGCTTTTGTGTCTGCATTTACACCTATGCCTGCATCCTGGGGGCACGTGCCATCTCCCTCTTCGGGCAGAGAGAGTTGCTGTGTCTTCCTTGCCCTTGCTAACCACTCCCCGCTCTTCCACTATCCCCCTGGCCTCCAGCTGCTAGTGCACGGGGCAAGTCTCTGCATTTATGGTGCCACTGAGGACAATGAGAGAGTGATGGATGACGAGGGGTGCTCCCTTAGGGAAAAACCAGCCCTGGTTCTCCATCTTATTTCTGAAAAAGAGTTTGTTGGATGCTTTTCAATTAAAAGCAGATGATTAATTCAGCTCTGACCTTGTTCTGTCTTCGAATAACAGATACATTAGTTTACTTGAAAAGAAATATTTTCATTTGTATTTCCATGTCACCTGTGATTTTCCCTGCCTTGCACCCTCAGCCCTGCCAGTTGGCAAGAAGACGGTCAGCAAAGCTGCTGCTAAGAGGAGTATAAAGAGGGCTTGGTCCAAGCAGGAAGGCAGTGGTCTACTCCATTGGCAACATGCTGCGCTTCCTGGTGTTCGCAACCCTGGTCCTTTATGGCAAGTGGATCATGTGGCCTGAGGTCTATAGGGAGGGGGACTTGGGCAGGAGAGTCAGCAAATTTTCCCTAAGTCCAGGCCAGCACCCTGTCCCAGGGCAGGTGGGACGCTCTGCCTGCAGAGCATCCTTTACTCTCCTGGAGGCCAAGATAGAAAAGGTCAGGGCCACTGGCTATTCAGGCCCCTCTGGGTGGCAGGTCCCTGGGCCACAAAGCAGAGAGAAGCCCCATCTGGTAGTGGGGTGGGTCCCTGGGCTTCCCCACCACCCCCATTGACAGGAGGACTTCCTCAGCAGGTGCCTGGCTGGGGTGTGCACTGCAGGCCCTGAACTCTGGAGAATCTTGCCAAAGCATTAGGGGGCTGGTGGGGGTCAAAGAGTGGGGGGGGGTCTCTTCAGGCCAAAGGGTGATCTTGAGCAAAGAGGAGACCACAAGGAGCCTCTGGGGCCTAGCCTGGTGGTTTTAGAGAGGTCCTTCATAGCATGCCGGAGTTCTGGGAACACCTGGGGGAAACAGAAGGCACCCAAGCACCCCTGTTTTCAAAAGGGCTCAGAGAACTCACAGCTGGGCCCCTCATTCGTTAGAGAGGAACTGTGAATTTGCAGACAAGGCTAACATTCCTCAAAGCACAATCGCCACCCCCCACCCCTACCCCTGGCTGACCCCATGCTTAGTCATCACTCACTTTTCTTCTGCCCCACAAAGGACACAGCACCCAGGACTTTCCGGAAACCAACGCCCGCGTAGTCGGAGGGACTGAGGCCGGGAGGAATTCCTGGCCCTCTCAGGTGGGTGTTCCTTCCCAGCCCCAGACTTCCACCCAAATAAGAGCTCAGTGCATGACATAAGGTATCATGTGTGTTTGTGCATGTCCCTATCAACAAGCAGCTCTCCAAATGTCTAGGTTCTCGATTTTAAAGATGGATGGGATCAGGCTTAGGTGGTTTTCTAAATGCAAAAGGCTTGGAGGAGGGGATTTATACACCAACCACAGTCCCTCTTCAAGCCACACACCCAAACACAAGATACATTTATATTCCCAGCGACGGCACTTGTGCCATGCAAGAAAGACTGGGTGCCAGACACGCACCTTGGACTCCACATACCTTGAAACTCACACGCACACTACTCCACAGTGTGTGTGTCACAGTGCTTGCATGCATGCATGCGCACGCGCGCACACACACACGTACAGCATGCTGCTTAGTTGGCTATTTAGAGTTTCCACTTTCCTAACAGGGCAGCTGGGCCCTGATTTAAGTGATCTAAATATGTAAACCTGGCAAATTAACTGGTGAAGATCCACACTTTGAGAGGATATCACTGCAATCAGAGTTTTAGCTTATAAAAGTCTGAGCCCCAGTTTTCAGGAGTAGAGCTATTACATGAGGTGCTAGAGGAAGACACATGAACTGATAAAGCAAACATCCTATTGGTATCTTTTTTTTTTTTGAGATGGAGTTTCGCTCTCACTGCCCAGGCTAGAGTGCAATGGCATGATCTCGGCTCACTGCAACCTCTGCCTTCTGGGTTCAAGCAATTCTCCTGCATCAGCCTCCTGAGTAGCTGGGATTACAGGCGCCTGTCACCATGCCCAGCTAATTTTTGTATTTTTAGTAGAGACGGGGTTTCACCATGTTGGCCAGGCTGGTCTCAAACTCCTGACCTCAGGTGATCCGCCCACCTCAGCCTCCCAAAGTGCTGGGATTACAGGCGTGAGCCACCGTGCCTGGCCTCCCATTGGTATTTCTAAGTAGTCCCTGAAGTGGGGAGACAGGAGATGTCTTGAAAACACTGAAGGTACAGCTCTGGAGACCTAAGCCTGTTGGGCTTAGGTGATGGAGCAAATCTTTGCCTATAGTTCCTCTTTTTTGGGGGAGGAGAGGGGGCGATGGAGTCTCACTCTGTCACCAGGCTGCAGTGCAGTGACGCTATCTCAGCCCACTGTAACCTCCACCTCCTGGGTTCAAGCGATTCTCCTGCCTCAGCCTCCTGAGTAGCTGGGACTACAGGTGCATGCCACCACGCCCAATTAATTTTTGCATTTTTAGTAGAGATGGGGTTTCACCATGTTGGCCAGGATGGTCTTGATCTCCTGACCTCGTGATCCACCCGCCTCGGCCTCCCAAAGTGCTGGGATCACAGGCGTGAGCCATGGTGCCTGGCATATAGTTCCTCTTTAAGGGAGAACAGAGGTAGAAGGAGTTGCAATGGGTTCTAGGTCCATTGCAACAACCTAGAGAGATAATGCCAAATACACTGTGTGCCTTTACTCCTCATCCATGTACACAGCAAACATCACCAAACGATGGAGCATCCCTTCCTGCTGAGCCCAGAAGCATCCACACACCCCTTATCAATGCCACACTCCAGGTGGCCACTACCAACCAATCAGTAGCAATTGGCAGGTCAGATGAAACCTATTTGCTATCCCTAGCCCAGAAAGAGAATGTTTTGAAGGACAGCAGGACTTTAAGGAGGTGACATGTAGTTTGAGGCAAAGTCTTTTATATTTAATTATTTTTGATGTTGTAGAGGTGAGGTCTCACTATGTTGCCCAGGCTGGTCTCCAGCTCCTAGGCTCAACTGATCCTCCTGCCTCAGTCTTCCAAAGTGCTGGGATTGCTGGCATGAGCCACTGCAACCGACCTGGGGCAAAACCATTTGAGAAACACCAACCTATCCCTTCTTTCTTTCCTCCCCATGTAGATTTCCCTCCAGTACCGGTCTGGAGGTTCCTGGTATCACACCTGTGGAGGGACCCTCATCAGACAGAACTGGGTGATGACAGCTGCTCACTGCGTGGATTAGTAAGAAAAACAAAGACGAGCTTTCCTGGGCCCCTGGAAGGGGAAGGGGTTGACCCTTCTGAAGGATGATATAACTTTGCCCTCTCTGGACAGCACTTCAGGGACTGGGCAGTGGCCCCTTTCCTGTTCAGGGCCTGCAGGGAAGTAGTTTGGTGAAAGTACAAACTTTGGAGTCAGGAGACTCAAATTCAAATCTTGCTCCACCAAATTCTAGCTATGTAGCCTTGGGCAACTATGCCCCCATTCTCCTGTCTCTAAAATGGGCTAAGAACATTTACTTTGTAGAAATGTTGTGAGGATTGAGTAAATATGTAAGTGCCTAGTCAACATCTGACTGATGACTATTTTTTCCTATTTGTCTTGGGCAATGGTTTTCACATTTGAGCATGTGTCAGAATCACCTGGAAGGCACAGATTGCTGGGCCCCACCCAGCAGAGTTTCTAATTTGGTAGGTCCAGGGTGAGGCCTGATAATTTGCATTTCTAACAAGTCTCCAGGTGATGCTCACGCTGCGGCCCAGGAACCATGCTTTAAGAATGACTAGCCTAGAAGTCTATGCTTCCTTCAAAATCTTGGTGGCTGCGGTCATTATTTCATTTATGTGCACTACACCTCTCCCAGGTTACAAGATATTCAGCCTCTGATGTTAAACCGAGAAAATGAAAGTGATGGTAGTTTTTTTCACTTCCACAAGTTAGTCAATTAGGGAATGAAAGAGCTTGTTACTTTCTCATTTTGGAGAGTCTTATATCCCTCCTCTGCCTAGACCAGATAAGATGGGTTCCTGTCCCAACATAAGAAACAAAACCTGGGCACGGTGGCTCACACCTGTAGTCCCAGCTACTAGGGAAGCTGTGGTGGGAGGATCACTTGAGCCTGGGAGTTTGAAGCCAGCCTGGGCAACACAGCAAAACCCCATCTCTAAAACAGAACAAAAAAAATTTCTTAAATAATAACAATTAAAAAAATGGTTTTTCAACTTTTCTCTAAGTGGGGTAAAGAGAAGGTTTGAGTCCCCTGGATGACTCAGGGCTTCCTTCTCTCACGCCAGCCAGATGACTTTCCGCGTGGTGGCTGGAGACCATAACCTGAGCCAGAATGATGGCACTGAGCAGTACGTGAGTGTGCAGAAGATCGTGGTGCATCCATACTGGAACAGCGATAACGTGGCTGCCGGGTAGGAGCAAGTCCAAGCTGGCCCTGGGCTGGGCGGTGAGGCCTGACTAGCCAACACTGGCTGCCTTCACCTGTTCTTTCAGAGGGCTAGAGGGATTGCATGGCCTGAAACCTGGTCCATGGCCTGGCCTGGCCTTTAGTTAAGGAGCCCAGCTGAGCCTGAGAGAGGGCACCATGTCCTAGAGGGAACAATGAGCTGGCTCATTTGTCCAGGAGGACTTTGAGAATTTAGGTTCTGGGCCCAATACTTTGGGAAGCCAAGGCAGGTGGATCACCTGAGGTCAGGAGTTTGAGACCAGCCTGACCAATATGGTAAAACCCTGTCTCTACTGAAAATACGAAAAAAAAAAATTAGCCAGGCGTGGTGGCACGTGCCTGTAATCGCTTGATTACAGGAGAATCACTTGAACCCAGGAGGAAGAGGGTACAGTGAGCTGAGATCGCGCCACTGCACTCCAGCCTGGGTGACAGAGTGAAACTCTGTCTCATAAGAAAAAGAGAACTGAGGTTCTGGAGGGCTTAAGAATCTTTGAAGACCTTTAGGATTTGTTGGATCCAGGCTGGTTTGCACAGTGGATTACCTAAAGCCCCTTCTCTGCAGATTTTAATGTTCTGTTTCTATGGGGGGGGGGGTTTATCATTATTTACTATTCACATTATAGAATAGACTCCATCAGCAAAAGTAAATTTCCTAAAGTGAATCTTACACGGGAGAATTGCAAGTTAAGTTGTAAACTTCTGGAAAATAAATAATTAAAATGGTGGTCAATTCTATAGCATGTGGAGGTGGGAGTGGGTTCAAGGAATTGGGATATTCTACTGAGCTTGTAGAGCCACTTAGCCTTTTACATTTTTCTTGTTTGAGAACTCTGCCACCAAGATCACCCCACTCTGCTCCTTTCAGATTCCCCCATTCTCTACTTCCCTGGGTTGCAAATGTCAGAGCTAGGCTGCAATACCAATGTCCCACCAGCAGATGCTGCTCTTAAACATAGAATGTTTACACGTTAAATTGTAATTGCTCTGGTTTGAGGCTTAGCAAGTGAGCCCCATCCTTCCTCAAAGTTGTCACTTTCCAATTCCATGGGGATACAAATGCTTAGAGAGGGCCAGTGTATATGCTGACCTCAGGGAAGAGCTGATCCCATGAGTGAGCAGTCTCCTTTTCTCCTGCAGCTATGACATCGCCCTGCTGCGCCTGGCCCAGAGCGTTACCCTCAATAGCTATGTCCAGCTGGGTGTTCTGCCCCAGGAGGGAGCCATCCTGGCTAACGACAGTCCCTGCTACATCACAGGCTGGGGCCAGACCAAGAGTAAGTTGCCTACATTGGCACAATCCACCACGGGGATCTTGATTAGGTACCTGAGCTTCTAAGGCACCTTTTTCTGTAGTCCTAGGTGCTTATGGCCAGAGACCAGGAGCTAAAGGAACCATAGATACAATAACTGATGCATTATATCAAGCTAAGAATGGGCTGTGAAGTAGTTGACAGATTCATGGACTCTTAGAACAAAAAAAGACTTTATCAGAGAATTTTTTTTACCAGCCCCTCATTTTTAAAATTTATTTATTTATTTAGAGACAGGGTTTCGCTGTGTCACCCAGGCTGCAACCTCCACTTCCTGGGCTCAAGTGATCCTCCCACCTCAGCCTCCTGAGTAGCTGGGACTATAGGCATGTACCACCACACTCAGCTAATTTTTAAATTTTTTTGTAGAGATGGGATCTCACTATATTGCCTAGGCTGGCCTCGAACTCCTGAGCTTAAGAAATCCTCCCACCTCGGCATCCCAAAGTGCTGGGATTACAGGTATGTGCCACTGCACCCAGCCAGCCCTTCATTTTATACATGAGGAAACCAAGGTCCAAAGAAATTAAGGATCCTTAGCTGAGCGTGGTGGCATGAGTCTGCAGTCCCAGGTACTCAGGAGGCTGAGGAAGGAGGATCGCTTAAGTCTGACCAACATGGAGAAACCCCATCTCTACTAAAAATACAAAATTAGCTGGGCACAGTGGTGCATGCCTGTAATCCCAGCTACTAGGCAGGCTGAGGCAGGAGAATTGCTTGAACCTGGGAGGCAGAGGTTGTGGTGAGCCGAGATTGCTCCATTGCACTCCAGCCTGGGCAACAAGAGTGAGACTCCATCTCAAAAAAAAAAAAAGAAATGGAAACAAGCATGCACAATCCCAGTTCTGCTCCATGGAGCTTGCAGGAGGAAACAGAACAGACAGATAAATCATCCACAAATAAGGCCATTCCATGGCGCAACTAAGTTATCCACAAGTGAAAAGAAGCAGGAGTGGGGTTGGTGGCTTGGAGCCTAGGTACAGTAAGCAAGGCTGCCTCCCTGAGGGAAGGGTCCTGTGCAGCCATATAAAGAGAGAAGACAGAGGATCCACCACATGCAACAGGGAGAGAGAAGGAGTTTGCCCTGAGTTCAGCTTTCACGAGAGTTTGGAAAGGTGTGGCAGGGGTGGAAGGTTTTTCCGCTGGACCACATCTGGAGCTGACTGCCAATGCTGTGTGTCTTGTTCAGCCAATGGGCAGCTGGCCCAGACCCTGCAGCAGGCTTACCTGCCCTCTGTGGACTACGCCATCTGCTCCAGCTCCTCCTACTGGGGCTCCACTGTGAAGAACACCATGGTGTGTGCTGGTGGAGATGGAGTTCGCTCCGGATGCCAGGTGAACACTTGCAGGGGGTCCCACCCCAGGTCCCGCCACTCTTTGCCTATCCCTCCACCCCTCTTCCTCGCCTCCCTATTCCACACTTACTCTTAGTCCTACACAGACTCGATTTCCTACTCTGGCGTCTAAGTGAGAATGACCCTGTGCCGGTAACTCTACACATGCAGAAACTCGTAAGTTGAAAGGAACCTTAAAATTGATCCTGCTCGATGCCCTCACTTCAAAGTTCGTACGTGGCCCAACATTTGTATGTTGTTGTTGGTATATGTGTGTGTTCTTAGAATTTGTTACCGAGATTTTTTTTTGAGATGGAGTTTTGCTCTTGTTGCCCAGACTGGAGTGCAATGGGACGATAGCTCACTGCAACCTCTGCCTCCGGGTTCAAGCAATTCTCCTGCCTCAGCCTCCCAAGTAGCTGGGATTACAGGCATGAGCCACCACGCCTGCCTAATTTTTTGTATTTTTATTAGAGACAGGGTTTCTCCATGTTGGTCAGGCTGATCTCGAACTCCTCACCTCAGGTGATCCACCCGCCTTGGCCTCCCAAAGTGCTGGGATTACAGGCGTGAGCCACCACGCCCAGCCAAATTTGTTACCTAGATTTTTTAATGGCAGCGATGGAGCTGAGCCTGGAGAGGTGGTTGTGATGGTGTATAAGCAGTGCCCTGCCCCCTCTTACCTATCAGTCCAACTTCTCCTGCAGTTCCTCTACCACCATCCTTTACCCCAGTGATATTTCTGGCAGTATGTACAGGTGAGTTTGATAGGGGAAAGTGCACAAAATAATTTTATAATAGCTTATATATGACAAATATAACCTTCCTCTATTTTGACAAGATCAATCAGCCATAAACTATCTTACAGATTTCTCTTTTTAAGCTTTTTAAATTATTATTATTTTAATATAGAGATGGGGTCTTGCTTTGTGGCCCAGGCTGGTCTCAGACTCCAGGGCTCAAGTGATCCTCCCACCTCGGCCTCCCAAAGTGCTGGGAATACAGGTGTGAGCCACCCATGCCCTACCCCAGATTTCTTAATGCAGTTTAACAACTGTTCATTAGATACCCACTATATGCCAGGCATTGTGCTAAGTGCTAAGGATACAAAGATGGATCAAACAGTGTCAAGTAAAGAAACTAGAGGCGCAGACATACAATAGAACATTGTAATACAATGTGGTTAAGTGTTAATAATCAGGATGTGCACAGGTGATATGGAAGCCCAAGAGTAGGTACTTACCTCTACCTACTGGGGCCAGAAAAGAGCTGCCTTCCCCAAGAAAGTAGAATCTGTAGTGGGTCCTGAGGGGTAAATAGGAATAGGCCAGGCAAAAAGGAGAAAACACATTCAGAGGGAGGGAACGGCATGAATAAAGGCAGGGGGCCAAGAAACAACCTAGAGTACATAGAGAATTATGGGGCATTCCCTGAGGCTAGAGTAGAGCAGAGGCTAGAGGTCCACAATCCAAATCTAGCTCACTGCTTGTTTTTATATGGCCCATGAGCTTAGAACAGTTATTACATTTCTATATATATATATATATATATATATGTATGTGTATGTGTGTGTGTGTATATATTTTTTTTTTTCCTGAGATGGAGTCTTACTCTGTCGCCCAGGCTGGAGTGCAGTGGTGCAATCTCAGCTCACTGAAACCTCTGCCTCCCGGGTTCAAGCAATTCTTCTGCCTCAGCCTCCTGAGTAGCTGGGATTACAGGCACGCACCACCACATCCGCTAATTTTTGTATTTTTAGTAGAGACAGGATTTCACCATGTTGGCAAGGCTGGTCTCAAACTGGCTGGTCTCAGACTCCTGACCTCGTGATCCACCTGCCTCTGCCTCCCAAAGTGCTGGGATTACAGGTGTGAGCCACCGTGCCTGGCTATATATATATATATATATATATATATATATATATTTTTTTTTTTTTTTTTTTTTTGAGACAGGGTCTCACTCTGTTGCCCAGGCTGGAGTTCAGTTGTACCATCATGGTTCACTATAACCTCTGCCTCCTAGGCTCAAGTGATTTTCCCACCTCAGCCTCCCTAGTAGCTGGGACTACAGGCACACACCACCACACCCAGCTAATTTTTTGTATTTTTTGTAGAGACAGGGTTTCACCGTGTTGCCCAGGCTGGGATTATTACATTTATTAATGGTAAGGAAAAAAAATCAGAATAATAATATGGCATGACACACGAAAAATATATAAAGTGTCAGTGCCCATAAATAACATTTCATTGGAACACAGTCACAGTGTCACAGTTGCTCATTTACAAACTGTTTATGGCTGCTTTTTTTTTTTTTTTTTTAAGAGACAAGGTCTTGCTCTATCACTCAGGCTGGAGTGCAGTGGTGTCATCTTGGCTCACTGCAGCCTCAACTTCCTGGGCTCAAATGATCCTCCCACCTCAGCCTCCCAAGTAGCTAGGATCACAGGCACATGCCATCACACCCAGCTAATTTTGTTTTGTTTTTGGTAGTGACAAGGTCTCACTATGATGCCCAGGCTGGTCTTGAACTCCTGGCCTCAAGCAATCCTCCTGCCTTGACCTCCTAGGGTGCTGGGATTATAGGCGTGAGGCACCATGCCCAGCCTATGGCTGCTTTTGTACTACAACACAAAGTAGTTGCAACCAAGACTGTATGGCCTGCAAAGCCTGAAATATGTACTGTTTGGCCCTTAACAGAAGAGGTTTGCTGACCCCTGGGCTAGAATAGAAGCTACTACCATACTAGGAAATGTCAGGAGGTAAGACTAGAGAGGCAAGCAAGAGCTGTACAACTCAGGGCTTCAAATGCCAGGCTTGGGGACATAAACCTTACCTCTTGGGCATTGGGAAGCCATCGAAGACTTCTAAACAGGAGACTAGCACAACCAGATTCACCTTTTAGAAGTGTTCTTTAGGCATGTTTCTGAAGAAGGCAAGAGAGGCAGGGAGATTGCCTAGAGGGCTATTGCAATGATCTAAGCAAGAAATTTGAGGGCCTGAATTAAGGCAGTGGTGATAGGAACCGGAGGAGGGAAGGAGGAGGATCTGGAACAACAGCCAAGCATCTGGTTTAAGTGATTTGGGGGAGGGCGTTGTTGCCCTGAGACAAGATTTACAGAGTTTGAGAGAGAAGATGAGTTTGGTTCTGGACAAGCTTTGCCTGAGATCCCAGTGGGACATTCAGGTAGAGCGACCGGTAAGAAATTTGGTGTTTTTTTGTGTTTTGTTTGAGATGGAGTCTCCCTCTCTCACCCAGGCTGGAGTGCAGTATCGCGATCTCAGATCACCACCCCCCTCTGTCTCACAGGCTCAAGTGATTCTACTACCTCAGGTTCCTGAGTAGCTGGGATTACAGGCATGTGCCACAGCACCCGGCTAATTTTTGTATTTTTAGTAGAGACGGGGTTTCCCCATGTTGGCCAGGCTAAGTCTCAAACTCCTGACCTCAGCCTCCCAAAGTGCTGGGATTACAGGCATGAGCCACCACGCCTGGCCAAGAAATTAGATAGAAAGAGTGGGGCCTGGGGGAAGACCTGAGCTAGAGATACCCACTGAGAACAAATCAGATCCCATCCCAGGGAAAAACTGTTCAATGAAAAAAGAGCAGTGGGTTGGGAAAGAACTGTCAGAACATAAATACTTGAGTGTTTCAGGGATAGGTGGAGGACAAAGAAACCACTAGGATCTAAGAAAGGAGAAGTAGATGTAAGATAAAAACCTGGCAATAAGGGTATTATGAAATCTCAGGAAGTACTTACAGATATCACATAATATACAATTCACCCAGAAGCCGCAGTAGATAAGAGCTGAAAGTGGCCACTTTGGCAGTTGTAACCTTGGCAAGAGCAGTTTCAGTGGAGTGGTGAGGGCAGAAGCTTGTCCGAAGGGTAAGGAATAAAGAGGCAATAAGAAATATAACCGGCCGGGTGTAGTGGCTCATGCCTGTAATCCCAAGATTTTGGCAGATTGAGGCAGGAGGATCGCTTGAGCCCAGGAGTTAGAGACCAGCCTGGGAAACGTAGGGAGACTTCATCTCTACGAAAATTTTAAAAAGTAGCTGGATGTGGTGGCATGCACCTGTAACCCCAGCTACTTGGAAGGCTGAGGTGGGAAGATTACTTGAGCCGAGGAGTTCGAAGCTGCAGTGAGCTATGATTGCACCACTGCACTCCAGCCTGGACAACAGAGTGAGACCCTGTCTCAAAAGAGGACAAAAAAAAAAAAGGAAGAACAAAAAAAGTCTGGTAGCTTTAAGGACAGCAAGTCATGGAGGGAGTGGATCTTCTAAGAGAAGAAAATTGGCCAGGCGCGGTGGCTCACGCCTGTAATATCAGTGCTTTGGGAGGCCATGGCGGGCAGATCACAAGGTCAGGAGTTAGAGACCAGCCTGGCCAGCACGGTGAAACCCCGTCTCTACTAAAAATACAAAAAAGTAGCCAGGCATGGTGGCGTGTGCCTGTAATCCTAGCTACTCAGGAGGCTGAGGCAGGAGAATTGCTCAAACCTAGGAGGCAGAGGTTGCAGTGAGCCGAGATAGCACCACTGCACTCTAGCCTGGGTGACAGAGTGAGACTCCGTCTCAAAAAAGAAAGGAGAAAAGAAAATTGAGTGCATAAATAGGCAGAGAGGAAAGAATCCTGTAGAGTCAGAGAGAGGTAATAATAATAATGGATGGCACAAGATCCCACAGGAGAAGAAAGAGATGGAACTAAGAGCACAGATGGAGCTGGCTCTGAACAGGAAGAGGGATACCAGATGCACACAGACATAGAAAAGTTTGCAGGATTTGGTAGCCGAACGTTGGCAGGTGTTCTACATTATTGCTTCTAGTTACTCATGAACTAGGAGGAGTCAGCTTGACTGCTGAAAATGAAGGGGAAAGGGTTGTATGGGTCTGGAATAGTTAGTGTGAATGGGAGGATAGTTCTCCAAGATGTTGCTGACTGGCTGTTTGGAGACCAGACTACGACCACATGAATACATGATTCACTCTGTTTTACTCAAAGACAGTTTCCTGCATGATTGGGGTAAAAGGACAGGATTGCAGATCAACTGCAAGGTCCAAACTAGATGGAGGAGAGAGAGAAGCTGGCAGGCTGGCTGAAACTATAAAATGAAAGGATTAGGCCAGGCGCGGTGGCTCATGCCTGTAATCCCAGCACTTTGAGAGGCCAAGGCAGGCAGATCACGAGGTCGGGATATCGAGACCATCCTGGCTAACACAGTGAAACCCCGTCTCTACTAAAAATACAAAATATTAGCCGGGCGTGGTGGCGGGCACCTGTAGTCCCAGCTACTCGGGAGGCTGAGGAAGGAGAATGGTGTGAATCGGGGAGGTGGAGCTTGCAGTGAGCTGAGATCGCGCCACTGCACTCCAGCCTGGGCGACAGAGCAAGACTCTGTCTCAAAGAAAAAAAAAGGATTAAAAAGTTTTTTGTGTGTATGAGTACAAAGAACCATGGAAATAAAGTAGCCAATTCATCCTAGTTTGCCCTAGACTTTCCTGGTATTAACATTTAAAAGTCCTGTATCCCAGGGACTCTACATGGGAATAAGGGGGAAAATAAGACTAATGCATAATGCAACCTCTTCTAGGCCCTCATCAGCCAGCTTCACCTGTAACCTCCTAAGGTTTAACCTTTCTGAGTGAATACACATGTCTGTGCTCTCCCATAAGCCCTGACCTCTAAAAAACGAGTACTTTTCTTCTGGCTGCCACTCCAAATTGACAATTCTCGGAGGCAATTGTGTCCCCAGGTCCCTCCCCACTGGAGTTTCTCAAATAGTGTGTCTTCTGGGCTTTCACAGTTCTGGGTCTCAACCCTTCTCCTCAGAGTGGACTCACTTAGAACCTCCCATTTCAATCAGCCCATCCCCACTGATTTCTTTTCCAACTCTTCTTTCTGCTCTAAAATCCTCAGCCACACCCTCCCTCTCTCCAGAGGCTTGGTCTCTTTTTGGGTCAATTAGCACAAGACAATAGTATTATATACAATTCATTTATCTATCATTCCTCTAGCCCCTGAAATACTCTCAAATCCCTAATAGAATTTAGGTGGAAGAGATTGTTTTGAGTACAATAATCTAAAGAAAACATTCTTTCCTAAATAGCAGTTAGGGTGGAGTACAGGTAGTTCTACTTTAAAATAATTACCCTTGGCTCATGCCTATAATCCCAGCACTTTGGGAGGCTGAGGTGGGAGGATCACTTAAACTCAGGAGTTAGAGATTAGCCTCAGCAACATAGGGAGACCCTGTCTCTGCAAAAATTTAAAAAATTAGCTGGGCGAGGTGGCGCACACTGTGGTCCCAGCTACTTGGGATACTGAAGTGGGAGGATTGCTTGAGCCCAGGAGATTGAAATTGCGGTGAGCTATGATCATACCACTGCACTCCAGCCTGGGCAGAGGCTCTGTCTTAAAACAAAACAAAACAAAACAAAACAAAACAAAAAAAAACAGTAGGGCTCAGTGGCTCATGTCTGTAATCCCAGCACTTTGGGAGGCCACAGTGGGTGGATCACCAGAAGTCAGGAGTTCAAGACCAGCCTGACCAACATAGCGAAACCCCATCTCTACTAAAAATACAAAATTATCCAGGCGTGGTGGTGCATGCCTGTAATCCCAGCTACTTGGGAGGCTGAGGCAGGAGAATTGCTTGAACCTGGGAGGCGGAAGTAGCAGTGAGCTGAGATCATGCCATTACACTCCAGCCTGGGCAACAAGAGTGAAACTCAGTCTCAAAAACAAACAAAAAAAATTAACGGGGAGTGGGGCTGCATGTCTGTAGTCCCAGCTACTCCGGCGGCTGAGGCAGGAGAATCACCTGAACCCGGGAGGTGGTGGTTGCAGTGAGCCGAAATGGCACTACTGCACTCCAGCCTGGGCGACAGAGCGAGACTCCGTCTCAAAACAAACACACACACAGAATTATCCCAATTTGAAATTTTGGTCTCTTTCCCAAGTTTTTTTTAAGTTTTACTTGTTTGTTTGTTTTTGAGACAGAGTCTTGCTCTGTCGCCCAGGCTGGAGTACAGCGGCATGATCTCAGCTCACTGCAACCTCCTCCTCCTGGGTTCTTGTGCCTCAGCCTCCTCAGTAGCTGGGATGACAGGCATGAGCCACCATACCTGGCTAATTTTTTTTTTTTTTTTTTTTTTTTTTTGAGACGGAGTCTTGCTCTGTCGCCCAGGCTGGAGTACAGTGGCGCAATCTCAGCTCACTGCAAGCTCCGCCTCCCGGGTTCACGCCATTCTCCTGCCTCAGCCTCTCCGAGTAGCTGGGACTACAGGCGCCTGCCACCTCGCCCGGCTAATTTTTTGTATTTTTAGTAGAGACGGGGTTTCACCGTGGTCTCGATCTCCTGACCTCGTGATCCGCCCGCCTCAGCCTCCCAAAGTGCTGGGATTACAAGCGTGAGCCACCGCGCCCGGCCTTTTTTTTGTATTTTTATATTTTTTGTATTTCGCTATGTTGGCCAGGCTGGTCTCAAACTCCAGGCCTCATGTGATTCACCCACGTCGGCTTCCCAAAGTGCTGGGATTACAGGTGTAAGCCACCACACCTAGCCCCAAGTTTTACTTTTTATTGAAGCTTAAATTGGCAAATAAGATTATGGGGCTCAATAATAGAAAAGAATAGCTACTCTAGTTCTCCCACCTCATGGGAGGCCGCTTTCAACTCTTCAGCTGATTCTTCTGGTGTCTACCTCTATATCTTTAAAATTATATACTTACACTGCTATTTTTCAGTTCAGACATTATGGCAGATGTGATTCTATTTTTTATATACACATACCTGCCCTCCAAGCATGACATTTTCTGATCACCATCTCAACCTCTCAAAATATTTTGGTTAGATCAACATTCGGTATTTACTATGATTATATAAAATGCTATTTACAACAAAATCATGTAATATAGTCTAGGTTTACTTTTCATTTGCTGCATAACTTTTTTTTTTTTTTTAAGAGACAGGATCTTACCCTGTCACCCAGGCTGGAGTGCAGTAGCACAATCACAGCTCACTGCAGCCTTGAATTTCTGGGCTCAAGAAATCCTCCCACCTCAGTCTCCTGAGTAGCCAGGACTACAGGCACATGCTACCACACTCAGCTGATTTTTTAAAATTTTTTAATAGAGATGGGGGTCTCGGTTTGTACCCCAGGCTGGTCTCAAACTCCTGGCTTTAGCTTGAGCAGTCCTCCTGCCTCAGCCTCCCAAAGTGCTGGGATTACAGTCATAAACCACCAAGGTCAGCCCTTGCTGCACAACTTTTTCAATTTTTTCAATTTCTGTTAATAATCGTCTTTTTCATTTGCTTAATATAGTCAATTTTTCATTAATTCAACCCCACACACTCCACTAATTTGTTAAGTGACCTATATCATCTTCTCTTGACGTAGTGGTCTATGTGGATCTATTTGCATTCGTTGTGAGGGACACTTAATGGGTGGGTTTTCCTGGAAACTCTAGACCTTTGATCCAGAAAATGTTGTTTATTTGTTGATTTCCTCCCACGCTATTTTTACTTTTCTCTTTCTAGAATTTCTGTTATTCACATGTTTACCTCCTAAGCTGGTCCTCTTGTTTTCTCTATATCTTGTTTGTTCTACCTTATGTTCCAACTCTTCCAGTCTCTCATTTCTATATCTATCAAATTTGTAATTTCCAAAGGCTCCTTTTGCTGTCTGAATGTTGTTTAGTAGTATGCCATTCTTGTATCATGGATGCATATTAGTCATGTTTTTTGTTTGTTTGTTTTGAGACGGAGTCTCACTCTGTCGCCCAGGCTGAAATGCAGTAGTGCAATCTTGGCTCACTACAACCTCCGGCTCCTGGGATCAAGCAATTCTTCTGCCTCAGCCTCCTGAGTAGCTGGGATTACAGGCATGTACCACCACGCCCGGCTAATTTTTGTATTTTTAGTAGAGTTTTAGGGGTTTCACTGTGTTGGCCTAGTCTTGAACTCCTGACCTCAGGTGATCCGCCCGCCTCAGCCTCCCAAAGTGCTGGGATTACAGGTGTGAGCCACCACGCCCAGCCTATTAGTTATGGTTTTATTGCTTGTTTTCTTCTCCCTGCATAGTCTTGGTTGCCTTCATTTTTTATTTAGCTCCTTGTTTATTTGTTTCAATCTTTATTTTTATATAACAGGCATTCTTCTTTTTTTTCCTTTTTTTTTTTTTTTGAGACAGAGTCTCACTCTGTCGCCCAGGCTGGAGTCCAGTGGCGCGATCTCGGCTCACTGCAAGCTCTGCCTCCCGGGTTCACGCCATTCTCCTGCCTCAGCCTCCTGAGTAGCTGGGACTACAGGTGCCCGCCACCATGTCCAGCTAATTTTTTGTATTTTTAGTAGAGACGGGGTTTCACCATGTTAGCCAGGATGGTCTCGATCTCCTGACCTCGTGATCCACCTGCCTCAGCCTCCCAAAGTGCTGGGATTACAGGCATGAGCCACCGCGCCCGGTTAGAGACATTCTTTAGATGTTTAGTGATCCTTAACCATCTGCTTTTATTTCAGAGTGGGGTGGTATTTTTACCCAGAGTGGGTGGGCTGATTGGTAGCTCTGAGCCTTAGATGGGGTTCATCAATAGCGGATTCCCTGTCAGGTGATCTAGCTAGGCCATTTTAGTGGAGGACCTCCAATGTCAGTATCTTTAGGTCTTTCCTCTTGGATTGTTCAGTTTTTCCAGAGAAGTATCTTCCCATTTTATGTGTGGCATTATGGACCTGGCATTCTGGAAGCTGAGTAAGAAGGGAGGCAAGATCATATTCCATAAACCCAGGTTCCCAATTGAGCACGTAACCTAATACATCACTTTCCGCTTCATTCCAGTTTAGTTTAGCATGTTTTGACTGCCAAGTCTAAATACTTGGTCTAATTATACCCATTGGTCTAAATGCTGGGGATAAGGAAATTATTAGAATGCCCTATTTTTGCCACCCCAGGTTCAATTTAAGCCGATAAAAGTGAATGAACTTTAGATATTTAAAGTTCTATGCTAGCATTGTGGAGAGGAAAGATCTTGGTAAGAGTTTTTGTCTCAGGAAGCTCATAGACATGTGTGAGGAGGTACAAACAAATTATGAAACCAAACTACAAGGCAGAACATGAAATAAGTGCAGCAAAAGAGAAGAAGTATTGTGGTTGTTTAGAAAGGAAGAAGAGATTCATTTTGATTGTGGGGACATGAAGGAAGTGGAGATTTGCATTGGAGCTTTAAAACTGGACCGAATTTCACAACCAGAGACAGGGGGCGGGAGGAGTGCAAGCAAAAGACCGAAGATCTGGAGTTTAGGATCCCGTTTCTCCTCCCTGCAGGGTGACTCTGGGGGCCCCCTCCATTGCTTGGTGAATGGCAAGTATTCTGTCCACGGAGTGACCAGCTTTGTGTCCAGCCAGGGCTGTAATGTCTCCAGGAAGCCTACAGTCTTCACCCGGGTCTCTGCTTACATCTCCTGGATAAATAATGTGAGTCCTCTCAAATGATGAGTTGAAATGGGGTCACCTGGAGACCCACGCACTGGCTGGGTTGGGGAACAAACGTTGGATGGACTGGGCAAGCCGTCATCTTCCTTACCACATCCATGTGTATACTCCCTTCCCTTCCTTCCATAGTGTACTTTCCCTCAGTAATGCTGCCATCCTGAATTCCCTCCCCTCCACATACCCACAGAGCAGACTTCGCTGTATTGTTTATTGCTTAGGGTAAGAAGTGGCAACATCAGATCTGAATCAGGGACATATCAGTGCCTTCCTAAGTCAAAGCCCAGGGAAAAACAGGTTCAGAAAGGCCTCCGTACTCCTAGGCAAGGGAAGGAGGCACCGACTTCCTCTCCCACAAGGTCTTTCTAAGGACATCATGATAATTTGCTCTAACTTTTTTTTTTTTTTTTTTTTTTGAGACAGAGTCTTACTCTGTCACCCAGGCTGGAGTGCAGTGGCTTGATCTCGGCTCACTACAGCCTCTGCCTCCTGGGTTCAAGTGATTCTCCTGCCTCAGCCTCCCAAGTAGTTGGGATTATAGGCATGCACCACCACACCTGGTTAATTTTTTTTGTGTGTTTTTAGTAGAGATTGGGTTTCACCATGTTGGTCAGGCTGGTCTTGAACTCCTGACCTCAAGTGATCCACCTGCCACCCAAAGTGCTGGGATTATAGGCATGAGTCACAGCGCCCAGCCTGCTCTAATTTTTGACAGGTTTTACCACCATAAATAATGCTTGAGAGTTAGGTGAGGCTCTGCCTACACTGACCTGGTGGAAAAGCCACACAACACAGTTCACTGTGCCCTCCACCCTTCAAACACATTCTGGAGCCTTGCGTATTAATCTTGGCTCATGGCCACTTCAAGGTCTGTCTTTGCCACTGTATTCTGGGTATGCACCTATAACACTGAGCTGTCCTATCACAGTTGAGGCTGACTTCCTGCCTCCCTGTCCCCTACACCCTGTCAACTTCCCATAAACCCAATACAAAACCATACTTAACTGGGAGCCCTGAGGAAACAAGAAAGGAGGTAGGCAGGAGTTACTGACTCTGGACATAACTGTCTTTCCTTCAGGTCATTGCCTCCAACTGAACATTTTCCTGAGTCCAATGACCTTCCCAAAATGGTTCTTAGATCTGCAACAGGACTTCCCATCAAAAAGTAAAACACATTCTAAAAGACTATTGAGCCATTGATAGAAAAGCAAATAAAACTAGATGTACATTATCATACTGTGTCTACTTGTAATTAAGCCCTCCAGAGCAGGGGTCCCTATGCCTGATGATCTGTCACTATCTCCCATCACCCCCAGATAGGACCGTCTAGTTGTAGGAAAACAAGCTCAGGTCTCCCACTGATTCTACATTATGGTGAGTTGTATAATTAGTTCACTATATATTACAATGTAATAATCATAGAAATATAGTACACAATAAATGTAATGCCCTTGAATCATCTCGAAACCATCCCCACCCTGGTTCGTGGAAAATTGTCTTCCACGAAATGGGTCCCTGATGCCAAAAAGGTTGGGGACCACTGATTTAGAAGAAATGCAGTTACAGGATCCAAGTTGGATTTCACCACATCTGCAGGCTGGGTCTTCCCTTTGCTGCTACCTCTACCAGTCCATAACACAAACCCAGTGGGAGTAGCTTTATGTTATCAATTTTGGGTTACTTTAGGATCTACCTATCCACTAATTTGCCCATCTGCCCTATTCCTGTGGATATTTGCTATATTTGAAGGCACAGAGCGCTTTAAAAAGTTGCCAAGTGGGCCGGGCGCAGTGGCTCACGCCTGTAATCCCAGCACTTTGGGAGGCTGAGGCGGGTGGATCACCTGAGGGCAGGAGTTTGTGACCAGCCTGGCCAACATAGCGAAACCCCATCTCTACTAAAAAAATACAAAAATTAGCTGGGTGTGGTGGTGGGCGCCTATAATTCCAGCTACTTGGGAGGCTGAGGCAGGAGAATCGCTTGAACCTGGGAGGTGGAGGTTGCAGTGAGCCAAGATTGCACCATTGCACTCCAGCCTGGGCAACAAGAGCGAAAGACCATCTCAAAAAAAAAAAAAAAAGTTTCCGAGTGGGCTGGGTACGGTGGCTCATGCCTGTAATCCCAGCACTTTGGGAGGCCGGGGTGGGTGGATCACGAGGTCAGGAATTCGAGACCAGCCTGGCCAAGATGGTGAATCCCCATCTCTACTAAAAATACAAAAATTAGCTGGGCGCAGTAGCAGGCACCTGTAATCCCAGCTACTCAAGAGGCTGAGGCAGGAAAACTCCTTGAACCCAGGAGGTGGAGGTTGCAGTGAGCTGAGATCATGCCACTGCACTCTAGTCTGGGCAACGAAGCAAGACTCCGTCTCAAAACAAAGAAACAAAAAAGTTCCTGAGTGACTGAATGTGCCCTATGTTTCCCAGGTATACTGTGGGTTCATCCTTCTTTTGTTTCCCCCTTTAGTGCCTAAAACAAGCGCCCACTCCAAGTTTCTGGGTGATGGCAACTACTAGGATACACCAGAGACAGAAGTGTAAGATTAGGAGGCAGGGCAGATACCAGCAGACTAAGAAAGTGACAAATTAGAAAGGAGACTGGAGAAAATCGCTTGGGCCTAGGAGGTGGAGGCCGCAGTGAGCCAAGATTGCGCCACTGCATTCCAGCCTGGGCAACGAAGTGAGATTCTGTCTCAAAAAACAAAAACAAAAACAAAAAAAAAAACAATGGAGACTGGAGAGCTAAGAATAGAAAAAAGGAGAGAAGAGAAGATACTAAACAAAGAAAGGAAAGGGTTGAGGGGAAGAGGCAGAACAGAAAGGAAGAGGCGACAACAACACAGGGCCTCAAGCTAAGTGTGAATCAGCACTTCAAGGCTGGAACTAAAATAGGCAACCGGATCCAGGGTTCTATAAACCACAGAGAACTGGGAAACAGATAATTCTGCTGTATCCTGGCCAGGGCTCAGTCTGTTAGAGTGGCCTATGAGAAAGCAAAGGGGGAACTGAAAGGGTAAGGCTAAAAAGGATGAGAAGCAGCTTTTCATGTCAATCACTGAAGACCAGACAAGAGGGACTAGGGTATTAAACATTACAGAAGGAGAAACTGGCTCAGACAGACCCTAGAATTGGCAGGCTCAGCAGAGGCCTCTAGAACACTCCATGTGCTATAAGAGGCTGAGTCTGTTCCCATCCCAGTTCCACCACTGAGGAGCTGGGTGGCTGTGGGCAAGTCATCAGCCCTTGCTGTGACTCACTTTCCCTATCTAATTAACTTCTAAGGGTTGTTTCTTCTCTAACACTACATGATTTGGTGACCATCAATTTCAGTTTGCAAGATATTGGCACTAAACAGAGTTTCTTAGGAGACAATGGCTGGGTTGCATTGCTGAGGATGCCATGTAGTCCTGGCAGGGACACAGGTATTGGCCTCCTTCTGCCAGTGACACACCTGTTAGCATTGCCATCTACTCTCAGTGTTCCTGAAGTACTGCTATTCTCCATGCTTCTCCCCACTTCTCCCCATCCAATATCAAGTCCTTCTATTTTCATCACCCTGCCTCTTCCAGGGCATCACCAAAGCTAACATCCAGAATAAACCCTAATCGCCTGGCAGGGCACGGTGGTTCATACCTGTAATCCCAGCACTTTGGGAGGCTGAGGCGGGTGGATTGCTTGAGCTCAAGAGTTCCAGATCAGCCTGGGGAGCCAGGAGTGGTGGCATGCATGCACCTTAGACCCAGCTACTCGGGAGGCTGAGGTGAGAGCATCACTTGGGCCTGGGAGGTAGAGGCTGCAGTGAGCCCTGATGGCACTGCTGCACTCCAGCCTGGCAACAAAGCAAGACCCTGTCTCCAAACAAACAAACAAACAAACAAAACCTAATCACCTATTGCCAGAAAATTTTGTATCCATCTCTACAAATGAATTAAGCACATTACATTATAATCACCTGATTACCCACCTATCTCCACCTCCAGACTTTAAGCATCTTTATTCATGTACTTATTTATTAATATTTATTCTTTATTTATTGAGAAAGGGTCTCACGCTTTGTCCAGGCTGGAATGCAGTGGCACCATCAGGGCTCACTGCAGCCTCTACCTCTCTTGGCTCGGGTGATCCTCCCACCCCAGCCTCCCTGATAGCTGGGACTACAGGTGTGTGCCACTATGCCCAATTAATTTTTGTATTTTTAGCAGAGACAAGGTCTTGCTATGTTGGGATTACAGGTGTGAGCCATGGTGCCTGGCCAGACTTTATTAAGCATCTTAAGGTCAGGGATTGCATTTTATTCATATTTGGTTTCAGAACACCCAGCAATGCCTGGCACACAGTTGACCTTGAGTGCAGTAATGATTGTTCTGGAGAAAGAAGAGGAACACAATAGCATACGAGGGCCTCTAATTTTGTGTCAGGCCCCTATCTTCCCCCTCCACTCCTTAGGAAGTGTTATTTTGACCTTCTTCCCTTCGTTGAGGAAATTTTACCTGCACTGTAAAATCTGAGTACGTGGTTCCTCCACACCTAGTGTCCTAATCTCAAGCTATCCCCTCAAACAGGTCAGGGAGGAATTTTTTGGAGAACTTCTCCCTAGAGAAACAATAGTTGTCATCTCAACAGGCCCACCCCAATTTGCACAATCTGTGTCTGTGTTCACATTCTGCCTCCATCCAGTACACTGTACTCCAACTAGAAAAACTTGCTCCTCATCCCCAGCACGGGCGTCCATACTATCCTCCTCAGCCTTCTTTCAATGCGATCATTCGCTTGCCTAAGAACCAGCCCCCTACCCTGTTTCTATCTCCAGCTTAGTTGTTCCTCCTTTTTTTTTTTTTTTTTTTTTGAGACAGAGTCTCGCTCTGTCACCCAGGCTGGAGTGCAGTGGCGCGATCTCGGCTCACTGCAACCTCTGCCTCCCGGGTTCAAACAATTCTCCTGCGTCAGCCTCTCGAGTAGCTGGGACTACAGGCGTGCACCACCACGCCCAGCTAATTTTTGTATTTTTAGTAGAGACGGGGTTTCACCATATTGGTCAGGCTGATCTCCTAACCTCAGGCGATCCACCCGCCTCGGCCTCCCAAAGTGCTAGGATTACAGGCGTGAGCCACCGCGCCCGGCCTGTTTTCTCTCTTTCAAGCCAGGCCCGGGTGTCTCGCCCCCTTTCTGCACTCTATCCCTACCAGTTCCAGGCTCAGAGCCTACACCGCAACCTGGAGCAAGAAAGGCAGTTTCCATGGCGGCTTCGCATGCATACTCACAGAACCTAAGTGTGTTTTCGATACGGTAGGTCCTCTCGCTGAGTGGAACCCACATCATTTTCTACCCTGCGGTGGCAGGTGCTTTGCAGTGCTCAGCGTGATGGGAACTGGCTTTCCAGAGCGAATGAGTCTGGGCCCCACCGCTGAGGACCCGGTTCAGTGAGGCCGAGGCTTCGGGCAGGGGTTGGAGCTCGGAAGCTGGCCTCGAGCGAGCGCTGCCTGAGGGCAGGCCCCGTCCCCGCCCCTCCGAGCCGGCCTGCTCCGGCTGACAGTGGTGGGCCGAGGGCGGGCTCAGGGCTGGCCGGGGGCGGCCTGAGGTGGCTCAGGGCTGGGGCCGGAAGCGAGGCATGCCGGGAGCCGGGAGCCCGCACTTCCTCCTCGGGGGCCTCAGAAAACCACAGGGCGCGGGGCCCGGGCGGCGGCCCCCAGGGAGCTGGCAGGATGGCAGAGGGCAAGGCAGGCGGCGCGGCCGGCCTCTTCGCCAAGCAGGTGCAGAAGAAGTTTAGCAGGGCCCAGGAGAAGGTAGGTGGCCGGGCCTCGCCGTCTGTCTGGCCCACAGGGAGCCGAGGCCGAGCCCGGGCGGGCAGGAGGGGCGGGCAGGGCGCTCAGGGGCCCCGAAGGGTCTGGGCTGACGAGAAGGGTCTCCCGCTGTCCCAGGGAAACGGGAGCGAGGAGTGGGCTTCCATGAAAACCAGCAGATTGGAGAGAGGTCGGAGACCGCCACCCGATCTTGGGCAAGGATGAGGGAAGCTGGGGAGACAACAGTCTCTGGCAGAACCTTCGACAACCCTCAGGCTGACCCAGAAAAGGCGAAAGAAAGGAAGTGACGGTGGTGGCCACCTTTGTATCAAATTTTGTGCTAGCAATCCAAAATTGGTATTTTACGGATGATGAAATTGGAGGGTAATTTTCCACAGAGGGCAATTTCCTCAAAGACAGCGATGCAGCGGATGCCAGCAGGCACCCCCCACTGAAGGCTGGAATAATCCTGCATGGTTCTCCCCCTACCTCACCCTGCCTGGCCTCTGGGTGGTGTTTCAGCTGACGTAAGCAGGAGCCCAAATCTGCTTCTTGTACCCTCCCTTTGGCGTTGGGGAGTACACCTCCCAGGGTGATGAACCACATCTGTGTTCAGAGTGTGTCCTTGGTTAGTGCCAGGTAGCCCTGCTCCAGCACTGGCATTTAGGTAGGCTGCCCATCTATTATGTGCTTGGCAGTCTAGATCGTGGGGACATTCTCTACACATTTTGATGGCATTTTTGTTTCTACCTGTCCAGAATATTTTCTTTGCTTCTAACCTGAGCCTCTGCTCTCCACCTACCAACCCTCTGGTAGACAAGGCAGTTTGGGAAGACATGTCAGCCAGAAGAAAGAGCGGAGGAAGAGAGACAAGAAGGACCTGAGATAGAGTTTCAGTTTTCCTTTTTTCTCTCTTTCTTTATTAAGCCCGACCTGCCTTCTACAACGGAGAAGTTTTGGTTTTCTAAGAGCTGATGGACTTAGAAGCATTTGGATGAACAGCTCTGCTTAACAACTGAAATATCCGTATTATCTTCTAAAGGTGGAGCACTGGTTTGAGCCCTGGGAAGGCTTAAAGGCAACCAGCTCTCCCGAGTTGATTTATCAGCAGAAAACCGATGGAATGTAGATGTAGCTCCTGACTTTAAGAGACCACAATGGAAGGCAGGTTTTTTTCTATAATTTGAGGTCATGTGAAAGAGAGGAGGAAAAGGGAAAGAGTTTGTGTAGCCAGACTTCGTTACTTCACTTACCCTAACTTCACCTTGATCCTAGTTTCAGCCTCTTTGAAGACTTACAAATCTGGTAGACCTGAGAGCAGGGCCTATGGGAAGGTCCAGCTAGAAACAGTGTGGGCGAGCAGGAGGTACTGGAGAGGAGAAGGCCGCACTGTGGTTGAAAAAAAAAAAAACCCTAAACGACAAAACACTCAAGAATAATTGTAATTTTAAAAAGACATACCAGCCAGGCACAGTGGCTCACTCCTGTAATCCCAGAACTTTGGGAGGCCAAGGTGGGAGGACCGCTAGAGCCCAGGAGATCAAGATTGCAGTGAGCAGTGATCACACTACACCACACTCAAGCAGAGGGAGACTCTGTCTCAAAAAATAAAAATAAATAAACAAAAATAAAAGACATACAATTGATTGTATTTCACTCTTGCATCTTCTGTCTTCATCTAGCCTCTCGTCAACACTATAACCTTGCTTTGGGCTTTCACTCCTTTGTAAGCATAGACTCCAAACCTTGGCTAAATAATGTCCTGCTCTGGGCTCCAGATCTTGCACCTGTAAAATGAGAGGGTTGATGTTCTTGATGAAACTCAATATGGTAAGAACACTAAATTGAAAAGATGTCACGGTTGACTCAGAGTCAAATACTTCCCAAAGACGGAACCAGTCTCTCAGGTTCTTCTGGCCTGAATCCTGAGGAAGTAGAGAAAGAGGAGCAAACTCAAATCTGCCATGAAGAATTCCCAGTTGATGAAGAAAACAAGATATTCTGAACCTAGACTAGACACAAGGGTAGGCAGAGGGCGAACTTCAATAAGGTGGGAATGGCCTGGGATGCCGGAAGGGAGCTCAGCTCAGTCAGCCTGAAGCCAGTCCTTGAGTCTTGGGAAGTTATTGAGAGCAAGATAAAGAGGGAGAAATTTGCACTAGAATGAAAGAATTCCTTGCAACACTTTCTGCTTTTTCTGCAAGCAGTTGGATGTAATCTTCTGAGTAATAAGTAATAGCTAGCCGGGCGCGGTGGCTCAAGCCTGTAATCCCAGCACTTTGGGAGGCCGAGGCGGGCGGATCACGAGGTCAGGAGATCGAGACCATCCTGGCTAACACGGTGAAACCCCGTCTCTACTAAAAATACAAAAAATTAGCCGGGCGTGTTAGCGGGCGCCTGTAGTCCCAGCTACTCAGGAGGCTGAGGCAGGAGAATGGCGTGAACCTAGGGGGTGGGGGTTGCAGTGAGCCGAGATCGCGCCACTGCACTCCAGCCTGGGGGACAGAGAAAGACTCCGTCTCAAAAAAAAAAAAAAAAAAAAAAAAAAAGTAATAGCTAATGTGTCAAATAGCGAAATGTGTCAAATATCAAGCGCCTGTTATGGACCAGAGACAGGGATATAAGAAAGTGATTATCAGCGGGGTGCAGTGGCTCACGCCTGTAATCCCAGCACTTTGGGAGGCCCAGGCAGGTGGATCTCCTGAGGTCAGGAGTTCGAGACCAGCCTGACCAATGTGGAGAAACCCCGTCTCTACTAAAAATACAAAATTAGCCGGGCGTGGTGGCGCATGCCTGTAATCCCAGCTACTCAGGAGGCTGAGGCAGCAGAATCGCTTGAACCTGGGAGGCGGAGGTTGCCGTGAGCGGAGATCGCGCCATTGCACTCCAACTTGGGCAACAAGAGCAAAACTCTGTCTCGAAAAAAAAAAAAAAAGACAAAGTGATTCTCTCTCCCTTTATGGAGCCAACATTCTACAGATGTCATCTCCCTTCATCTATTCAACCCTTTAAGCAGGTTATTAGCATCTCTGTTTTAGAAATAAGGAAACAAGGCTCAAAAGAGATTGGTAGGTAGCAGAAATATTACTGAAACCCAGGTGTCCTGCCTCTGAATCCTAACCTCACTCAGCCTGCTGCTTTACAACGTTCCTGATAAGCCATTCTCACATCTGTGCCTCCCCCACTTCCTGCTGATCCTCTCTCAGGAACAGAACTCAGGAGTCGAAACACTTTTTGTTCAGGCATCCTCTGAAAAGCTGGGAGTGGAGGTCTGGTGACCATTAAACACAATAGGGATGAAACATACTTGGTCTGTTTTCCATTTCCCACCCAAACTCAACATGGGACTGAATTTAAGCTGGCTTTATTGTGTGTGTGGTTTTTTTTTTTTAGCATGATACATCTTCTCATTTCCAACTATAGTACTGCTTTCACCATCTGTTTGTGATTTCTCTGTGGCAAACCTCTCAGATCCCCCTGAGAAGGGGCGTTGTTTACCACTCCTTTGTTGGTCTTCTCCTCTGTTGACATCTACTCAGCTTAAATCCCAGAGGGTTAAATTCCACAAATATTTACAGAAAAACTCCTTTGTTCAGGGTACTGAGCTGGACCCAGCAGGGAATTTAGGGGTAAGAGACATTCTTGCTTTGCCAAAAGCTTACAATCTAGTTAAAAAAAAAAAAAAAGAAGAAGAATAAAATAACTGACCTGAGAGATGCAGGTCTATGGGAATTCAGATGACAAAAGGATTGGGGAGAATCGAGAGGTTTTATAGTGGAGGCTGAATTTGAAATAGGAATTATGGACGATTAGTAGTTTTTCAGACAAGTGGTCAGAGAGCATTCTAGCTGAGAAGTGCCAGCATAAGCAAGGCATGGAGACTGGAGTGAGAACTACAGCTCAGCTGGAGCACAGGGAGTGGTCAGAGAAAAGGCTGGAAAAAGTATATTAGGACCTTTTAAGGAAAGCTTACTTTATCATATATCCTAAAAATAAAGATTTCCGGCCAAGCGCCATGGCTCATGCCTGTAATCCCAACACTTTGGGAGGGCGAGGTGGGTAGATCACCCGAGGTCAGGAGTTCAAGACCAACCTGGCCAATGTGTTGAAAGCCCATCTCTATCAAAAAATACAAAAATTAGCCTAGTGGAGCGCGCCTGTAGTCCTGGCTGCTTGGAGGCTGAGGCAGGAGAATCGCTTGAACCTGGGAGGTGGAGGTTGCAGTAAGCTGAGATTGTGCCACTGCACTCCAGCCTGGGCAATAGAGCTAGACTCTGTCTCGAAAGAAAGAGAGAGAGAGAGAGAGAAAAGGAAGGAAGGAAGGAAAGAGAGAGAAAGAAAGATTTCCTACATAACCACAAAAATTTACTGCACCTAAGAAAAAATTTTAGCAAAATTTTATAATATCAAATATCCAGGCCCTATGCAAATTACCCCAATAGAGGGAATTAACTAAAATATAATAAATGATTATGGGAGAGGCAATGGTAAGGAACTGTAGCCACCAAAGATATATGTAGTAATTTTTTTTAAAGCTCTATTTCCACCCCAACCCTGATCTACAGAAAAGTTATAAATAATCAATGAACACTGGAATATTTTTCATGCAGATTCACCAAGTGTTAACATTTTGCCACATTTACTTTCTTGCCTCGCTCTTGCTCTTTCTCCTTAAATATCTATATTCTAATTTAGCTGCCAGGCCAGGTAAATTGGGACAGAATTCTCAAAGCAGGATTTTAGGGATTAGCATTATATGGGTTTTCATTAGGAAGTGATCCAAAAGTAGTGATTTATTCATTGTTTCAACAAACATCTGTTTAGCATCTGTACACCCTGTTCCCTCAAGGGTCTTTCAATGGAAGAACACGCATGACACAGTATAAGTGCCCTAACATGTACCTGTTGCTTATGGCAACAAATTACTTTGGCCCCAGAGCACTGGGGTATGTTTCAGGGTGGTAACGCCTTTTCACTTTCAGAGTTGGAAGGTGAGGAAGTTTCTCTCAGTACCCCCCAACCCCCGACCCCACACCCTCCAAGACTTTTGGCCTTGAGCCTTTTGGGGATTGGGGAGATTGGTCTGCCCCAGTCATCCCTTACACTGACTCTAGACTGAGTTTTCTCTTTACTGTTTTTTTCTATCCTCTCCACCTAAGAAGAACCAAATTAGGGACAAAGGAAGGGAGGGGTAGCAGAAAGGAAGTTAAGAGCTGCACTTACCACTAAACAAGATGGTTTTGCAACTTTCTGGTAGAGAACAGTGTTTTGTTAGCGGGGAAGGGTGGAGCCAGGGAGGATGGCAGACTGCACATCCAGGGCTGGGCGGCAAGTGAGGTGTAGTTAGAGACAGATAGAAACAGATATGGCCAAACCAAACAGATATGGCCAAACCAAAAATATAAGCATTTACAGGCAAGGGAGCAAAACTAAACATAATGACAGTGAGTACCTATTGAGTGCTCTTTGTAGGGCAGCTCTGAGAAAGCAATTTACATGCAAAATGTCATTTAATCCTCCTGACAACTCCAGGAGATAAATATTATCTAATGGGGGAAAGGGAGTTCTGTAAACTGAGGCTCAGAAGTTTTAATGACTTGCCTGAAGACTTAACAGTCAGTAAGTAGGAAGGCCAAGATAGGAGCCCATATCTGTCTAACTCCAGAGTGCTTGATCTTATCCACTACAGCAAGAGCTCCAGGAATGAGACACAACCCCGGGATTAAGAATGGAGATACTGGCGGCCCGGTGGCTGATGCCTGTAATTCCAACACTTTGGGAGGCTGAGGTGAGCAGATCACCTGAGGTCAGGAATTCAAGACCAGCCTGGCCAACATGGCGAAACCCTGTCTCTACTAAAAATACAAAAATTCGCCAGGCGTGGTGGTGGGCGCCTGTAATCCCAGCTACTTGGGAGGCTGAGGCAGAAGAATCACTTGAGCCGGTGAGGCACAGGTTGCAGTGAGCTGAGATGGCATCACTGCACTCCAGCCTGGGCGACAGAGCAAGACTTGTCTCCAAAAAAACAAACAAAAAAAAGAATGGAGATATGAATCAGAGTCTCTCCACAGAACCTGCCACACTCCCCATATCTGGGCACTCTTGCATGGCATTCAAAGCCCTTCATAATGAAACTCCAGTCTCCCTTTCTAGCTTCATTCCCCACCACTCCCCATAATAGCCATGCTGAACCAGCTCGTGAAGCTGTGTACTCCTATGATTTTCCTGATGCTGTTGTCTCTAACTGGAATCCTCTTTCTACTCTCACCCTTTATACTCTATTTCTTTTTTCTTTTTCTTTCTTTTTTTTTCTTGAGACAGAGTCTTGCTCTTTCGCCTAGGCCGGACTGCAGTGGCGCTATCTCGGGTCACTGCAAGCTCCGCCTCCCGGGTTCATGCCATTCTCCTGCCTCAGCCTCCTGAGTAGCTGGGATTGCAGACACCCGCCACCATGCCCGGCTAATTTTTTGTATTTTTAGTAGAGACAGGGTTTCACCTTGTTAGCCAAGATGGTCTTGATCTCCTGACCTTGTGATCCACCCACCTCGGCCTCCCAAAGTGCTGGGATTACAGGCGTGAGCCACCGCACCCGGCCTTTTTTTCTTTTTTAATTTAATTTAATTTAACTTTTTGTTTTGTTTTTTGAGACAAAGTTTCACTCTGTTGCCCAGGCTGGAGTGCAATGGCGCAATCTTGGCTCACTGCGACCTCTTAACCGATTCTCCTGCCTCGGCCTCCCAAGTAGCTGGGATTGCAGGCGTGCACCACCACACCCAGCTAAATTTTTTTGTATTTAGTAGAGATGGGGTTTCACCATGTTGGTCAGGCTGGTCTCAAACTCCTGACCTCAGGTGATCCACCCACCTTGGCCTCCGAAAGTGTTGGGATTACAGGCGTAAGACGCTGCGCCCAGCCCCTATACTCTACTTCAATCTAGAAAATCCTACTCCAAGGCTCCACTCATTCAGTCCTATATCCTCTCCTATATCAGTCTTACTCTCCTTCCTGTTACAATTATTAAATATTTAGTTCCTGGATACTGAGAAATCCAAATGAACAAAGCAAGTACCTAAACCTGAAGGAGCGTATAGTTTAGGAGAATAAACAAATAGAAATAATAAAACAGGCCAGGCACGGTGGCTCACACCTGTAATCCCAGCACTTTGGGAGGCCAAGGCGGGCGGATCACCTGAGGTCAGGAGTTCGAGACCAGCCTTACCAACATGGATAAACCCTATCTCTACTAAAAATACAAAATTAGCCAGGCGTGGTGGCACATGCCTGTAATCCCAGCTACTCAGGAGGCTGGGGCAGAAGAATTGCTTGAACCTAGGAGGCAGAGGTTGTGGTGAGCAGAGATCGCACCATTGTACTCCAGCCTGGGCAACAAGAGCGAAACTCTGTCTCAAAATAATAATAATAATAATAGTAGTAATAAAACAACAATTGAACTGTATACAAGATACAGAAGTTGCAAGCACTTGGGAGGGAGTGAATAATCGATCAATGCGATGAAGTTGATGTGGTTAAGTATCACAAAAGATACAGAGTTGAACTGGGTTTTGTAAGATACTTGCCTGGCAGACAAGGTGAGGAAAGGCATTCTAGAAAGAGGGACCAGCATCTATGACGAGCAACAGTGTGGGTTATTCGGGAAACTAAAAAACTGTCAGGAAAGGAGACCTGCAGAGAGGAGGAATATGAGAGGTGAAGCTTAATGTAGGGTCAGATCCTTGGGACCTGCATGCATGCTAGAATTTGAACTATTACTTAAAAGATACATATTGGACTTTTTTTTTCCTTTTTTTGGGACAGTCTCCCTCTGTCACCCAGGCTGGAGTGCAGTGGCACAATCTTGGCTCACTGCAACCTCTGCCTCCCAGGCTCAAGTGATTCTCCTGCCTCAGCCTCCCGAGTAGCTAGGATTACATGCGTCTGCCACCACTCCAAGGCTAATTTTTTTTTTTTTGTATTTTTAGTAGAGATGGGGTTTTACCCTGTTAGCCAGGTTGGTCTCGAACTCCTGACCTCAAGTGATCCGCCTGCCTCGGCCTCCCAAGGCTGGGCGCGTGAGCCACCGCACCTAGCCCATATTGGGCATTTAATAAAAATGTGTTGAACAGATGAATGGGGAACCATTAGAAGATTTTAAGGAGCAGCAGCATAGCAGACCTACTGCGGCAGGCCAGGTAATAAATGGTGAGGGCCTAGACTAAGGCTGTGGCAGTGAGACCAGGGGAATAAGATGGTTTCTAGAGATGGACATGGCGAGGGATTCAATGAAGAGGATGAAGAAGTAGTTGAAGGCAACTCCTGAGATTCTAACTTGGACTTGGCAGGATGATGGTATCTCCTTCCAAGATGGGGGTTATAGGCAGAAGACTCAGGGCTTTCTTACTACATGTAATTGCCTGTTTATAAGTGAGTGTCCTATGAGAACAGAGACTGGGTCTTATTCATCCACATGTCTTTTGCGTTAGCACTGACATCAGTATGACGGTTTGGCTTCAGGTTTTCTAGTTGAGAAGCGATAGATATGGATAGCATTCAGGTCTAGCTGAGTTTCAAATGCATTATATCGGGGCCTCTCAAAGTTTTCCACAAAAGCCCCCATGAGAGAAGTGTCCCTGCCCAACCTCTCTAACCTCATCTATCTAGAGGAACCTATGGCTATAGCTGAAAACAGTCTCTCAAGTAAAAAATGTCTTCAAGGCTCACATTTTACTTAAAAGCCATGCACAGTTTACATTTTTCTCATCAATACTTGTTGTAATATAATGCTTTCCTCCTTCCTTCTCAAAAACCCACTTTAAACATTAATAACAGGCTGGGTGCTGTGGCTCACGCCTGTAATCCCAGCACTTTGGGAGGCCGAGGCGGGCGGATCAGGAGGTCAGGAGATCGAGACCATCTTGGCTAACAAGGTGAAAACCTGTCTCTACTAAAAATACAAAAAAACTTAGCCGGGCATAGTGGCGGGTGCCTGTATTGCCAAGCTAATCAGGAGACTGAGGCAGCAGAATGGCGTGAACCCGGGAGGCGGAGCTTGCAGTGAGCTGAGACTGTGCCACTGCACTCCAGCCTGGGTGACAGAGTGAGACTCCATCTCAAAAAAAAAAAAATTAGTAACAATGCCAGCCAGCCTGATGGCTTATGCCTATAATTGCAGCACTCTGGGAGGCTGAAGCAGCAGGATCACTTGAGCCCAGGAGTTCAGCCAGCCTGAGCAACATAGTGAGACCCTGTCTCTACAGAAAGTTTTTAAAAATTAGTGAGGTGTGGTGGTGTGAGCATGTGGTCCCAGCTACTGGAGAGGCTGAGGTGGGAGGATTGAGCCCAGAGAGGTTGAGGCTGTAGGAAGTTGTGATTGCACCACTGTACTACAGCCAGGGCAACAGAGCAAGATGCTGTCTCAAATAAAATAATAACAATAATAACAATGACATTCAGAAAGATATACCTTCTTTCTTTCTTTTTTTTTTTTGAGACAGAGTTTCGCTCTTGTTGTCCAAGCTGGAGTACAATGGCGCAATCTTGCCTCACTGCAACCTCTGCCTCCTGGGTTCAAGCGATTCTCCTGCCTAGCCTCCCCAGTAGCTGGGATTACAGGCATGCGCCACCATGCCCAGCTAATTTTGTATTTTTAGTAGAGACGGGGTTTCTCCATATTGGTCAGCCTGGCCTCGAATTCCCGACTTAAGGTGATCTGCCTGCCTTGGCCTCCCAAAGTGCTGTGATTACCGGCGTGAGCCACCGCACCTGGCCAGATACACCTTATTTCTTTTGAGCTTTATATTAATATATATCCTCTAGCTCACTACTACATATCCCTTAGAGCTACCTCTAATTTGAAAAGAACTACAAAACAGGATTGTTTTTTCAGCAGTTTGTTACATTCGTAATTCTTTTGGTCCAGTAAGAGTACAGCCCTTCAAGGCCAGGGGCAGTGGCTCACTCCTGTAATCCCAGCACTTTGGGAGGCCAAGGCGGGTAGATCATTTGTGGTCAGGAGTTCGAGATCAACCTGGCCAACATGATGAAACCCCGTCTCTACTAAAAATACAAAAATTAGCTGGGCGTGGTGGTGCACGCCTATAATCCCAGCTACTCAGGAGGCTGAGGCAGGAGAATTGCTTGAACCCGGGAGGCGGAGGTTGCAGTGAGCCGAGATCGTGCCACTGCACTCCAGCCTGGGCAACAGAGTGAGACTCCGTCTCAAAAATAAATAAATAAATAAATAAATAAATAAATAAATAAATAAGTACAGCCCTTGAGTTGTGAGATTCTTAACTGAAGCCAGGGTCATATGAGGTCATGTGTAAGAGAGACTTGACTATAACCTTACGGGCCTTTCTGACTTATATCCCTAGGTGCTGCAGAAATTGGGGAAAGCTGTAGAAACCAAAGATGAACGATTTGAACAAAGTGCTAACAGCTTCTACCAACAACAGGTAATCTGGAGGGTAGAGGAGGGAAGCGTGGAAGAAGAAAAGAGACATGAGGGCTGAGTGGCAGAAGAACAATAAGTTCTACAAACTGGCAAACATCTCCACCAAGCCACCCTCCCCCTAGGGTTAAGGGCTACAGGGTGACCTGCTGCTTATCCTTCCTCAGTGAACTAAAGGAATTTACTGGCCGCGCACAGTGGATCACCCCTATAATCCCAACACTTTGGGAGGGCGAGGCAGGCGGATCACCTGAGGTCAGGAGTTCGAGACCATCCTGGCCAACATGGTGAAACCCCATCTCTACTAAAAATACAAAAAAATTAGCTAGGCAGGGTGGCGTGCACCTGTAATCCCAGCTACTGGGCAGGCTGAGGCAAGAGAATCACTTGAACCTGGGAGGCAGAGGTTGCAGTGAACAGAGATCTTTCCATTGCACTCCAGCTTGGGTGACAAGAGTGAAACTCCATCTCAAAAAAAAAAAAACTAAAAATAAAAATAAAGAACTTACTTTTCTTGCTGCTGTCATTTTGGGGAACAGAGAAATGTTCTTTATTTATTTATTTATTTATTTATTTATTTAGGCTCACTGCAACCTCCACCTTCCAGGTTCAGGCGATTCTCCTGCCTCAGCCTCCCGAGTAGCTGAGATTACAGGCGTATGCCACCATGCTATGACAATTTTTTATTTTTATTTTTAGTAGAGACAGGGTTTCACCATGTTGGCCAGGCTGGTCTCAAACTCCTGACCACAGATGATCCACCCGCCTTGGCCTCCCAAAGTGCTGGTATTACGGGCATGAGCCACTGCACCTGGCCCACAAATTCTTTACTATATAAATATCAGTTAGTTGAATTATATAGAAAATAATTTTTAAAATTATAGTTAAATTATATAGAAAATAATTTTTAAAATTATATTAATGGGTTATTAGCTATCATCTAATTCAGTAGCTGAGTGTATATCGGAATCATTTGGGAAATATTTTTAAATGCAAGGTCTCTGGGAGTAGGGCCTGGGAATCTTACTTTTGAACTTTTTGTTGTTGTTACTGGTTTACCATCTTAGATCTGATAAACTTTATTTATTTATTTATTTATTTTTATTTTTATTTTTTATTTTTTATTTTTTATTTTTGAGACGGAGTCTGGCTCTGTCACCCAGACTGGAGTGCAGTGGCGCAATCTTGGCTCACTGCAAGCTCCGCCTCCCGGGTTCACGCCATTCCCCTGCCTCAGCCTCTCCGAGTAGCTGGGACTACAGGCGCCCGCCACCACGCCAGGCTAATTTTTTGTATTTTTAGTAGAGACGGGGTTTCACTGTGGTCTCGATCTCCTGACCTCGTGATCCGCCTGCCTCGGCCTCCCAAAGTGCTGGGATTACAAGCGTGAGCCACCGCGCCCGGCCTAAACTTTTTTTTTTAATGGAATATTTCAAATATGTACAAAGGCAGATAAACTTGTAAAATGAATTCACATGTACTCATCACTCAGCTTCCATAATGTATCCACTCATGGGCATTCATGTTTCACTGTGTCACCACTCACTTTATCCTATCTTTGATTATTATGAAACAAATTCTAGATATATCATTTCATTCGTCGACCTAAGTAACGAACAGAGGGAGGCTAAGAGAAAAGGGTATTTATGTGGGAATAGAGCATTGCAATGGGAATATGTGTACCATAGTAAACTATGAGGTATTCAGGGAGGTAAAGGAAGACATGTTTTCAAAGGAAAAAATGAGAAGGATTACATGATTCTTTGAAAATAATTATCGTTGGCTACAAAGATCAATAATAAGGGTGACACCAGTCCAAGGTTGAACAGGCAGTTGCTGGGCAGAAGTCCTTGCAGAAATGTTTTTTGTATAAGATTGTGATGGCCTTTGTGCAAGGTTGTGGTTTTCATAGGATCTTTTGTGATAATTCTTATCAGGCAAATAAGCATGAGAATGCTCTCTTCATAGCCTTCCCTGGCTCTATTATCAGAGATTTTTTTTTTTAACACTAGTGACTCCATTTTGATTCCAACAACATTTACACATCTATAAAAATCTCATTATCAGGCCAGGCGAAGTGGCTCACGCCTGTAATCCCAGCACTTTGGGAGGCTGAGGCGGGCAGATCACCTGAGGTCAGGAGTTCGAGGCCAGCCTGGCCAACATGGTAAAACCCCATCTCTACTAAAAATACAAAAATTAGCTGGGCGTGGTAGCACATGCCTGTAATCCCAGCTACTCGGGAGGCTGAAGCAGGAGAATTGCTTGAACCTGGGAGGCGGAAGTTGCAGTGAGCCGAGATCGAGATCGCACCACTGCACTCCAGCCTGGGTGACAGAGTGATACTCTGTCTCAAAAAGAAAAAAAAAAATTCACTATCAATCTCTAAAAATAGAACTCTTTTAAAATGTAGCCACAATACCATTATCATACCTCAAAATATTTTTCTATACAACATTTACTTGGCCAGGCATGGTGGCTTATGCCTGTAATACCAGCACTTTGGGAGGCCAAAGCAGGAGGATCAATTGAGCCTAGGAATTCAAGACCAGCCTGGGCAACATAGCAAGATCCTGTCTCTACAAAAAAATACAAAAATTAGCCAGGTATGTTAGCACATGCTTGTAGTCCCAGCTACCTGGGAGGCTAAGGTAGGAGGATCGCTTGACCCCAGGAATTCCAGGCTGCAGTGAGCTATGATCATACCACTGCATGCCAGCCTAGGCAGCAGAGCAAGACCTGGTCTCAAAAATGAATAAATAAATAAGTATAAATAAAATACGTACTCATTACAACAAATCAGAAAGTACATGGTTGCATGCAGTGGCTCACACCTCCCAGTGGGAGGCCGAGGTGGGAGGATTGCTAAGACTAGGAGTTTGAGACAAACCCAGCAACACAGGAGACCTTAACTCTACAAAAAATAAGAAAAATTAGCTGGGCATGGTGGCGCACGTCTGTGGTCCCAGCTACTGAGCAGTGAGCTGTGATTGTGCCACTGCACTCCAGCCTAAGCAACAGAGCAAGACCCTGTCTCAAAAAAAAAAAAAGCCCCTACATAAAGAAAAAAGAAAGAAATGAATTTAAAAATTAATAATAGGCCCAACATGGTGGCTCACACCTATAATCCCAGCACTTTGGGAGGCCAAAGTGCTGAGCTCAGAAGCTTGCGACCAGCTTGGGCAACATGGCAAAACCCCATCTCTACAAAAAATACAAAAATTAGCTGGTCATGGGGGTGTGCTCCTGTATTCTCAGCTACTTGAGAGGCTGAGGCAAGAGGACTGCCTGAGTCTCAGAGGTCTAGGCTACAGTGAGCTTTGTTTGTGCCACTGCACTCCAGCCGGGGTGACAAAGTGAGACCCTATCTCAAAAAAAAGGAAAAGAAAACAATATAAACAAAACAATTATGATTTTACATCTTCCTAAACTACAACAATGTTATTTTATATCTTTACAATTACTTTGCTATGTATGTGTATGATATCTAAGTATATCCACAATAAATAAATGTGAGATTTACTAAAGTGAGATTATTCCATGCATATGATTTTGCAACTTGCCTTTTTCACTTACCAATGTCATACAAATCTTTTCAGATATTTCAGATTAAATATTCCACTAAAATGTAAGTTTTATTTTTTTATTTATTTATTTTTTTTTTTTTTGAGACGGAGTCTCGCTCTGTCGCCCAGGCTGGAGTGCAGTGGCGCAATCTCGGCTCACTGCAAGCTCCGCCTCCCGGGTTCACGCCATTCTCCTGCCTCAGCCTCTCCAAGTAGCTGGGACTACAGGCGCCCGCCACCACGCCCGGCTAATTTTTTTGTATTTTTAGTAGAGACGGGGTTTCACCGTGGTCTCGATCTCCTGACCTCGTGATCCGCCCACCTCGGCCTCCCAAAGTGCTGGGATTACAAGCGTGAGCCACCGCGCCCGGCCTAAAATGTAAGTTTTAGTGCTATCTTTTAAAAAAACTAGAATCATTTCTTTTTTTTTTTTTTTGAGACGAAGTCTCGCTCTTTCACCCAGGCTGGAGTGCAGTGGCGCGATCTCGGCTCACTGCAGGCTCCGCCCCCCGGGGTTCACGCCATTCTCCTGCCTCAGCCTCCCGCGTAGCTGGGACTACAGGTGCCTGCCACCTCGCCCGGCTAATTTTTGTATTTTTAGTAGAGACGGGGTTTCACCGTGTTAGCCAGGATGGTCTCGATCTCCTGACCTCATGATCCGCCCGCCTCGGCCTCCCAAAGTGCTGGGATTACAGGCGTGAGCCACCGCACCCGGCCGAATCATTTCTTAATATCACAAAATATCCTGTCAGTGTTCAAATTCCCGATTGTGTCTTCATGCTTTTTATGGTTTGTTTAAATCAGCAACTCACTGACATGTTTTAAGTTTCTTAGATTTAAGGTCATATCTCTTAATCTATATTCTAATCCCTCCCTTCTTGTAGCTTATTTGTTAATGATACTAGGTTGTTTGTCCTGCAGTTTCCTATAGTGTATATTTTGCTGATTGAATTCCCATGATATTGTCTAATATGTTCCTATGTCTTCCATATTTTCTATAAATGAATAGACTTAGAGGCTTGATGAGATTCAGGTTTTTGTTTTAATGGCAAGAATACTTAGTAGGTGTTATTGTATTCTTCCATCAGGAGGCACATAAAGTCTGGTTGTCCCTTTTTTTTTTTTTTTTTTTTGAGATGGAGTCTTGCTCTGTCGCCCAGGCTGGAGTGCAGTAGCGCAATCTCGGCTCACTGCAAGCTCCGCCTCCCAGGTTCACCCCATTCTCCTGCCTCAGCCTCTCCAAGTAGCTGGGACTACAGGCACCCGCCACCACGCCCGGCTAATTTTTTTTTTGTATTTTTAGTAGAGACGGGGTTTCACCGTGGTCTCGATCTCCTGACCTCGTGATCCGCCCGCCTCGGCCTCCCAAAGTGCTGGGATTACAAGCGTGAGCCACCGCACCCGGCGATTGTCTCCTTTTTTGTGTGATGTTAATAGTAAAGTAACAGCATATAAGTTGCAGGGCCAGGATTTGGACTTAAACTCAAGCTTTTTTCACTGTGCCTCACTAGGAGGCCTCTCTGGGCCTCTTCTCAACTCTTCTTACTGTTCTATTTCCAACTCCAGGATGAAAAGAAGAAAAATCAGTAAGTTAACACGCACTGTGGAAGGTTTCTGATTCTTGGCCCATTCTGTCCCTTTGTCCTCTCTCTAAGAGCAGATGTGTAGGTAGAAAAGGTAAGAGATAAAGAAGTGCCATCAGGAAGAACAAGATCTGATGGGACAAACCCCTCAGAATTCCCTGTGGAAGCCCACCATTTAAACATCACTTAAGGGGAGAAAATATGTTTGAGAAATGAAATGGAGTTAGGTTGGAAATAAGGAAAAGCTTCTACTGGGTGCAGTGGCTCATGCCTGTCATCCCAACACTTTGGGAAGCTGAAGCGGAAGGGCCAGGGGTTCAAGACCAGCCTGGGCAACATAGTGAGACCTTGTCTCTATAAAAAAAAAAAAAAAAATAAGGAAAACTTCTTGACTGAGAGAATGATACACCTATAATAAGTGCTGATTGAACATGCTTTTGAAATTCTCTTTTTGGTAAATTCATTTAACAAACATTTTATGAGCACCTGCTGTGTGCCAGGAACTGTGTTTGGTGCTGGGACTTCAACATGAATGAGACAACCTGCCTGCCCTCAAGGCTCTTAGTTTATGGAGGAAGACAGTGACAGTACAGTCACATCTGACCTGGGGACCTGGGGTGGCAAAGACACACAGTAGGAAAAAGGACAAGGTCAAGGATTTTTTTTTCTTTTTGTGAAGACGAGGTCTCACTATGTTGCCCAGGCTGGTCTCAAACTCCTAGGCTCAAGCAATCCTTCTGCCTCTGATACCTTGAGTGCTGGGATTACAGGTGTGAGTGAAGTGTTCCAGAAGTTGAACTGGTTGGTCATGTGCCCTATCCCTCATCCACAGTCAGCTTGCAGGTAAACTTTTTATAATAGCTTATCCTATCAATACCAAACTTCCTAGCTTAATTTCAAAGTCTTGCCACTTGCCCACATTCCTGATCACATTTCTTTTCTTTTTTGTTTTTGTTGTTGTTTTGTGTTTTTAGTAGAGACGGGGTTTCACCATGTTGGCCAGGCTGGTCTCGAACTCCTGCCCTCAAGTGATCCACCCACCTTGGCCTCCCAAAGTGCTGGGATTACAGGCGTGAGCCACGGCACCCAGCCCTGATCACATTTCTTCTATAGGTAATTTTTCTTTCAGGCTCTGCTTGCTTCCCTCTTTTCCTTCTCTTCAGAGTGTATTACATAGGAAGGATTATTTTCCTCAAGCAACACTTTAACCTGTTAGTTTTGGTAGTGACAGCTGCTTCCAATTCTTTACCTTTAAAATCAAATCTAATAATCTAGCTTCATATTTCCCTCCTGGATCTACTTTAAACAAAGCACTTTCAACACTTAATCACTTCAACACTTGGGCATGCTATTTACACTTGTTTTGCTGAGTGTCTGAGCCAGTTTTTCTCCAGAAAGTAGGGAACCCCAGGACAAGAACTTTCTCCATCCTCAGTACCCCAGTCTCTTAAGACCTAGCTCTGTCCACCTGACTGCTCAGGACAAGCTTCTGGTGTGAGTGGTTCATTAACTGAGGGTTGGGACTGTTTGTATAATGGGTGGGAAGGACTGACTCAGACTCTTTATGGCAATGCCAAGAATTTGGCAAGGATTCAGAGAGCAGAAGTGATAAAATCATAAGATTTACAGCTAGAACTGGCCTTACCCTGCATTTACAGATGAAGAAATGGAAGGCAGAGAAGTGGAGTAACTTGCTAGTTGGTGGTAAAGCCAAGTTTCTTGACTCCCAGACAAGCGAGAACCCAAGACTGGTCAGGAAAGGAGAAAGATGTTGGGATTATTCAGCCTGGATATATTCCAGGGGAGGACAGATAGGTCAGAGAAAGAAAATGATACCTGTTGCTGACCTGTCTCCCCTCTCCTCCCCCACTCCACACCACTACACCCCCCAACACACACACACACTCACTCTCACACTCATACTTCATCTTCTCAAAAGAAAGAGCAAGAGAATAAAGGAGAACTTTGTAACTAAAAGGCTTCATTCTAAAACACAGAAATGGAGCTGGGCTTTTGTGAGCTGCAGTGGAAAGCAGAAGGCATTCATTTTCTGGGCTGTGACAGAGTACCCCCTAGTATTCAACACTGTGCATTTATGCATGGTAGCCTTGATTACTGATCTGATTTTTCACGTCAGATGATAACTAATGGGAAAAAATTAGGAATTTTATTTGTACAAATTGTGCAAGGTAATTTTTTTTTTTTTTTGAGACAGAGTTTCGCTCTTGTCACCCAGGCTGGAGTGCAGTGGTGTAATCCCAGCTCGCTGCAACCTCTGTGCCCCCAGGTTCAAGCGATTCTCCTGCCTCAGCCTCCTAAGTAGCTGGGATTACAGGCGTATACTACCACGCCCAGCTAATTTTTGTATTTTTAGTAGAGAGGGGGTTTCACCATGTTGGCCAGGCTGGTCTTGAACTCCTGACCTCAGGTGATCTACCCGCCTCGGCCTCCCAAAGTGGTGGGATTATAGTGGGTGGGCCACCGCACCCAGCCTGTGCAAGGTAATTTAACAGTTTTTATTACTTTATTATATTTATTTTTGAAATAAAATTTTCGTGGTGAAGTAAAAAACTGAGTCCTTTTTTTCCTTCAAGAAAGAATTTTAAAGTCTTGTTAATTTTTTTTTTTTTTTTTTTTTTTGAGTCGAAGTTTCACTCTGTCGCCCAGGCTAGAGTACAGTGGCGCGATCTCGGCTCACTGTAACCCTCCACCTCCCGGGTTCAAGGCATTCTCCTGCCTCAGCTTCCCAAGTAGCTGGTATTACAGGTGTATGCCACCACACCCAGCTAATTTTTGTATTTTTAGTACAGACAGGGTTTCACCATGTTGGCCAGGCTGGTCTCGATCTCCTGACCTCAAGATCTGCCCGCCTCGGCCTCCCAAAGTGCTAGGATTACAGGTGTGCATCACTGCGCCCGGCCAAGCCTTGTTCATTTTTATAATCCCAAAACTTTTTCAAGGCTCTTTAAAATCTTGATTATCACCTTTTCAAAATTCTCAAACTTCTACCTACCTCCCTTATCCACATTTAAAAGATGTTGTATACATTTAACATGTTAGGCTAAGCTTTTTTCTATAAATGAAAAAGCAAGGAGGAAGTGAGATATCCTTTCTGGTAGATGCTGAGTGTTTCTGAATTTTGTTAACTGACTGAATCTGTCTCCAATATGCTATTGAAAGTGCTTTCTCAAGGTCACCAGTGACCCATTACCAAATCCAGTGAATTTTACCAATTCTTCCTGCATTCTAACGTCTCTGTAGCATCTGACACTTCCTTGATTGGTTTTGTTTTTTAGACAAAGTCTGCTGTGTCGCCCAGACTGCAATGCAATGGTGCAATTGCAGCTCACTGCAGCCTCCACCTTCCGGGTTCAAGTGATTCTCCTGCCTCAGCCTCCTGAGTAGCTGAGATTATAGGTGCATGCCACCACGCCTGGCTAATTTTTGTATTTTTAGTAGGGACAGGTTTCACCATGTTGGTCAGGCTGGTCTAGAACTCCTGACCTCGTGATCCGCCCGCCTTGGCATCCCAAACTGCTAGGATTACAGGCGTGAGCCACTGCGCCCGGCCTCTCCCATATTTTTTATTTTTATTTTTATTTATTTATTTATTTTTGAGATGGAGTTTTGCCCTCGGCTTACTGCCACCTCTGCCTCCTGAGTTCAAGCGATTCTCCTGCCTAAGCCTGCCAAGCAGCTGGGATTACAGGCGCCCGCCGCCACACCCTGCTAATTTTTTGTATTTAGTAGAGATGGGGTTTCACCATGTTGGTCAGGCTGGTCTGAAACTCCTGACCTCAGGTGATCCACCTGCCTTGGCCTCCCAAAGTGCTGGGATTACAGGCGTGAGCCACCGTGCCTGGCCCCATAATTTTTTATACTTTTGTTTTTTGTTTTGTTTTGAGACGGAGTCTGGCTCTGTCGCCCAGGCTGGAGTGCAGTGGCGTGATCTCGGCTCACTGCAAGCTCCGCCTCCCGGGTTCATGCCCGTTCTCCTGCCTCAGCCTCCCAAGTAGCTGGGACTACAGGCGCCCGCCACCACGCTAATTTTTTTGTATTTTTAGTAGAGACGGAGTTTCACCGTGTTAGCCAGGATGGCCTCAATCTCCTGACCTTGTGATCTGCCCGCCTCGGCCTCCCAAAGTGCTGGGATTACAGGCGTGAGCCACCACGCCCGGCCAATTTTTTACACTTTTGGTATCATCAATAGTCTGTCAAGTAATGAATACAGCAAATAACAAATGAACAAATTCACAACAAGTATTTTATGGTGTACTGAATGATGCAGCTTGGCTTTCAAGTACAACATCCCCTGAACTGGTCTGTTCTGATCTGTAGGCTGGCTCCCTAGAGTACCCTTGAAGTGGGCTGCACCTCTCAGTCCATCCCTACAGTCCACAGTCCTGAAGACAGGTGCCAGAATGTCAGATGTCTGGCCTTAAATTCCCAACCAACTCTTCAAAATGAGTTTACACGTAGGAGGGAGACCAAAATGGGAAGAGGGTCTAAACACCATAAGGAACAATTGAGGAAACCTGTGAGAAAGGCTTGGTCAAGGGCACATGCAAGTTGTCTTCAAGCATGTGTGGAAGAGAAATTAGATCTACTCTATGAGTACAGAAGGCCAACCCAAGACTAATAGGAAAAAGTTTGTTTGTTTTGAGATGGAGTCTTGCTCTGTCACCGAGGCTGGAGTACAATGGTATGATCCGAGCTCAGCTCACTTCAGTCTTCGCCTCCCAGGTTCAAGCGATCCTCCTACCTCAGCCTCCTGCGTAGCTGGGACTACAGGTGTGCGCCACCACACCCGGCTAAAATTTGTATTTTTACTAAAGACAGGGTTTCACCATTTTGACCAGGCTGGTCTCGAACTCCTGACCTCAAATGATCCGCCAGCCTTGGCCTCCCAAAGTGCTGGGATTATAAGCGTGAACTACCACTCCCAGCCAGAAAAAGTTTTAACAGAGCTAGTTTAAAATCAAGTGATACTGTCTCAGGCAAGATGTTAGTTTCCAGTTTCTGGAAGTATTTGAGAAGCAGAGGCTAAATGAACATTTGTCAGAGTTATAACAAAAGCAGTTCATCTATCAGATTGAGATTTAAACTTCCAAGTCTAAATAATACCTTCCTCTCCTTTTTTAGAGGGAGGAGGAACCCTTGTCTGAACTCGGGGTTCCTAGCCTAAAAAAAGATTTTGGACACAGGAGCAAAGATGGAAGCAGGGATAGATAGAGCTATAGATGAAGACATTCGGGGTGGCACAGGAGAAGCAATGATGAGGCTCTTTGGAGTAGCATAAAAGGTGACTGATGGAAGGGAAGGGTAAAGTGAGGCAAGTCAGAGAAGGATATTGGGGAGGAAAGGAATGTCTGTGTGAGGGTTCAGAGAAAGAAGAAGGCCTGGTGTCTGCAAAAAATGGTAGCACTTTACCCAGAGAGGAGGGTACAAGCCAGAGAATCGCATAGATAGTGTTACATGGAAAACACTTACATTTCAACAGTGGAGCTTGGGTATAGGCTCTTGTTCACTGGAAGGAAGAACGCCAGTGTAATGGGAGCTTTAGTAAGCCCCCATCTTACAAACTAACACAAAAGAGACCACCTACAACATGTTGGTAAAGAAAGTAAAGGCTAACTTATAACAATTGTGAATATTTGGAGAAATTCTAGGTGTGATTTCTGCTCTTTTTTTTTTTTTTGAGACCGAGTCTCGCTCTGTCGCCCAGGCTGGAGTGCAGTGGCGCAATCTCGGCTTACTGCAAGCTCTGCCTCCCGGGTTCACGCCATTCTCCTGCCTCAGCCTCTCCGAGTAGCTGGGACTACAGGCACCCGCCACCACGCCCGGCTAATTTTTTTGTATTTTTTAGTAGAGACAGGGTTTCACCGTGGTCTCAATCTCCTGACCTCGTGATCCGCCCTCCTCGGCCTCCCAAAGTGCTGGGATTACAAGCGTGAGCCACCGCGCCCGGCCACTGCTCTTAACCTACTTTTGACTTAGACATCTGGAGCATCTTTTGAAATATTAATCTCTTTAGTTACCAGATGTACTTTTGTCTTTCAGGCAGAAGGCCACAAGCTGTACAAGGACCTGAAGAACTTCCTCAGTGCAGTCAAAGGTGGGCATTGCAGCATGGGAGAATCCAGAGGGCATTTATACAGCTACTAGGAGATTTGGGGGTGGAAAACAACCGCCATACCCCCAGGTTTTTGTCATTTTATCATTTGTCTACTCTTGACTCCTGGAACTTTGTGGGCTGAGGAAGAGTGACTTTTTCTTTCAGCCCCATCCAGCTTTCCTCACTTATATAACCTAAACCTTCTGAGTTTGTCCTTCTGAATTGGAACCACTGATTTGTCACCCATGTGATTACACCAACTACTGTTGGGGAAACATGATGGTGGGACTGAATTCTCTCCTTTCAGTGATGCATGAAAGTTCAAAAAGAGTGTCAGAAACCCTGCAGGAGATCTACAGCAGCGAGTGGGACGGTCATGAGGAGCTGAAGGCCATCGTAGGGGTAAGAGTGGCTTGGGTTTTACAACTTGTTGGCACTTACTCCTGTTTGCATCTCAACCTCAGCTTAGCTTCTCTATCCAAGAAAATAGGAAAACAAAGGAGCCAGTTCACACTGTGCATTTGTGTAGCCTCAGTCACTGGGTGGTAGGAAGAAGCTACAACTGTTAAGGTAAAAACAAGTTTTCCCTAATCTGTGGATCCCTCTAATTTTGACCCTCTTCTCCTCTTTAAAACATTATGGGAAGTTTTACCTCCTGAACATTGGTTGTTTTTTAAAACAAACTTCATACAGTTATACACTCTTAAACTTTCCCATCTAAGCTCTGGAGTCCAAGGCTTTGACCTTGTGCCCTGTCCTTAATCTCCGAATGTATGTTCAGACTCCCATAGAGCAGTTCCTTGGGGTAGGGGCTGTCTCTTTTCTTCCTCTGACTAGTCCCCAGAATCCAACATAGTATTCTAAATACAATGCTACAAAAAAGGTTTTTGCAGGGAGAATTTGGGTATTTCCCTGGTAGGCAGTTGTTGTTGGGAAGTGGAGCCTTCACCAGCCTCTGACTCTATCCCACAGAATAATGATCTCCTTTGGGAAGACTATGAGGAGAAACTGGCTGACCAGGCTGTGAGGACCATGGAAAACTACGTTGCCCAGTTCAGCGAAATTAAGGTACTCGATGTATAGAATCAAGGCTGGGTTGTGGATGACCCATCCAGGTTAGAGAACATATTGGATTAAGCATTATAAGTAGAATTAGAGGTCACGATTAAGAATGAAGTTTGGGTAAGTTAGGAGAAAGATTAAGGTTGAGGGTTAGACAAGAGGTTAGGATAGAAGGTTGGAAGTGGTGTGAAGTTTATGTTTAAACTTAGATTTCAAGGCTGGATGCAGTGGCTCACACCTGTAATCCCAGTACTTTGGGAGGCCGAGGCAGGAGAATCACTTGAGCCCAGGAGTTCGAGACCAGCCTGGTCTGACATTCTGGATTCTGGATTCGTGGCAAAACCCTCTCTCTACAAAAAATACAAAAAAATATAGTCATGCGGTGGTGTGTGTCTGTAGTCCCAGCCACCCTAGGAGGCTGAGGTGAAGGATCACTTCAGCCGGGGAGGGAGAGGTTGCAGTGAGCCGAGATCATGCCACTGTGCTCCAGCCTGGGTGACAGAGGCTGGTCTGGTGTCTCAAAATAAGTAAATAAATAAAATAAACTTAGATTTCAGTGAGCTATATTTGGGCTGATTTCTAATTAGATCCAAGTAAGAGGCACCCCTTTTAGCTGTGAGAAACAGCTGATGGCACTAAAGATGTTTATTGTATAGAAGAGGAAACATGGAGCAATCAAATAGTTATCTTCAAATATTTGAAAATCTGTTAGGTAAAACAGGAATTCAACCTATTCTAAACTGTTCCAGAAAGCAGAATTAGAATTCATCTATTCATTCAGCTAGTTTTTTTTTTTTTTTTTTTTTTGAGATAGAGTCATGCTCTGTTGCCCAGGGTGGAGTGCAATGGCGCGGTCTTGGCTCACTGCAACCCCTGCCTCCCGGGTTCTAGGGATTCTCTCGCCTCAGCCTCCTGAGTAGCTGGGATTACAGGCATGCGTCACCACGCCCAGCTAATTTTTGTATTTTTAGTGGAGACAGGGTTTCTCTGTGTTGTCCAGGCTGGTCTCAAACTCCTGACATCAAGTGATCCGCCCACGGCCTCCCAAAGTGCTGGGATTGCAGGTGTGAGGCACTGCACCCGGCTCTAGTATTTATTAAACACCTACTCTGTCAAGCACTGTGCTGATTCAGAGGAAGAAGTTAGAAGGAGGCTGGCTTAAGTTCCTAATAGTTAAAGCTTTCCAAAAATGAAATGAAATAGACTCAAAGATACTGAGTTGTCTGTTCTTTGTGAAGTCAAACTACTTCTTATCTTGGATGTTATAGAGAAGCCTCGTGGTATTGTATGGGAAGTTGGACCAGATAATTGCCAAGATCTTTTCAAATTCTGTGACTGAGAGAATGAAACGGTTCAATGACATAGTTTGTTTCTCACTGGTATAATTTATAGTTTGGATAAGGCTGAGTAGACTTTCTCTCAGTGGTCATAGTAATTTATAGCTTTTACTGTGTTTTAGAGCTTTCAAAGCACTTTGTACTCAGTATTCGATCTTTCAAATAACAGTTGTATAAGGGGAGATGGGGCTACTGAGACTCCAAAAGAGATGTGCCTTGCCACCGGCCACAGGCTAATGAATGGCAGATTTGGGACTAATTCCCAAAAATCCAGACTTTCACTTTCATGTGATTCTCAAGGCCATTTCTCCTGGAGGCTGAACCAGTTTATAATGGGTTCATAGGAAATATTAAAATTTAATACAGGGGGAGGTGGAGGTGGAAATATATATGTATTTAATTATATATCTATTATATATATATAATTAATACAGATTTCCACATGCTCTGTAGAACTCTATCTCCCTCTGAGAATCCCCCATTCTTCCCAGATACTGAGGGAGACCCCATGGGCACAAAACCCTATTAGAAAGTGAAATTTGGGCTGGGTGCGGTGGCTCACGCCTGTAATCCCAGCACTTTGGGAGGCCGAGGTGGGCATATCACATGAGCCCAGGAGTTCGAGATCAGCCTGGCCAAGATGGCAAAATCCCATCTCTACTAAAAATACAAAAATTAGCTGGGCTTGGTGCACACGCCTATAATTCCAGCTACCTGGGAGGCCAAAGCACAAAAATTGCTTGAATCTGGGAGGCAGAGGTTGCAGTGAGCTGAGATCGCACCACTGCACTCCAGCCTGGGCAACAGAGCAAGACCTTGTCTCAAAAAAAACAAAAGCAAAAAACAACAAAAGTGAAATTGGATAGTAGGACGCAAGAATCTTGCTCTCTGTTTTGGTATTCTGTGACCTACATCCTGGCCACTGAAAAGTGGGTATCCACACCCTTTCTCATTACCCTGGGTCAGGAGAGAATTGCCAAGCGGGGTCGGAAACTCGTGGACTATGACAGTGCCCGACATCACCTGGAGGCAGTGCAGAATGCCAAGAAGAAAGATGAGGCCAAGACTGCCAAGGTAAAACAAAAACAACAACAAAAACTGGTAAACTCTTCCTGTTCTCCTTCTCCCCGTGGTGGTAGCAGGTGGGTGGGCCAACATGGGTATAGGAAATTATAAATTCAGCATCTAGTGTCCTAAAGGAAATCTGTTTCTTCTGACCCTGATGCTGTAAGGATAGTCAGAGTCTTGAGGCTGGGGAGAGCATGGTCAGGGGAAGAAGAGGGATGGCTCCTAGAAAGCCTAGTGCCTACAAAAATGCAGAGGATGAAGGAGGCATGCTGTGGTACTGGGTTCAGAATTGAGGGAAATTGTCTTGTCTCTTTTACCACCTAGGCAGAGGAAGAGTTCAACAAAGCCCAGACTGTGTTTGAAGATCTGAACCAAGAACTACTAGAGGAGCTGCCTATTCTTTATAATAGGTAATGACTGAAATTCAGAAAAGGTGCCTTTCTTTCACACAAGGCACCTTGTGTGCCTTGACAGTAGGTAGATAAAAGTGTTTTAGATTTAAATTCCCACACTGCCCCCCCCGCTTTTTTTTTCGAGACAGGGTCTCACTCTGTCACCCAGGCTAGAGTGCAGTAGCACTCAATCTCAGCTCACTGCAACCTCCACCTCCCTAGTTCAAGTGATTGTTGTGCTTCAGCCACCTGAGTACCTGGGATTACAGGCATGTGCCACCATGCCTGGCTAATTTTTTTGTGTGTTTTTAGTAGAGATGGGGTTTCACCATGTTGCCCAGGCTGGTCTCGAACTCCTGGCTTCAAGTGATCCCCCTGCCTTGGCCTCCCAAAGTTCTGGGATTACAGGCATGAGCCACCATGCCCAGCCAAATTTTCCACATTTAAAGAGAAATCTGAGCAGAAACTCCATTTGTATCCTTTTTTTCTTTTTATTGTACAAGATATGCATTAATAAATTGTGGTCAGAATATTTTATATTGTCACTTATTAGTGTACATAGGGTGGAGCCTTTTTAATGAACACATGTATTCTAAAACATTATGTGACTCCTAATTAAAATGAAATTGAAATTTTATTTTTTATTTTATTTTATTTATTTATTTATTTTGAGACAGGGTCTCACTCTGTCACCCAGGCTGGAGTGTGGCTCACTGTAACCTGTGCCTCCCGGGTTCAAGCAATTCTCCCACCTCAGCTTCCTGAGTAGCTGGGACTACAGGCACGGGCCACCACACCTGACTAATTTTTGTTTTTGTTTGTTTGTTTGTTTTGTTTTGAGACAGAGTCTCACTCTCTTGCCAAGCTGGAGTGCAGTGGCACAATCTTGGCTCACTGCAACCTCCTCCTCCCAGATTCAAGAGATTCTCCTGCCTCAGCCTCCCAAGTAGCTGGGACTACAGGCGCATGCCACCTAGTCCAGCTAATTTTCTGTATTTTAGTAGAGACAGGGTTTCACCGTGTTGGCCAGGATGGTCTCAATCTCCTGACCTTGTGATCCGCCCTCCTCAGCCTCCCAAAGTGCTGGGATTACACACGTGAGCCACCGTGCCTGGCCATTTTTCTATTTTTTGACAGGTTTCACCCTGTTGGACAGGCTGGTCTCAAACTCCTGACCTCAAGTGATCTACCTGCCCCAGCCTCCCAAAGTGCTGGGATTACAGGCATAAGCCACCGTGCCTGGCCCAGAAATGAAATTTAATACAGTTTCTTTAAAAGTATACTTCCTTGATTCACTTATAGGAGAATTCCATTAATGTACATACAGGCACAGAAGTCATCCTGTATTGCATAAAGGGAAAGAATAATTACTTACTGTAATAATTATAATTAGATAGCCTTATATTTATATAGCCCTTTAAAAAATTATTCAAAGCCCTTTCATGTCTGCTCAGCCCTTCGAGAGCCCAAATCAGATAACTCCATGAAACTGTTAAACTTTGGTGTCCACCTGAGCTGATACTGTCTCCCCTGGCCTTCCTGCTCCTAAGAATCAGGTGTGTTCCTGGCCCAGCTCTGATGAGTCCAGATCCCAGAACATCCTGAGTATGGGATGTGGGACAGCTTTTTTTTTTTATTTTTTTAATTTTTTTTATTTTTATTTTTTTTTATTAATTTTTGCATACAAAAACAATAAACATTTTCTAAAAATACATACAAACAAAAAGATGCGTATCAAACATATTAGGAAGGTTGCACATGGGAAGTCGGGGAATAGAAATGGGGGGTGGGAGTTAAAATAAATGAGAGAGGGACTTTATATGGATCAGTGATAATAACTCAATCCTCTATTTGACAAAGAAGAGGGAGAAGGAGGAGGAAGAAAAGGAAAGTGGGATAAAGGATCAGAAAGGGAAGAAAATAGAAAAAATTAGAGTATGACTCCAGGGTAGACCTGTTTTGTTGTCACTGAGTTGGTTGGTTGGTTTGTCTGTTGTATTCTTCATGTTTCGCCAAGTTGGCCAGACTGGTCTCGAACTCCTAGCCCGAAGTGATCAACCCGCCTCGCCCCCCAGAGTGCCGGGACCACAGGCGTGAGCCACCACGTCCAGCCCCCACATTGCTTCTGGCCTCCGTGGTAGACCTCCCAGACGGAGCGGCCAGGCAGAGGAGCTCCTCACTTCTACCCAGACACGGGGCGGCCGGGCAGAGGGGCTCCTCACTTCCCAGACGGAGCGGCCAGGCAGAGACGCTCCTCACTTCTTCCCAGACGATAGGTGGCCGGGCAGAGGCACTCCTCACTTCCCAGACGATGGGTGGCCGGGCAGAGGCGCTCCTCACTTCCCAGACGATGGGTGGCCGGGCAGAGGCGCTCCTCACCTCCCAGACGATGGGTGGCCGGGCAGAGGCGCTCCTCACTTCCCAGATGGGGCAGCCGGGCAGAGGCGCTCCTCACTTCCCAGATGGGGCAGCCGGGCAGAGGCGCTCCTCACCTCCCAGATGGGGCAGCCGGGCAGAGGCGCTCCTCACTTCCCAGATGGGGCAGCCGGGCAGAGGCGCTCCTCACTTCCCAGACGATGGGTGGCCGGGCCGAGGCGCTCCTCACCTCCCAGGCGATGGGTGGCCGGGCAGAGGCGCTCCTCACCTCCCAGACAATGGGTGGCCGGGCAGAGGCGCTCCTCACTTCTTCCCGGACGGGGCGGCCGGGCAGAGGCGCTCCTCACTTCTTCCCGGACGGGGCGGCCGGGCAGAGGCGCTCCTCACTTCTTCCCGGATGGGGCGGCCGGGCAGAGGCGCTCCTCACTTCTTCCCGGACGGGGCGGCTGGGCAGAGGCGCTCCTCACTTCTTCCCGGACGGGGCGCCCGGGCAGAGGCGCTCCTCACTTCTTCCCGGACAGGGCGGCCGGGCAGAGGCGCTCCTCACTTCTTCCCAGACGGGGCGGCCGGGCAGAGGCACTCCTCACCTCCCAGACGATGGGTGGCCGGGCAGAGGCGCTGCTCACTTCCCAGACGATGGCTGGCCGGGCAGAGGCACTCCTCACTTCCCAGACGGGGCGGCCGGGCAGAGGCGCTCCTCACTTCCCAGACAGGGCGGCCGGGCAGAGGCGCTCCTCACTTCCCAGACGGTGGGCGGCCGGGCAGAGGCGATCCTCACTTCCCAGACGATGGTTGGCCGGGCAGAGGCGCTCCTCACCTCCCAGATGGGGTGGCCGGGCAGAGGCGCTCCTCACTTCTTCCCGGATGGGGCGGCCGGGCAGAGGCGCTCCTCACTTCTTCCCGGACGGGGCGCCCGGGCGGAGGCGCTCCTCATTTCTTCCCGGACGGGGCGGCCGGGCAGAGGCGCTCCTCACTTCCCAGACGGGGCAGCCGGGCAGAGGCGCTCCTCACTTCTTCCCGGACGGGGCGGCCAGGCAGAGGCGCTCCTCACTTCCTCCCGGACGGGGCGGCCAGGCAGAGGCACTCCTCACCTCCCAGACAATGGGAGGCCAGGCAGAGGCGCTCCTCACTTCCCAGACGATGGCTGGCCGGGCAGAGGCGCTCCTCACCTCCCAGATGGGGCGGCCGGGCAGAGGCGCTCCTCACTTCTTCCCGGATGGGGCGGCCGGGCAGAGGCGCTCCTCACTTCTTCCCGGACGGGGCGCCCGGGCAGAGGCGGTCCTCACTTCTTCCCGGACGGGGCGCCCGGGCGGAGGCGCTCCTCATTTCTTCCCGGACGGGGCGGCCGGGCAGAGGCGCTCCTCACTTCCCAGACGGGGCAGCCGGGCAGAGGCGCTCCTCACTTCTTCCCGGACGGGGCGGCCGGGCAGAGGCGCTCCTCACTTCTTCCCGGACGGGGCGGCCAGGCAGAGGCGCTCCTCACTTCCTCCCGGACGGGGCGGCCGGGCAGAGGCACTCCTCACCTCCCAGACGATGGGAGGCCAGGCAGAGGCGCTCCTCACTTACCAGATGATGGGTGGCCGGGCAGAGGCGCTCCTCACCTCCCAGACGGGGCGGCCGGGCAGAGGCGCTCCTCACTTCCCAGACGGGGTGGCCGGGCAGAGGCGTTCCTCACCTCCCAGACGATGGGTGGCCGGGCAGAGGCGCTCCTCACTTCCCAGACGATGGGTGGCCGGGCAGAGGCGCTCCTCACTTCCCAGACGGGGCGGCCGGGCAGAGGCGCTCCTCACTTCCCAGACGGTGGGTGGCCCGGCAGAGGCGCTCCTCACTTCCCAGACGGTGGGTGGCCGGGCAGAGGCGCTCCTCACTTCCCAGACGGTGGGTGGCCGGGCAGAGGCGCTCCTCACTTCCCAGACGGTGGGTGGCCGGGCAGAGGCGCTCCTCACTTCCCAGACGGTGGGTGGCCGGGCAGAGGCGCTCCTCACTTCCCAGATGGGGCGGCCGGGCAGAGGCGCTCCTCACTTCTTCCCGGACGGGGCGGCCGGGCAGAGGCGCTCCTCACTTCCCAGACGGGGCGGCCGGGCAGAGGCGCTCCTCACTTCTTCCCGGACGGGGCGGCCGGGCAGAGGCGCTCCTCACTTCCCAGACGATGGGTGGCCGGGCAGAGGCGCTCCTCACTTCCCAGATGGGGTGGCCGGGCAGAGGCGCTCCTCACTTCCCAGACGGGGTGGCCGGGCAGAGGCGCTCCTCACTTCCCAGACGGGGCGGCCGGGCAGAGGCGCTCCTCACTTCCCAGACAGTGGGTGGCCGGGCAGAGGCGCTCCTCACTTCCCAGATGGGGCGGCCGGGCAGAGGCGCTCCCCACCTCCCAGATGGGGCGGCGGCCGGGCAGGGGCTGCAATCCCAGCACCCTGGTAGGCCAAGGCAGGCGGCTGGGGGGCGGAGGCTGCCGCGAGGCCAGACCACGCCACCGCACTCCAGCCTGGGCAACACCGAGCACTGGGTGAGCGAGACTCCGTCTGTAGTTCCAGTAGCTCGGGAGGCTGAGGCGGGCAGAGCACTTGGCGTGAGGAGCTGGCGACCAGCGTGGCCAAGATGGCGAACGCGTGCCTGCAGCGAAAGGAGAAAAGGCAGGCAGCGGTGGCGCGCGCCGGCAGACCCAGGGAGTCCGCAGCGCGGGCAGCAGCAAGCCGAGTAGATTGCAGCCTGGGCCCGAGAGGGAAAAGAAGAAAGAAAGGAAGGAAGGCTTTTTTTTTTTTAAGATGGAGTCTCGCTCTGTCGCCCAGGCTGGAGTGCAGTGGCACGATCTCAGCTCACTGCAACCTCTGCCTCCCAGGTTCAAGCGACTCTCCTGCCTCAGCCTCCCGAGTAGCTGGGACTACAGGCACATGCCACCATGCCCGGCTAATTTTTTTTTTTTTTTTTTTAGTAGAGGCGGGGTTTTACCATGTTAGCCAGGATGGTCTTGATCTCCTGACTTCATGATACGCCCACCTCGGCCTCCCACAATGCTGGGATTACAGGCGTGAGCCACTGTGCCCAGCGGGGATGGCTTTCATTTAGGAGCCTTGGTGGCTGGTTTTGGCTTAAGTGCTACCTTGTATTTCAAACAAAGAACTCCTTTCCCATGCCTTACCCATATGTGTTTGTGGTTTTGCTTCCTAATAGTCGTATTGGCTGCTATGTGACCATCTTCCAAAACATTTCCAACTTGAGGGATGTCTTCTACAGGGAAATGAGCAAGGTGAGAGGCATCTGGCCAATTGAGGCTCCTAGGTGTGTTTTCTAGTAAATATGAAGATAGCCTT